>NW_022601407.1:5199348-5218863 GCF_009176505.1 Sitodiplosis mosellana
AGAGAGAGAGAGAGAGAGAGAGAGAGAGAGAGAGAGAGAGAGAGAGAGAGAGAGAGAGAATAGAGAGAGATAGAGGGAAGAAAACATGAAAATGTATTTGCAATTGCTTTGATTCGTTGTTTGTCCGTGTTTTTAGTATCAAGTTTGTGCGAATTTTTTTATCGTTTTTTTCCGAAGAGACAAAAATGCAAATGTTATTCCATCTTCAGTCCAATTTGATTAAATATATATATTTTTATTGTCACTTCTTGTCTGTGGTACGCTCGATTCTATGAGATATTTTCATGTTGTTATCCTCAAATCGGGTTTTTTTCTCTGTCTCTCTCATTTTCTGCGCGCTCAACGTTTCTTATCACCTTGACATTTATATACGCGTTATGACGTTCGATGATATCGAGATTCATTGAATCGAAGAAGAAGAAAAAACACACAGCGACTTTCAAAACAGCTAACAGCTGAATATAAAATGCAAACTACATGACAAATACAATGTACAGTCATGCAGTGCAGGTAAGATAATATGGCTTCAGCACATTCCATCATCGCTACCAATTGATTCGTCGTCGTTTGCCGTTTGTCCTCGTCGTCGCCTTCTTCTTCTATTTTTTTCGGTTATTTCACGTACGAATTGATTGCGACGAATTTTTTTCTTCTTTCAAACTGCATAAAATGCAAAATAACCGCTGCGATATAAAAGGGCGATTTCCAATTTAATTAGAGCAACCAATACGATTTCGATATAAAAATAACCGAAAAACTTGATTAGCATTCTGTTTGATGAAAGACGGACGACAAACCGACAACGACAGCATAATGTCATTTTCTCGCTTTGATAGCGCACATATAGTGCGCGCGTATTCAAATTTTTTTTGTTCGGTTTTCTTTTTATTTCGTTCTTGTTGCGCTGGGTTTTTTTCTTTCTCTTTTCTCGCAAAGAAACATTTCTAAATTTATTTTTAAAATATCGAGAGAAACCAAATATACACTGTCAAAGATGAAATGGAAAGGGTAACGAAGGAGATAGAAACAAGCAGAAACCGTGTAAATATAGGCAAGAAAAAGAGTTTGCTTCACATATAGACGGAAAAAGCAGTCTACACGCGAATACTGGGCAAATACGGGGTTTCTTTTTAATTTGATAAATGTAAATATGAACACATTTTTATTAAGCGTGCTTGAGTGAGCGCGCGAGCGTCCGCGATCAACTCATACTCATGACAAATTAATGCAGTTAAACATTAAAAAAAAATTTAGTCATTCCAAATACTAAATCACGATTTAAATGGTTCTTTGTATGTCCTCCAACAACAACAACTTAAAATATATGCTTGCAGTAAACAGATTTCAACACCCAAATGCGACACATACCTTTACCGAATAACGAAATAAACATTCGAATGGAAATTTAGTTACAGTGGCAAATATTAGCAATAAGTGAGTGAGAAAAAAAAGAAGGAATAAACGAATTACTTTCTTCACATTGAGCGTATATTTGCGTCATGATACTGCTGGTAACAACGTCGTACAAAAGAGACGCTTTGTTATAATTTTTTTTTGAAATTTTTTCATTTCGAACGAGCAATAGTTTAAACAAGATTAGATATGAAAGCATATTTTATAGGCAAATCAGGTGCAGAATGATGTAATTTAAATTAGCAAACGTCACAAAAAGGTAAAATAAACAGGGGGGCTCATACACGCTTGAATCAATCATATGGAGGTGATTCTTTTCATTCGTTGCTACTGTTGATATTGATATGCGTGAAAATTAATCAATTGATTGTTCATTTGTGAATTAAATGGAATTTTGCGTACAAATTCATTTTGAACGAAGTTCTACGCGATAATCAAGTGGGTCGTTGATTTAAAGTTGAATTGAATCAACCTTTTTTTATCAACTCACTATTTTTGAGCATTATTTCAATTCAATTCAAGCTTGAAATTTCGGAGAAAAAAAAATTTCTTCGATTGGGAAAAAATGTTTGAAGAAGAGACAAACCTATTTGCAACTAAGCCCAAGACGAATCTAGACATTTTGAACAGAACAACGATTCAAGAGAGACGGGAATCGGTTAAAAAAAACGAATAGGTATCATAATTGCAAATCAACTTACCCAAGCACACCTGGTGGATACACAAAATTATTGGGTCTCCATGGGCATCCAAGGTGTTTGCCAATAATTTTGTGTTGATATCGGTTCAGATTGTATGTGCTGGCTCTGTTTTCGTACAGGGCCGCTTTTCTCCGCGATGGATTATAATATGAGCGTTCTATGTGTTGCTGTTGTGAATGCTGTTGTGGTGGTTGGGTTGACTGTGTCGTAATTTGATTTGACTGTTGGCCATTTTCCATCGGAACCGTCGACGAATTCACGCTATTTTTGTTAGTCCCTTTATGTTTTTGATTGTTGTCTGGAATGGAATGCAAGAGACAATAGTTTTGATTCAAAGTTTCAAAAACTGGAAGTTGAAATTGATTTTTTTTTTTCAAATCGAGAGTATTTTTCACCACAGATAAATGAGTTCAGCTCAATAAAAATGAGTTTAAAAAAAATCGAATTTGAAAATTGAATACTATGTGTGTGTGAATGTCTTACCTTCAATAAAATTATTGGTATTATTTGTAATCACAGCCGGTGCTTGTGGTTGATTGTTGAACCCTTGTGTGGTTTGGGTGTTATGTGTGATTGGCTGTTGTTGCTGTTGCTCCATTTCCACTTCCTGAATTGTTTCCCAAATACTTAACCAAAGTCGTTTCGATGGCCCTTCTTGCTCTTCTTGAAACCAAGCTATGGCTGGATCCATTCATCCACGATCGTCTTTAACACACGCACACACCAAATTGTTTTATTCAAAGAAAAATGTATAAATATATGTGTTTTTCTTTCTTTCTTGAAGCCTTAACTAAAACGATGTGGTTTTCACTTTTTGAGTTGTGTTCTGAATTTCGGTAAATATTTCGGCGAATTTGATGAAAATGCAAATATAAATATTGTATTTGTTGTTGCACATTCAACGCAGAACACCGAAGAAAAAAAAACCGACAGCAGCCGCCCGCAAGATATTCTTGTTTTTAGATTATAAACATGTACAGATATCACAATAAAATAGAGTCTGTATATAAGGAGAGATGCAAATGCGATGAATATGCCAAAGCTGCGATGTAGAATGATGCAAATGGAAAAGCAAGTGGTTCAATATTTTGATGGATCGTTGACGATCACTGGAACTATTCCTTAATCGCGATTCCTACTTTGGGCACACACGACTTCCTCGTCTCTCTCTTTCTCACTTTTTCGTAAACTTTTTTTCTAAAAAAATATGCACTCTGACTTCAGAGCTTGGAAGCAAATATTATTGCATTTAACACGACACTAACGAGAAAATAATCAATTTCGTACAATTTTCTGTTTTCTTCTGGTGTTGTTTACGTTGTTCGGATGCGAAATTCGTCAAGAATTCGTTTACAATGGGTGTGTATATGAACTCAGTACTCTGAATTTCGTTGAAGCACTCCTGGTATAGTTAGTTGGCTATAGGCTTATCAAAAGGGTTATCTTTCTTTGTTATCCCGTTGTTCTTTCAGCAAGTGTTGGTCTTCTTTCGTTATTCCTTTTCTAGATATTTGAGTAATATTTCTTTTTGCTTCTCTTTAAAAAAAAAATCTATATCCGTCATCAGTGAGTGAGTCGCGTACACACACGTTGAGTGGCGTAACCTTGATGGCTTTTGTTTTTCATTTACCGTTTCGAACTTCACTCGATTCGTATATGTGCGATCGTTTATTCTATTTCTCTCCCCCCCTCTCTCTCTCTTTCTCACACACACTCTATTTCTAGTATTCGTATGCAGTGTCGATCCCTGCTGCCCGTTGTTGTCACTTTTTTAATAAACTATTTTTCCTTCGCTATAATATCGGTTTGCGTGCGGACGCTCGCTCACTTCGCTATGTAATTTTCGTCTCTCACTTCGATCGATTCATATAACTTGATTGAACCTCGATTTGCACCTTTTTTTATTGGTTTCGGTTCTCTGCTTGAAATGTTCGTTTCTTGCAGTTATTTCCTTTTCTTTCGATTAGATGTGGCGATGCTTAGTAATTATGAGATTTTATATGTGTGTGTATGAATGATGCTGGATGACACAAGCTGCAAAATACGATTAAATTATGGTTTGTTAATTGTTGCATGTTATTTTTCGGTTCATTTTCAAAGCAAACTACGGAATCTATGGACAAATTTTTCGGTGTGGAATTTTCGGATTTTTTTTTATCTACGAATCTCTATCATTCAAGGTATTTTCGTTTTCTTTTTTCTATGCTTTCTCTTACAAAATACATTGATGCTCTTGGCCATGCCTGCTTTCAATTCGAAAATCAATGCCTTGAAATCACATCAACAAACATCGATATTTAATCGGTATATCGTTCGAATTGTTTTATCAATTCCAAAACAAAAGCACACACACACACACACACACACACACGTCAAACTAATTATCTTAAATACTCGCGTAAATAAGTCTCTTGAACGCACTTGTTTTGGCAGCCGAATATGAAAATTTATTGATGTTTAAAATTGGAATTGCGAAATAAAAAAAAATAAGAAGGTTTTAGTCGTGAGAAATGACGTCGAGCAATATTTTCGCTTTCGTTTATTGCTTGCCAATAAATTAAGTAAATTATTCCAAAATTAGTAGTGAAACAGAAGAAAAAAATGTGTGTTTTGTTTTGCTTTTTTTTGTCTCTTATTGTGGTTTCGATTGTCGTACTTTTCCACAAACACATCTGTCAAATAATCTTTCATTGACGCACACGATATTATAACATGGATGCGCTCTATAGTCGTGTGTATCTCTCATCTGACACCCGATGCGAAAGAGAGGCAACAATTCTCTTGCGCTCCTGTGTGTATGTTAACCGCACTTTTTCTATGGTATTCATCGCACGTCGTTCTTTTGGTTTTGTGTGTTGTACGCGCAAACCAATTATTCGATGGACATTTTACGATTTGACCAAAAGGAAAGTAAAAAATGAATTTCGTTTTTAATTCGAATCAAATCGTTTTATTTTCCAAACATTTTTCTTTTCAATCACGCATTTGCACACACATTTTTCATTGGTTCGCCGTCAAAAATAATATAGGTTAGAATTTGTGTCTGTCTAATTTGTAAGTAGACAGTCGAAAGTAGCTGTCAACAAATGAATGTAGCCGATGTGTTAATGGGATTGCGATTGTTGAATTTGATTCGCGGTTTCCTGTCATATTTCCGATTCACACTATGCTATGACCACGGGGCTTTTGCTTCAAAGCCCATTTGGTTTAAATCATACACTCACGCAAAAAAAAAACTGACGCATCGAGTCACAAAAATACTAAAAAATCGTTTTTATAAGAATTTCTTTATGTCTTTTTTTTCAAATGAGCGCACAATTTTTATGCAACTTCAGGTTTATAGTGGTCGAACGGAATCTTTATCTTTATGAATGACAAATCGTCTGAAGCCATATTTTGCGAGAGACAAATGAATGGACCGGAACATATTGAGTTAATTTCCAGGAAATTGCGCTTTTTTTGAAGTATATCGACTGTTTAGATGTCAAATGTTGACGTTTCAGTGGTTAATTTGAATTGAATAGTACGCAAAACTTGGTGGATCATTTAATGAAATCAATTGGCTGTGACTAAAATCCACACAAATCACATCACTATTGCAAACGTCGCACAAACACACAGGTAAACATGAATTAATCTCTCGGCCAAAAACATGATAACGCCAATCCAATTCAATCGGAATGGGTGAGCTCTATTTTGACGTGATCTCTGCGAAACATGATAAACCGGGCTTCACTGCTTTCTGCGCAATTTTTTATCCATTTTTTTCCAATTCTAACTCTTGATAAATCTCTGTCTTAAGCCAACATTTCCAATTAGATATTGTTGATTTGATAGGTAATCCGAAAAAACCAACATAATTGGATGATTTTTCTTTTGTTTCCAAACACACAAATGAATCGCAAATAAGTTTATCACTCACATTAAATCCATACACAAATCAAACAATGAATTTCGCTGGCGTTTTTCTTCTTCGCCCTTGTCGATTTATGGCGAATGGTTTTCAAACAGGTTGTTTGGAAAATTGATGTTCAGCGCAAACAAACAAAAAAACAACACGAATCTGAAACCGTCTGTCAAAACATATATTCCACGGTCAGATCGCGTTTATATTATTCCTATCCACTTATTAATGGTCTCTTTTGTTGAAAATATAAAATAAAATTGCCAATATCTCCGATGCACTTCGCAAGAATGAACACAAAAGCAATAGGCGTACGAACTTTTTATATATGAAATGAAAATAAATCACACGCACTAAAAGTTTATAATTTATATAGATTTGAATTTCGGTATCTTTCCATCGAAAAGCAAGAAAGAAAAATAGTCATTCACTTCACAAGCACCACACTAAAAGTGTGTACAGTGGGCAATATACACGACGAATAAAAAAAAGATTGTTCTTTCCGTTTTGTGTTTCACGGGATATTAAAAACTGTCTTCTGTGTGGAAACACAAAACACACCGAAAATGAGAGACACACTCAATCAAACACACAGACGCACACACACAAATGGAGAGAAGAAACAAGCAGAAAGAAGCAACAAGGTGGAGGAAGAAAAAAGACAAATACAGTGGCTGCGTTGGCTCACGTTGGTGTGTTTTTTCTTCTTCTTCTTCTTCCTCCTCCTTCTGTGTCGATTGAATTGCTCTGGTGTGTTGTGTCAATAGTGTAATTGCTATTGCTGTCTGCATATGAACAGGCACATGAAATAGGAAACGAATAAAACGAACAAGGAAAATAGTTTCAAATGATGAACGCATACATTTAGAGGCAAAAAGACATACACTAGATCAATTGTGTTGGGGTCTCTTTTCGATCCACAATTAACGCGCGCTTTCTTTCCCTATTTCTATGGCCGTTCGATACACAACACACAAGAAAACAATGGATAAAATGTCAAAATCCAAATGCAACTGTCAAACGCACCGATTTCGCGCTTGTGTCAGTGCTGCATATACTGAGACAAAAAGTCAGGCGCGCGCCAACTAACACAAATACGACCACATACACACAAACACCATCGGGCGCGTACCATGCGAAAGAGAGAGATAATAATAATATATGTGACAGCTTCGTGTATATTCTCTTTATTTGTTCACCGAATATTTAATGGAATACAGGCTTTTAGCGACCTCTTGCGAATTGTCAAATCAGATGACAGCATTTTTTTTTCTTCTTAAAGACAATTTTATCGATACTCCTTGACACTTAAACAAGGTTTTCGGTTGGATTCTTCATTTTTTTTGACTGGATTTTTGTCAATGTTGCAAATAGTTTTTTTTGTAAAGGTGAAAACGAAAATAGAGAAAAAAAAATGAAAATTGCAAGCTATTCAATGTGAATGGCAATTTTGTTTGTTCCCTTTCACACAATGTGCAATTTCTTTCACAATAGCCAATGATGATACATACAACCGGTGTATTTATCGAGCGCTCAATTCAAAATATGTTGCCCTTTTTTGCGGTTGCACAACTCAACACACGCCGTGTGTGTTTTCTCTCTCTCTCTTTTTCTGGTCTAATTACAAGATAATTTTGAATGGGTTCATTGAAAAACAATGACTATTTTTCTAATCAAAGGGCTGTTCTGACGCCATTCAACAATGTCAATGGAATTGAGGGGGAAAAAATGTGCGATAAAATCAGAAAAAAACAACTTTTTTTTTCCTATTCGATTAATTGATAAAAAACAACAACGACCGAGTCACTTTTTAACCTTAAACCAAGTGCTGGAGGTGTGCGTTATCTTGAAATCGGCAAATTATCCATGACATCTACTTTTTTTTAATGCGGTAAAAATGATTAGCCGTTCATCAAGCTCTCAGCTGATGATGAATTAGTAGGATTGAAGCGATAGAAAACAAATGTAAATTTGTGCGATGGATTTTCGATTGGAAAAATTGTGTTTTCGAATGATATTCTACGATGAAAGGGTGTTAGCGATTGCGATCGCCTGTTATTTGTATTGGTCATCACGTTTCGGCACGCGATATGCATAGATTAATGCAAAAACAATTGCGGCATCGTAGTAAATGCGAAAAAATGCTGTATGAAAAGGTTTTTTTTTCTCTCAGCGGTCGATGATGTCAAACAGTTCAGAGAAGTTTCTTCTTTTTTGGAATATTATCACGCGCCTAATCAATGACTAGCATCTCTGGTACCGTGACACATTTTCACCGTGGTACAAATCCAGGAAACGAGAAGACAACAATTAGAACAAACATCACACGGCAATCGAAATTGAAAAAGAGAGTCGAGATCGAGAGGAAAAAAGGGGTGACTAGCGTCATAATCACAAATTATGCGCGTGATGTGTGTGCTCATCATTTGTTCATAAATTTTGTTCTCGATGATGATTTTGTAAACAGCATATATGCTCGTTTGCTCTCTTTGTGCAAATCTCTATGTGAAACACGCGGAAAAGTGGCCTTAGTGTGTGCGTGTGTGTGTTTGTGTGTGTGTGTGTGGCCACAAAGAGCCTCATTCAATTGAATGAAATCGTTGAAGATTGAATTACGACGGCTCAAAGTGGAAACATCACAAGATAGGGCACACATTTGGGGTTAGCTCAAATGTCGAATTATGAAAAACACACTCACACACACACAGGCACGAATAGTGAATTTTTTTCAAGCAACTAACCGAATGAAAACACCAAAATGACAATTTGATCGATTAATGTTTGTTGATCAATGAAATGCGAAATGTTGCGAGACAATGAGAGCCAATATCTAATGCGAACGTTACTTGTTGTTGTTTTTTTCTGTCCCTTCATGCAGTTCCATGATTCGTTTTCTTCTATGAATCGAATGTGTGTGTGTGAAGAAAAGCGAGTATGTATGAAGCGCAAGAAAACAGATGAATATGCGACAACAGCGACGATGAAGACGATTAGACAACAACAAATACAGTTGCTAAGCGAAATGATCAAAAATGGCAAGCGCAATGTGTGAGGAAGCAAGGCAAAGATTTTTTTTCTTCGCTTCTATGGTCGAAAATGAATAATATTTATTTTTTCTCTTGTCTTGACTGTTGCTACACAAGAGAAGAGAGACAAGACAAGAGAGAGAGAGAGAGCAAGAACGAAAAAAATAAAAGCGATAAAATAGCTACCTGTTCGTGAATAAATTTCGTTCGGGTGGTTCGCCTCTCTTTTCTTATGCACAAAAAAAATAATCTGAACGTGTCACAATAATTAAATAATACAGAAAGAAAAAAAAACCGAAGAAAAACAGTTCCGTTTGTATTGATATTAAGTGATATTCCTTATCATTCGGGATTGCGATGATTTGATCGGTGCAAGATGTATTCTTCCTCTTCTCCTTTTCTCTTCGTATACACACGCACACACACACACAAAAAAACAATCCGGTGTGATGTCTTATTATCTATTTAAATTTTAAAAAAAGAAACAGTCGAGCAGTCTCTGTTTCTCCGTTTTTGGAATAAATTCGGCGATTTTTTTCTTGTGTCTCTTGTCTTTTTTTGGCTGTTTCCGCTTTTTAAATGAATCGCTTTTCGTACGTCACACTCTCACTCCGAACAGCTATGAGGCTCACTTGATTTTATCAAATAGTTTCTATCAATTTTTTGCGCTGTTCTCTTTGGCTCGTTCGCTCTTTTGATTTTTTTATATATTCAATTGCAGCGGCAAATTTTTTTTCTCTCGTTTCGTTTCGTTCTTTCTTTCTTCACTTCTATTTTTTTTCTACTTGTGGGCAGTTGAATAATCCGAACCGATAATAGTGATTTTTTTTCCTCGTTTCGAGTTTAGAACCATATAACTTTTTACGATTGAATTTCAATGATTTTTTGTTTCACTACAAATCGATTGAGAGTATTTTTTTTTTCACTCGAAATTCTTCTTTTATTTTCTCGTTCTTCGAACAGAAAATATGAAGGGACGATAATTATCCTCTATTATTTTTTTTTTGTTGCTTTACGAATCACTTCTTAAGTAAGTTATTTGTCAGTGCGAGCATTTCAACACCATGAACACACGCCTGTATGAGCCACCGTTGTAGTTTTTCTTTCCTTTGCGTTCTGTCTCTCTTTCTCTTCGTGTTGCCGTTAATACACACAAACACAAACACAGGCGCGTATACTCATTTGATATTTGACGGGCCAGTGTCAGTGTTGTGTGTTGTGTATTGAATGGCTGATAACCGTACTACTTCGTTCGGCATGTATATTTTCGTATGAACGCATACAATCACAATCGAATTGGGTACTACTAACACGTACAAACCGTTTTACTATTTAAAAACATGACAAATTCATCATTTGATTTATTGCCCGATTGATGTGCATTGATGATGCAATTGTTCAATTTTGAAAATTATCACTTGTTTTACGGCCGTAATTCCAATAAAAATAAAAATGCACAAAATATTTGTATATTCGCCGTCGGTATACACACAATATAGATGTGAAGATGGTAGTTTTTGAAACTGTCAAATTGATAAAAACGCCCTCTGTAACATGAAAAACGCTTGACTTGATCCAAATTCCGGTTTCAAAGTGTGTCCTTCAAATGTCAAAATTAACAAAATGTAAATGTTATACTCGTTTTCAGCCCAAAACATTCACTTTAGAATTGTGTGATATAATAGGGGAAAAAAGGTGTAGAAACGGTAGAATTGAATAGCATTCCATTGATGATTCATTCATTCAAATTTTCGAGTTTGGCGAGCATTTTGGCTATACGACCCGTTTTTTTGTTTTGGTTTTGTTTTTATAGGAAGTTTTTTTTTCCCGAACATTTCATCAAATTGCATCGAAATCACATGAATGATTCAAATCGTTGTGCATCGAGACTAGACATTATTTCACAATCATTTATATTAGACGTAGATCCATTCACGTTCAATAGATGGCGCAACAAAAATTGATAAACCAGTTGATTTGAAATGGAAAAATTTAAATTGTTTTTTTTTCTCTGTTTCATTTCAGTCAAATTTATTCAAATGACATCGTCAATTCTTTTTTTAAAGAATTTGTTGATTGTTGTTAGCCGATGCTATTTCCTTGCTTGCGCCCAACGCAATGTCAAACTTTCGGAAACGATAAAACGTAAATGCATGCACACAAGACCTTGAATTCACATGCAATTTTTCATGCGATAAACAAGCGCTCCTTTGAATGAGTCGTGTATAATTTTTGTATGTGTTTTTCGTTTTTCGGTTTATTTTTTTCTTTCGTTCTTCTTCTTCTTCTTCTTCTTGTTCTCAAAATAGTTCTTTTTTTGTTTCATTCGTGATTCGATTATCATTGAGCTGAAATATTAAGCGAATTGTGTTAGTTGATATCAGAGACTAAACCAAAATCGAGTCGATGAATGAAACAGTTTGATTTGAAAATGCGATTTATCATTGATTTATCTGCTGATTCGGATATCACATTGAAATCGAGTGAATGTAGGTCAACTTTGGATTTTCAATCGATTTTCATTCATTTTTGAGTGAAATATTTTCCATTTTGAAATTGTCCATGAATTTTGAGTGAAATCTTTTTTTTTGCATCAATTTTGAGCATTTCAAGAAAAACACACAAGTAACGAAGAGTGGAATTTTCCTCCAAAAATCTGTTGTTGACTCTGACATCTCAATATAACGTGACTATTTGCACGTATATCTTTATTATGGCGGTTTTATTTACTCATATATTAGCCACTATAGCGGTTGGACACATTTTTTTTTCTATAGAAAATTATTGCACACATGCAGGTATTTCAAATGAAACAACAACGCTTTCAGTATACCTCTCAATCAGTTAACTCGATCACGCTTACTGCGACTAATGTCATATGAAATCAATGCAAGTGGTTTTTTATTTACTGAATCGCTGTTTTCGATTTGAACAGTTTAATCGTTCGCATTCGGTTCAGAAATATCAAGTGAATTAACGTCGTTGTCATGTCCAAACATTTTATTTAAATATTTCAATTTATTTGAAACATTAAAAACAATTTGTTTTGCAAAGAAAAATTGAATGTAAAAAATTGATAAGAAGATAAAACAACGAAAAAAATGGAGTAAATATTCTTTATTTGTCAATTTTGATTAATAATCGTTGATACTCAACAAACAAAATCGTTTATTATTTTAACAATCTGTTCAACAGCTGTTAAATGCTAATGAAATGATTGACAAATTTGTGATCAGGCTGTCTGATCGATTTGTACGGCAAAAATATGTGTCAAAGACGCAGTAACTGAACACCAAGCAATTTTCAATGGAGCGCCACACTGCAATTTTTCAAAATTTAATTTGAAATTTGTCAGATTATGACAAACGGCAGCTAAAGATCATAAAATCGGTTGATAAGAAAAACTTACTGGAGTTGCAAATCAACTGGCTTTGAAAATATCATGTGCGCTTTTTTCTTCTTCTAAAAATCGTCGTCATTTCTTTCAATTGCACAACGATTCATTCGACGAATCGAACTGGTACCGATTTGGTCATTGGACTTTGGCCTACGCCGGTTTTTGATTGTTATGCTTTTTTTTCGTTTCGTGTGTGAATCAAGATTTGAGGCACAAACACCAAGAAGAGTGCTTTCATTGGAATATTTGTGTGTTTTGGAATTACATCCGAAATGAATGAATTGTATGGCGCAATTCGACAGATAACAATGATAAACTAGAACAAGCTATTCTTGCTACTTATTCACATGATTCATCCGGCCCACACAAATGCAATTAAACAGCAACCATTTTTTTAAATAATTTTTTTAAACGTTTATTCTTAAATCATGCGAAATGATTCCGCTCGCAATGAAAACAAATGCGAAGTATATATTGATTTCGACGCAAAAGTATCAGCACATCTATAGAGAGAGTGTTGTAATATGAAGCGATTATTACCTCAGAATCAATCAGTCTATTCATTCCATCAACTACATTTTATCTCGCCGCTTAAAATGTAATATCAAGAATAGAGTTTGATTGGATTATCAACTTGTTTCGAATCATTTGTTTTGTGATCAACTCAAATTACGCACCAGACGCATGTTCATATTATTTTTAGACTTATATGTCTGGGATCTTTATTGCATTACTTTTTTTTTTATTAAAATTTAAATAAAAATACATTTTCTCACAACTCATTGGGAACAATGAATTTCGGCTTGTTAAACTAATTATGAATTTTACTTCAACTTGCCATGAAAAGTAATGTCGTGATCATGTAAGAAGCCGATTTCAAAGTTATTTTTATCAAAAACAGTATTGTAATTTACGATTCTCGTTATTCTTATCAGACAATTCAGCTGTTCAACTTAGTGTCCAAATTATACAGTCCAACTTTACAGCTCAATGTCATTTTAAAAGGAAAAAAGAACAAAAATTTGAATAATAAATCAACAGAGTTGATGGGAATATTTCAATCAAAGGGGCGAAAGTGCAAACAGACTGCAAAAACAAACAGTTCTGCAGGAAAACGGTTCTCGCTGATTACACAAATATCACAGATGCTGGGGCAATAAAAAAAAGCCTTGCAATTTTAGGTTGTAAATCATTGTTGTCTGCTCTGTCTATTCCGAATAATTATTTTCCGCTTGTTTATAATAAAAATGCCAGATAAAATCAATAAATCCGTTATCACAAATCAAAGTTCATGTAATGACGCCCCGTATTCTGAACCCACTTGCTACACATTATATATTTCGAACGGAAAACTGAATCAATACGGCTTATGTACGGCGTGTAGAAAGAAATTTAGATTTCCGTTTTTTTCTTCTTCGTCTGTGTTTTGTATTAGGGAAACGCGTTACGTTACAGTTAATAGCTCTTACAGATGACGTCATTGCGTTTCTTGGAGGCTCGTCCCTCAAAAGCATATGTATGCATGCATCGACACAGTCGTGCATATATTCTGGGAAAAAAACGTGCTGTGTTTTCATTCGCATCGTACGATCTCTTATTTTGGTCGAAAATATTGCTTAAATATACATTTTATTGCTCTATCGTTTAAGTATGCTGGAAAGAGACGTACATCTGGCGAGATTGCATCGGATCATATGCTATAATCTCAACAGAAGAGAATATTGTCAAGCTCAAATTGTTGAGAAAATATTATGAAAATTCGTCTATAAACCAATTGAATCTATCTTTGTTTCATCATCAGAAACAGATTGCACGGCTTGAGACTGATTGCACCGCATAATTACATTTTTGTAAACTTTACTCATTGCAAATTAGTGTTGGTCGTCAATTCAGCCCCGACATATAGCCTGATGACAGTTTGCGAAAATCGTACGATATCTTAATGGGCTGAAAAACAAAAACAACCAGATCTATACTATATCTACATTCTACATGCTGTTTTATTCTTGCGTTTCGTTTGCATACATCGCACTCGGAATGGTCCCATTTTTTCCGCACTGTCACACACCACACGATGCGTGCGTGTATCGATGTATTGTGTACACAAGCGCAAGCGCGCTCCTGTATTCCGAAAATGTGCTGTCTGGCTCTTGGGTTTTTGGGTTATATCATCATCATCATCGACGTCGTATTGTTGTCGTTGTTGTTGTCGTCGTCGTCGTCTTCGACTCTCGTCATCAAACGTCGCACATTTACTAGTTAACACACGACAAAAAAAAAGAGAAATCGAATTCTGTTTACATAGATTAACACAAAGTGTGTGTATATATTTTTCTACGCATTTTTTTCCCGTCAAATATCCTTGTCATAAGTCACGTAATTTTTGGTGCGGTACTATAGTGTTGAAATCTTGTTCATAATGTTTTGGTATTCATTACCATTTTTAAATGTCGCTCATTTTGAGGCCAAAATTCAACGAGATCGGTCAAGCGCTCAACTGTGCCACAATTACGCGTTAAAGTTTTGATCAATTGCTACGGAATTAATTTTCAAGCGGATTTCATCATTTTTGTGTGTGTTCGGAATCTGATCTGTTCGGCTTTTTCGCTGGTGTCGACAAATTATCTGAATTATTGTTTATATTGTGTGTGCTAAGTGAATACCGTGTGTGGTTGTTGCTGTCGCAATTATATAAACAAATTGTGCGATACGATAGCAGTCTGCTGATAACTTCGGAGGTAAAGTGCACATTACAAAAAAAAACACGTTGTCTAATTGCCGTCACGAGCAACTTTGTAAACAGTTGCGCTTATTTCTCTCTCTATCTCTTCTTCTTCTGTCAACGTAGTTGATTCATTACATTGATTCTATAGAATTATCGATAAACCGCATGAAATTCGCACGTCGCACAGATCTAAACACACTTGATTGAAGAGTTTTTTTTTTCTTTGCCATTTGAAACTCGGTGACAACGTTGAGAAAGTGTAACAATTTGCTAAATTTGTAAAAAAAAATTCTCATGTCTTTTTTTGCCCATTATTTCTTCTTCTTCTTCTTTATTCACCGCATGACATTCAATACAAAAAGAAGAAATCAAATCATATGGATCAAGTTGTCAATCAATATCGCCTGAAATATATAAATATCTCAAACGAGTTTTATTCCCAAAAAGGAACTAAAAATATCATTAAAATTGACATGAAGACGAATGAGCGTCGAAGTAAATTGAAAACATAATCCAATGTCTTGATCGTTATCAGCGTGTTCATCCGGAACGCGAGGCACATTATTCGATGTGACGTTTATTGGTGCATTTATCATCATCTGATTATGAATAAAGCAGTTGGATCACGGTTTATTTACACATATTTTGTTTACAAACGCACTAAAGCACATGTAACGAATTTAATTTACTTCGACGAAAACGTACACATAAACAAGAATAAACTGAAATGAAAGTGTAACGCCAAGTTGAGGCGCTATCGATACATATATGCGACTGTCATACACATAGTAACGCGATCAAAACCGACAGCGTTGATAATTACTGACGTATCGCCACTGAAATCGGCAGCAACAGCACGATACGATATAGAGTAAATAGCCGAGAAGCGAGAGAGATTATTGTTGTTTGTTTGTGTGTATGAATATGGGTGTCATAATCGGGCGGTCAGCCAGTCTCATTGTTGGCCATACGCCATCGTATTTGGACGCATCGCGCACACTGCGTAACCGAATATTTCGCTTAAAATTTCTCGCATTTTTTCAATATTCCGTTATTCGATAACTACTTACTTAGAAAATTTTGACTTAATTCGATACTCATAATTTATAAGTGTGTTCTTTTTTCTTTTGTGTTATATTTATTCCACTGTGAATTTTTCTTTCATACCAACGGTCAATCTAACTCGAACTGATTCTTTTTCTACGTTAATAAAGAGACACAAGCAAAATGTACGACAAAGGGAAATTGATTGCAGTCATCGATGAAGGAACAAAAATCGCACGTGTGGTGGTAAGTACAAAGTTCAAAATGAGTGCAATTTTTGCAACGTTGTTAAAAAAAAAAGTTTCAATATGACACCATAAAAACGTGCAATTTTAACACCCATTTTACTTGTGCATTGACAAAAAAGTCCGTATTTCATCTCGACCGTTTTTTTTATTCGCCGGCAGATTTTCAAATCAAAACCACACTTCGAAGAATTATGCTCACACGAAATTGAAATCGAACAAATTCATCCGCAAAATCGTTGGGTGGAACAAGATCCATTGACCATTTTAGATGCAGTGGACAAGTGTTCGGCCGAAGCCATTCGCAAATTGGACAATTTCATTCCAAGTATTTACAGTAAGAGCGATATTGCCGCCGTTGGCATCACAAATCAACGGGAAACAGTGGTTATTTGGGATAAACAAACCGGCAAACCCTTGCACAATGCCATTGGTAAAAATTTTCTTTGTCATTTATGTGAAATCATCTACGGTAGAACTTCTTTATTTCAAACTTTTTGATGTGAACAAACTCAAAATGGATGATGAATCAGTCTGCCAAATGATCAATTTTGATAAATCAAAATGTAAAAAAAATACTCATTTATTATAATCAACTTTATTCGGTTTTCAGTTTGGAATGATGCCCGTACGGAGGAAACTGTGGAGAAGGTGTTGGATAAAATTCCAAATCGCGACAAGAATCATTGTAAATTAGTGTCTGGCCTACCGATCTCACCATACTTCTCGGCATTGAAAATAATGTGGCTTAAGGAAAACGTACCTGCAATTAATGAAGCATTCAAAAATAAGACCTGTCTCGTTGGCACCATTGACTCATGGCTTGTTTGGGTGAGTTGAATCACGTATTCTTTTTATTTCCGTAAATTTTTCGGCCAGAATCGTCGATACTCATGTAGGCTCTCATATCGACTCATGTTTGGCGAAAATACATTCAAGAATCAATTCTTATAAAAACTTAAAATTCACAGAATTTGACCGGTGGACCAAATGGTGGCCTTCATATAACCGATGTTACAAATGCCAGTCGTACACTTCTCATGAACTTGGAAACACTTCAATGGGATGCAGTAAGTTTCACGAATAGTATTTATACTCAAAACTACTATGTCAATGTAATGTCAACGGAAAAGTTTAAATGAAAATCCCAGAAAATCCATTTAACAGTAATTTTGTATGAAAAATTACACGTCAATCAGAGATAAACGTTGCATGTTCTTTCGAAATAGAATTGGCCAATGTGAAGAACTAATCATAATTTTTCGTTTTAGGAATTGCTGAAAACATTCTCAATCGATGTTGATGCCCTACCAGAGATTCATTCATCATCGGAAGTGTTTGGGAAGATATCGAACGGTTCTACCCTGGATAGCATTCCAATTTGTGGTGTAAGTCACACAATACAAATCAATTGGTCATTTGTGCTTAATTCAATCATTATTGTTTGCTCATTTCAATTACAACATTTTTGTTGCGCTTCAACTGTCGATTGAATAGTATTATTATTTCCGAATTGAAATGAAAAGTATTTTTACTATTTAATGATTAATCATTGAACTGTCATAGAAACCATTTAACAATAATGTGTATTTTGGTTATATTCATTAGATTATGGGTAATCAGCAGTCGTCGTTAATTGGTCAAATGTGTTATGAAAAAGGTCAAACAAAAGTGACCTACCGTAATGCGTGCTTTTTGATGTGCAACACCGGCGAAGAGAGAGTGTTCTCAAAAGAGGGTCTGGTCACGACGGTGGCCTATAAAATGGGTAAAAATCAACCAACGATATATGCGCTCGAGGGTTCAGTAGCAGTTGGTGGCACGGCTTTGCAATGGCTGGGCAATAAACTCGGTCTGCTGAAGTCACACGAAAACTCCGAACTATTGGCATCGAGCGTTTTTTCAACGGGTGATGTCTACTTTGTACCTGCCATCAATGGCCTATATGCACCATCATGGAAAAGCGATGCCAAAGGGTAAGTTTTTTTTAAAAATCCAAACCAATAATTATTCTTCTTCTTTCCACGTTTATTCAAAATTTCTCTTAAATTTTTGCTCTTCAATAGAATTATTTGTGGTCTCACAGCATTCACCACCCGAAACCATATCATTCGTGCCGCTTTGGAGTCGATTTGCTTCCAAACGCACGACATTCTCAAGGCGCTCGAATCATGTTTGGGCATGAAACTACGGAAACTCAACGTTGACGGTCCAATGTCGAAGAATAATTTGCTGATGCAATTGCAAGCCGATTTAAGTGGATTACCAGTTTGTAAGTGTATCAGCATCTATTTTTGAGTGTGTATTATCATTTAGGAAACAGGAGAAGAATGATCGTGACGAAAAATTGGCTTGAAAATGGTTTATTCAAAAAGATGAGTGATCATCATCACCTCCATTCATCTTCAAGTGCATTCTTTATTAAACATTTTCCCATTTAAATTATCGTTTCAATATAAATGTTGGATTAAAATGAAACATTTATGCTCTCTTCCACAGTACGAACAAAGGTGCATGATACAACTGCACTTGGTGTTGCACTTGTAGCGGCCCATTCAACTGACATGGAAGTGTTTTGTTTGCAGAACGACTTTGGAGATAGGTAAATGGTCATTGTTTGTTCATTCTTGTTAATTTCAATGATTCTCATGTGTTTTCCTCTTTTCTCTCTCTGTGTGTTTCAGTTTGGGAACAAATAAAATAGTGCCAACATATGATATATTCCATTCGCTAACATCGGCTGAAGATCGTGACAAACGCTATAAAAAATGGAAAATGGCTGTTGATCGATCATCACATTCGTATGAAATTCAATCATGAGCCGGACACAAAACTTCATTTTTTCTTTCAACGGAAGAAAACATAACATAACGAAAGACAGAAAAGAGTAATTAGAAAAATGATTATGGACGCTACCGTGAAAAAAAAATCATTTCAAAAAATGATTGCATACGGGGCGGGGCATATAGGGTATAAAGAGATAATATTTTAGATTCAATGTATCTGCACACAGGGAAGAATGGTTGAGATTTTTGGTACAATGGACTTTTTTTCGTAAAA
>NW_022601407.1:5288863-5406909 GCF_009176505.1 Sitodiplosis mosellana
TCGAAAAGTGTAAAAAATAGCGAAAAATGACCAATATAGCCCCAAAATAGGGTCAAAGCCCCCTTTACCCCCCAAACAAAACACATTTTTGAATTCCCCGTAAAAAATTAGTCTTAGGCTCCGAACACTTCCTTCACGAAAAACCCTCCCTTGTACCCCCAATTCGCCTTTGTATGTTGAAAAAATTCATCCCCAAAACTTTCGATGCATTTTTCACCCCTTAAAAGTCAAATAGGCAAATAAGTCACATCCCATGAAAGTTGCGCCTGGCCCCATAGAATTTATTGGCATATAGTGTTGGCCCCCCATGTAACCCCAATTCGAAGGGCAGGGGTCAAAAAGTAAACTAATTATGTTATACAATTGAAAATCGTATTCAGTTGATTCATTCAATTGAAATGTTTTAGAATTTCATGATTTTAATTTTGTATCCTTTGTCTTTTCTGGTTTGTAGTGATGCCCTGCAAAGAGATTAAAGTTGTTATTAGTTTTTGTTGAACAAAAACAAGTTTCAGTCTGTCTTGCTGACTGCTGACAGTCATAGAACAACTAATTATCTAGCGTTAAATCAACAGATTTGACACATCGTCTTTTGGCGCGTCAAATGTCACACACATCAGGCACTACAATCTTGATTACGGAGAATACATTTAAACGGATGGCCGTTAAAAGTCTTTTAAATTCAAATGAATGTTTATATTGTAAATTGCAACTGAATACGACTTTCAATTGTATAATATAATTAGTTTACTAAAAATAAAGAAGTTTTTTTTTGCCAAAAGAGGTAATTTTTATGGTTTATGGCTAAATTCAAGGAACAAGGGAAGGTTTTTCGGGGAGGAAGTGTTCGGAGCCTAAGGCTAATTTTTTACGGGGAATTCAAAAATGTGATTTGTTTGGGGAGTAAAGAGGGGTTTTGACCCTATTTTGGGGATATATTGATATTTTTACCGATTTTTTTCACTTTTCGACCCTCCCCGCGTCATAGGGGTAAAAGGCAGCTTCACCCAAGGTGTCATTTGATTCTCTAGAGTATTTTGAACATTTCATACGAACATATCATTGCCCCCAAACCACGTCTAGTATGAGAAAAGTGCATTTGTATGTAAAAACCACGGTTTTCACCCCTAGAATAAAAATACCCCCATAACTACCCCAAATATGAATATGGGAACGTATAATTTCGGTTTTAGGGGTTTTGAGGGATGCCCTTTCGAACGCGCGTGGCCATTTGAAAATCGGCGTCTGACATGATTGTATGTTTACTGGTGAGCATAAGTTGGTCAAAAAGGTAACACAATTTATCCCTTAGCCGATTAATATATAGATGTGCATGTTCAGTAGTTATTTAATATTGGTCACGTGTTTTGATTTCATATAAAGTTTATGAGTGCATAGATAAACCAAAAAATACAATTAAATCAAAAAAAGTTGTTGTTTTATAAGTTTATTTCGTTGTTTTTCTTTTTTTATAAATAGAATGGATTTTGCAAGAATTACTTTTGTTAATCGAGCTGCTTCAAACAGCACCGTTATCTGGAACTGTCAAGCAAGATTATCGTGACATGGGAGAATTGCGTGGGTAACGGCACTGGCGTTGACCTCAAATATGCTCAGGAGTGTATTGGCGATGGAATCAAATTTAAGGTTGGAAGCGGTGGATCAGTTTTTGTTTGTAGTGCGAACACAACCAAGATGGAAGTCTACTCCCTCCAGAAAAATGGATACAAAGTAAAAGAAAAAAGAGAATTCATCCCAATGAATATGGAACAAGTATCGTCGAGCGACGGTTACGAATTCTTCGACTTTCCCGCTATGATGAACCGTGCGAATGAATCTGATATTCAATTAAATGATCAAACAAGTGAAGAATTTAAAATTGAAGTAAGTTTCATAACAGATTGCAATGAACTCAATCGGGTGTGTTAGACCAAGAGCCCACCGTACATACAACTTTTTTTCTTGTGCACTGCAGAAATTCATAAAATTAACATCTTCCCACAAATTGTGGGCCACAATACTCTAACAGTATACTTTTTCGCGTAGCGCGAATAAAGCGATCCGCCCAATTTCATTGAAAAAAGTGGTACATTTCTGTTAGAGTATTGTGGGAAGATGTTAATTTTATGAATTTCTGCAGTGCACAAGAAGAAAAGTTGTTTGTACGGTGGGCTCTTGGTCTATTAGCCGTGTCCCATATAAAACATTCGTTTTATGGCAAGTCGGAGACCAAATCAATTTGAAGTGGGGTGATTTCAAATGCACCAACCACATCCACAATGATAAAGTTCGAGAATATATCGGCGATGGGCTCACGTTTAAAACGGAGACTACTGGTTCAGTTTTCATTTGTAATACAAATGCAAGAGGAATGCGAGTTCACTCTAGACAATTGCATCAATACACCGATGGCAATAAATCGTTCACTTTGGATAAAGAAGAGATGGGCTCGATCAGCGGTTGCGAAATTTTCGATGGAACGGAAGTAGTATCACGTACGATGGATGGAAGAGTTAAATTAGATGCTAATACAAAAAAAGAATTCATTATCACATATTTACGGTCAATTTATGTTGTTGGGGTTAAATATTTAACCCGAGGGTTAAAAGTTAATATTTAACCCCCGGGGGTTAAAAGTTAATATTTAACCCCCGGGGGTTAAAGTTAAAAAGTTAACCCTCGGGTTCAAAAATCACAAAACAAGCTTAAATCAAAGGCTTGAACTACTCAAAAACGACCTTCGTCCAAATTAAAGCAGAAATATTATCATCAAAATCCAATTTCATCTTCAATAATGTAGAAAATGGTCCAAAATGATTAGAAATCCTGAACTTTATGCTAAAAATGATTTCGCACCTTTGATCATCTAGAGGTGTCAACGGACACGGACAAAAATTCGGACATTGGTGTCCGTCCGTCCGAAAACCGAAATTTTTTTTCGGACGTCCGGTCCGAATGTCCGAAAACCGAAAATAATTTTCGGACGTCCGGTCCGAATGTCCAAATTTTTTTTCGGACGGACGGACGGACAAGGGGTTTTGTCCGAACTTTTTGAAATTTCTCGTACGTCCGAATATTTCTCGGACGTCCGAAATTTTTTTTATTAGAAAAATCAAAAGAAAATTGGGTAAGAATACGCAGCGTATTCTTCTTCAGCGACGTTTTTGCATTTTTTGGTTGGAAAACTCTCGGAAAAAACTTGTCTGGTTTGAACTTTCCGCGATTTTCCGATTTCTCACAGTAGTGCTTTTCCGAGAGTTTTCCAACCGAAAAATGCAAAAATGTCGCTGAAGAAGAATACGCTGCATATTCTTATCCAATTTTCTTTTGATTTTTTTAATAAAAAATATTTCGGACGTCCGAAAAATATTCGGACGTCCGAGAGATATTCGGACGTCCGAGAAATTTCAAAAAGTTCGGACAAAACCCCTTGTCCGTCCGTCCGTCCGAAAAAAAATTCGGACATTCGGACCGGACGTCCGAAAATTATTTTCGGTTTTCGGACATTCGGACCGGACGTCCGAAAATTATTTTTGGTTTTCGGACATTCGGACGTCCGGTCCGAAAAAAATTTTGGTTTTCGGACATTCGGACCGGACGTCCGAACTTTTAAAAAAAAAAATTCGGACGGACGGACGGACAAAATTTTGTCCGTTGACACCTCTAATCATACATCCATCTGTTAACAGCGGATCATTGTCATTTTACAAGACCTTCAGAAAGTTTCATACACACGTGGAAATATTTATGTGATTTGAAAGAAAAAAGTGAATTTTTTTGGAAAATTTATTCACAACTATGTTATGGCGGGTCTAAAATGCTTGGGAAAAGTCTATGTCCATAGTCCACTCAATTTTTAACGAGAAAACAATTAAAAGTGGTAAAAATGCGATCTGAAGCCATTGCATAGTCCCAAAATAGGTTGAATTGAAGTGAATTTTTCAACTTGCTCTTTTTGACCGGAAAATGATATTTTTCTTCAAGAAACATAAAAAATAAGCTTCTGACGATGTTTTTATGTTAGAACACTATATTTTGTTCGTAAAAATGTTGGAAGTCCACCAATACCTAAGCAGTCAATTCATTTGGGTTTGTGGTAAATCGGTATTTTTACATTTGTATGTATTAATTCAAACTTTTGCTCGGAAGATATATAAAAAGTGCATTTCCTTTAGCTTTGATTGGTGGAAACTAATATTTTCGAAAGAAATAATGAGTCTACACAATTGTTTTAACAGTTTTTCATGGCTATTTTGAAATGTAATCGGTATTTTGCCGGAGAAAATGTAACTTTTTTATGGTAGTGAAAATGTGCTTTTTCATTGTTTGTGGTACGGCATCACTGATACAAATGTATCAATAATTTTATTTTTTCCAAAAAGTCTTACAAAAATAGTGATCGCAGGTAAAAAACCTGTAGACGAGGTTAAAATGGAGCGACGCTCATGTGAATGTTCCGAACGATTTAGGTGCCAAATACAGCATTGCACTGAGCAGGTTACGCAAATTCAGTTGTGGTGCGGCCGCTGCTCAGTCACTCGGTGCGCTTCAGTCATCTCTGCAAATGTCATACATTGCGCGTTGTTCAGTTCTAGAATTAGCATCGATTCAATTTACTTTAAAATTCTAGTAGCCGTTATGATTCGACCACTGAAAGCAATAAATCCTTTCATTTTGCATTCAAACACAATTGTTTCATCATTTTTTGTATGTCATAACCGGAGGTACGTTACGCTGCCCCCCCCCCCCCAAATTTAATGCTGGGATGGGATCGGTACCATTATTTAGTGCTCAATTAGTGCTGGCGAATGGTACCATCGGTTAATTTTATGCTGCGATAGGGAGCTAGCACTAATTGAAAAATGTGTAAAAACTCGATTTTTGGCCCTTTTACAGGGGAGCTACCCGAAAATGAAACTTTTTTGTATCGTGACCGGGCTATAAAATTAGTGCTAGATTAGTGCTGGCAAATGTCATTCTCAGATTCAAAAAAACTTTACTGGGGACCGGGCACTAATTGTAGAAGTGTTTGAAAAGTCGATTTTGGCACTTTTACAGAGGAAGTTATCAAAAATGAGACTTTTTTGTACTGTGACGGGGCTATAAAATTAGTGCTGGATTAGTGCTGGCAAACGCACTTTTCAGATCTAAAAAATAATCACTGGGGACCGAGAACTAATGGTCGACATTTTTGGAAAATTCGATTCTCCGTACATTTCCTTCGCAAGTACCTGAAATAGATTTTTTTGTATGAATGCTGGCTCTATGACTCCTGTTCGGAAAAGTGAATCACTACATTATAATTGAGTCATAAAGTGAGTCACAATATGAGTCATAATCGGAGTCATCCATTTATCCAAAGTGAGACTAACTTGATGTGACTCGCTCTTCATGAGTCATAAGAAACGAGCTAGATTCTGACTCCATTTTATAGGCAATGAGTCTGTGGAGTCAAGGAGTCAGAATCGATATGACTCATTGATCGAGTAAGTGTGTCATGACTTTCTGTTTTGCGCACCAATATACAGAGGGAAGAAAGGTTCAGATATTCGCTACGCCCAATTTTTTTTCCTGAAAAAAACCAAAATTCAGATTTCTCAGACAAATTTTTTTTTGGCGCGTCCATTTTACCTATATTATGGAGGTTCAAAAAAACATTTTGTCTGAGAAATCTGAATTTTGGTTTTTTTTTCAGGAAAAAAAATTGGGCGTAGTGAATATCTGAACCTTTTTTCCCTGTGTGTACAGTTAATTCATATGAGACTTCTGACCAAATTTCATTCCACAAACCGCACATCCAATGGCATCTCGCCCGTCTGCTTCGCACATTTTCACTGGTTCAAATACTTAAAAAATCGATTTCCTTAGGATGCAGCAGAAGAGATCCATCGACGAGCAGTGATGGGCAGAAATTCGAAGGAAATCATCAGAAAGCTACATACAGTGCGCAACAGAGTTTGACTCAGGCGCCGGATATATGCATTGGCATAGAAAAAATATGCGGATAATTTTTGCTTTGTGCACTCTCAGTATATAACGGCACCCAGCTTCATCGTGTATCAGCACACTGAACGTAGTAGTATAGGACGGTTTGTTTACAAGAAAAATTTTTTATAAACAAACTTTTCCAGAATTGTACAGCGCAACGCCTTAACATAGGATAGCATTGCCATCATTTAAATACAATGCGTATCCTATCTCTTCTGTTGCATCCTATCTCTTCTGCTGCATCCTATTGCGAGAGCTAGCCATTCATACAAAAAAATCGATTTCAGGTACTTGCGAAGGAAATGTAGGGAGAATCGAATTTTCCAAAAATGTCGACCATTAGTGCTCGGTCCCCAGTGAACATTTTTTAGATCTGAAAAGTGCGTTTGCCAACACTAATTCAGCACTAATTTTATAGCCCAGTCACGATACAAAAAAGTTTCATTTTCGGGTAGCTCCCCTCTATTGACTAGATCGAGAGGAGAGTATGTGAAAAAATTCTAATATATTTTGAAAGAGGAGAGTATCTTTTCTGATGATTCTGTTGGCGTTAAAGTAGAGTATGTTGTAGTACCATCTAGCCTCTGCGGTTTTCACGGTTTTCGCGCAACTGATAGGAGATAACAACATGGTGTCTTCGGCAAAGTTGTAGTACTCGAGGTCTTCTATAACATTGCTGAAGACATCTATCTCTTATCTTTTATCAGTTGCGCGCAAATCGCGCACATAAAAAAGCAAATTTTATATAGAACTTTTTTTTTTCTTATCATTTTTCGCGCTTTTCGCGGAACTGATAAGAGATAAGATATAATTGACTTCAGCAATGTTATAGAAAACCTCGAGTGCTACAACTTTGCCAAGTTGTTATCTCTTCTCAGTTCCGCGGAAACCATGGAAAACCGCGAGGACCCGCCAAAAATGAACATACTCGCCTTTAACCATTTTTTAGTCGAAAGAAACTTACTCTTCTCTTCCATAACAAAGTCAGATGAACTTACTCTCCTCTCGATCTAGTCAATAGCCCTGTAAAAGGGCCAAAAATCGAGTTTTTACACATTTTTCAATTAGTGCTAGCTCCCTATCGCAGCATAAAATTAACCGATGGTACCATTCGCCAGCACTAATTGAGCACTAAATAATGGTACCGGTCACATCCCAGCATTAAATTTGGGGGGGGGGCAGCGTAACGTACCTCATAACCGGTTGATGTCGCGCAACATATTCGGGGTATGAATTCGGCTTATTTTACAATATTAAAATGCCCAATTCAATTTGATTTTAATTGTCTGCTGCATATTTCTCAATTTTGTTGCGTGTTCTTTTTATTTCAGTTATTTTCTGCTTTTAAATCATCAAAGAAGCTTAAAAATACCCGTTGAGAATTAAAAACTTTTTCCCCAAAATTCATCCCATTTTGGTCAGTTTTTCAATTCCATTCGTCATTATTCATTGCTAAATTATGTTCTACATACATGATATGTCGATATAAATACCTCACCCAAGTTAACCCTCGGACTTAACCCATGGTCAGAGCTCGGGTTAAAATCCGAGGGTTAAATCCAATTTAACCCTCGGTTTAAAATGCTAACCCTCGGGTTAACGGTCAATTCATGTTCCTTAACTCGCAATTTTAAGCCCCGAGGGTTAAATATTTGTTAAAAGTTAAAGTTAACCCCCGGGGGTTAAATTTTTTTAATGGAAAAGTAGAACATAAATTGACCATTTAACCCCCACAACATAAATTGACCGTTAGTTTAAAAAAAAAAGATGGTTCAATTGAACAAGAAGCTTGGCTCACGGTACATTTGATCGCATATGAGAAAAATTATAGAAAGCAGAAACAATCATCATCAAATTAATGATTCATTCAGGTTATTTTCCCAAACAAAAGTGTGTTTTGCAAAACGGAAGGAAAGAACATTCTTCTTTTTTGGGTTTTTTTTCTCTTTTTTCATTCAATTAAATTTCAATTGGCATCAAAACATACTGAATAAAATCAAAAATAACTAGAAAAGTGGCATTTTTTATCAATTTTAACCAAATTTGCATAAATTTTCCCCATAAAATCAAATTTATTACATAATCAAACGGTTTGTATATCATTCTGAACTTAATTTGAAAAGCTTACTTATGTAAAAAAATACTCCCCCACATGAGTTGAACATATCCATTTAAATATGTTTAATATTTAAATGAATGGGCAAGCGGAATGATGAAACGTGATTTTTTTGTAAAATGAAGAGCCCCTGAAAAAAATTTCAGTAAAAGTGCCCCACAAAAAATTGTCTGAATTTGTTTTCATTTACCACTTTTAATGAAAAAAAATTTACGAGGCGATTCAAATTGCATATTTTTCGTGAGGCACTCTTTCATACAATATTTTTTGGTTTAATTTGAATCGCCTCGTAAAAAATTTATCAGTAAAAGTGATACATGAAAACCAATTCAGACAATATTTTTGTGGGGCACTTTTACTGCAAAAAATTTTCAGGGGCTCTTCATTTTATAAAAAAAATTACGTTTCATTATTCCGCTTGCCCATTCAAATGGAATGAGTGCATCTCATCTCGTGTATATGTATGCGTAGACATTTCGCTATGTGACTGACACAAACCGAGAACAAACAGCGCCGCCAAACATCCATCACGCATACTACTGCGTAGAAACATCAAACTGAATTGTTGCTTGTGGTATCTCTCTTTTCCGGTCAGACAGTACGACCAGTAAGTTGTGAATTTTTGCTCAATTTTTTTAAATTTCAAATCATCAATAGAATATTCTATCGAAAAGTACTGAAAATGGATGTAAATTGGTTCTGGATTCATTCATCGACCGTACAATATAAATATTTCTTCGATTCATCGGCAAATTTTCGGAAAATAATTGCAAATAAAAAATCGTTTTTTGATATTGAACGAATGTTCAGTAAAAAAAGAGCTGTCAATGAAAGATCGCATTGTGATACTCAACCAAATTGATTAATTTAATGTGAAACCAATTGAATTCGTCGTAAAAGTGCGTGTATTTTGGAAAATTTGGTCAAGTGCTGTGAAAAGTTTCCAATAAAATGTGTTAATTTTTCAAAATCAATCGATGTTACACGTTCACTAGTCGCGAGCACATATCATGTTTCACTCCATACGAGAGTGCATAACATAACCTCAACGAGAAGCATACAATCAATGCAAAATTATTTTTGTGCGATAAAATCGTCATATTGCGAATAACACAGAGTCTTCTGTTTAGTTACTAGTACTCTGTTTCATATGAATCGAAGAAATTTCACATTTATTTGTTGTGAATGAATCCAGATTTACATCACATACGAATAACCTATACTTTTCGTTTGACACATTTGCACTTACACCGTCTGAAGTGATTCAATCTAATCCGTTGTTTTTTCTCTGTTTTGTTTGTCTTTTCAGTAGCAAGATGCGTAAGATTATGAAATCTGGTAAAGTCGTAATCGTCCTTTGTGGACGTTACGCCGGCCGCAAGGCTGTTGTTGTGAAAACCTTCGATGACGGAACATCCGATAAACAATTCGGACACGCTCTCGTGGCTGGTATCGACCGGTACCCACGTAAAGTGACAAAGAAGATGGGCAAGGCTAAGCTGAAGAAGAAGTCCAAGATAAAGCCATTCTTGAAGGTAAGTGCCAACGAGCATGTGATTTACATTTTCATCGCCCTCATGTTAGTCTGGTGTTCGAATGGTCAGATAAATTGTTTACAAATAGACTTGACCATGAAATTCCTATGAAGAACACCGTTTTCATCACACTTAACGCCACCAATTACTAATAGTAATATTGTGATTTTTACTTGTTTCATTTTCAGTTGTTGAACTACAACCACGTCATGCCAACCAGATACAGTGTATCGGACATTGCTTTCGAAAAAGTGAGCGTGAAGGATCTTAAAGATCCAGTTAAGCGTAAGACACACCGCTTCCAAACACGTGTCAAATTTGAGGAAAAATACAAGGCTGGCAAAAACAAATGGTTCTTCACCAAGTTGCGGTTCTAATCGGCCTGATTGGAATACATTTTTACTAGTGTAAAAAAATTAAAACCAATAAAACCCACAACAACAACACAATAAACGATAAACCGTAAAAAAAAACAAAAAAAAAATCCAACGCATTCGATTCCAATTTCTGTGAATAGACTTTGTAGTTTTTTACAAATAGTCTGGGTAACGAAAACAACATCTTTACTTTTTTTCTTCTTTGACTTGCGAGTTGAAACAATTGTAGCGACGAAATGATTACAGATTATTTGCAAGCGATGGAACATTTTTTCAATAAATCTTTCTAGTAAAACCACGTCTTAGTTTGTGCGATCATGTCATTCATTGTCAACAAGAGGCAATGAGAAAGGGAGAGACAGAGAGTTGAAATTGGTGACAAATAATTGTTGTTTGAATTGTTTACATTGGAAATGGTTGATTGATTTCTTTGCTCATATTATTTGCAAGTTTTGGTAAGTATAGCTTATGGACCTCGCAATATCCATCGAAACAGAGTTTGTGATTGTATTTCAATGATATGCTTAAACGGACAACTGTGGAGCATAATGTCAAGTACAGTAAGAAATATTCATGGGTTGGTATATTTTTCTATCGACATTGTCATCAAGTCCAGGATTTGATGCATTTTTTCCTTCATTTCAACTTTTAGCAGAATTTCAAAAAGTTTAGTTCAGCACTATTCGGATATATTCGAATACATCATAAACATTGTCATAGGATCTATCTATGAACTTGGTATATTTGTTTCAAAAGCATGTGGTTACAGGTAAGAAATGTCATTCGTTTGTGTATATACGCTTTTAGCGCCATCTTTTCTTCAATTCTAAAGTCTTTCCTCCATTGGATGGCAACAAACGATGGTTTGCCTTAAAATAGGCATAGAAAATGCTCTTTTTCGATTTTATTCTTTTTTTTTCAACTTTAAATATTTTACCTTTTTATTATGCAGTCTTCCCGCTTTGTTTAATTATGAAAAAAATCTTCGAACATTTTCATGAATGAAAAAAAAAATGAAAAAATCAAAACCAACCAAACTTAAAACGAAGAAAAACCCTCGGATAAAAGCGTAACAAATATTTTCTTTTCTCTTTATTTTTTTTTATATAGATCTGATAACACAAATGAATAATAGATTACAATAATAATAATTTTATAGATCAAATAAGCCGTAAATGTAATAAATTTGATAGATAGAAATAGATTCAACACCTGTCTTTTCCAAAAAAAACTGAAATAAAAATATTTTTGTTTGTTCACAATGAATTTTGTTGACATTTGTGGCCTTCCTTTGAAATGATGTATAAAGTGGCAGAAACCTCATCCTTGATCATCGTCGTAAATTCAAAAGAGTCGCCAATTTTTTTCATCAACGGTCTGTTTTTTTTCATTTCAATTTCCACAATGGATCGAGGTCTTTGAATGGATCCTTGACGGTCGGCTCTTCTTCTTCGATGAAATAGTAATTGGTCTGAGTGTTGTTCGATAGTGTCTTGGGCGATCCTGTTGAAATAAAAAAATGTTGGAAGTAAGAATCAAATCGACGGAATGTATGACTTGTGTCAAGATATTTGAAGGAAAAAAGTCAAGCTCACGTTTCTTGATAAACTCTCGACAACATTGAAGTACAATTTGCATCGATTGTTGAAAAATACTCGTGTCATTTAGGATATTTTTGCGTTGTGAGCAAATTCGATACCATACGTCGGTTACATCTGGAGGAAAATCAAAGGTCGATTAAATCAATCTAAACTTATCGAACACGTCATTGCTATGCATCAAGTGCGTAAAGTTGCTCTACTCACTGATTATAATTGGCATTTCGCATTCAAGTGCTAAAATGCATGTTATCGTCAACGCCACCAAACTTGATCGCTCCAAATTCGTCGGACAATTCAAAATGACTGGGATATTATGCAGTTTGGCCGCTGTTGCCGTATCAATTATATTTTGAGATACTCCAATTATGTTGGTGATGGAACTGAAACAGAAATTGTTTTATTTTTTTTTTTTCTATATTTTGAAAAATGTTTTTTCTGTATAAAATTCTTCTTTTTTTCCATTTTCGTTCTGAAAATGAAATTTCTAATTTTTACTTGAAAAAAAAACTTACTTTTTCGTTGGCCATTGTTTCGGCTGTAAAATCGTAATGATTCTGGTCGAATTGGATTCGGATGAAGTCACACGAATGCTTCGTTCGATGATATGCAATCGATTATGTTCACTTAAAATGGTCACCGTGTAATCGCCAAAGTTATGCGGCGTATTCAATTGCTTTGGAAACAGTAGAATTGGCCCTTCATCTGGAATGATAAGGCAAACCACGTACGATGCATTCTGCGACCAGATCATACACCAGAAATCCTTGACCGTATTGTATGTCGGCGCATCGGCTAATATGAAATGGTTACAATGCGATCCTAAATCCTGAAGAAAATATTTGAATTAATGAGAAATATTTTTGTAAGAAATTCGATTTTTTAACAAGGATGATTTTGCAACATAATTCTACAATGAAATGTACGAAATTTTTATAAATGATTTAAAAAAATTGGGAAATTTAGAAAAAAAATGCTTTTCTAATTTCGAGAACGGAAAGGGAATGAAACATAACAAATTACACGTGACTTGAAATAAAAGGAATATTCAAACTTGTATGAAATAAACTGAAAGAGGGGAAGTACTTTTTTTTCAAAATCTGAAGATTTTTCTCTTATTTCTCTTTCGATCTTTGGAACTCACCAACTTGATATCCTTCTTAAAATTTAGCATCACAAAAACAAAACAAACAAAGAAAATGAACAAAAGTGAACAGAAAAGAAAGACAAGAACACAGAACCCACAAATTTTGGGGAACTATCAACGTCACAGCACTTACCCGAATATGAGCGGCATTGATGTAGTTGTCAGTTTCCGTTGGTAGAAGAACACGTGAATGATCGTATGGGACGGAAAGCATATTACGATTTTTCTCCGGGAATAACTTCGACACGCTAACTGATCGCTTGGCAGCGTCTTTGTCCAGCAAATCATGCAATTCCTTCCATTTAATCTCAAGCGGTGTGGTGCCATTTAAAGTTTTGGTTGTTAAGCCATTCACAATTTTTTCGTATCGTTGAACTTCTTTGTAGAAATTCTCAATATTCGCAGAACTTGGCGGAACTGATGCCGTACTAACAACGGTGCTTGATGCAATCAATTCGGCCAAATGTGAGCTAATTGCCGGCTTTGTTTCTGTTTCAACTTTTGCCTTAATGGTCAATTCCTCTTCGGCCAGAGATAGCTCAGTTAAGGCTTTTTCAATCGAATCATTCTTATGAACCGGTGGCCTCTCATCACTCGTTGGCCGCGGCAATTCGGGAATCATTTCTTCTTTTTTTGTTTGACTGAAATTAAAGCCGGAATTAAATAAAGTACTCTTTAATGAAATTAAAAACTTATGAATATCTCTAAATCAAAATGCGATCCAATTACCTCTCATCTGGTTTGTTCGGTGTTACTATTTCTGGTTTTGGTTCTGGTTGCAGTAGCTTGTCAGTTGATTTCATCGGTTGCAATGTAGGTGCCGCAATGGAGATATTGTCCAAATCGCTGAGCAAATCGAATTTATTTGATTTCGGCTTAGCCGGTTCAGGTTTCACTTGAGGCGAATTTGCCGGAATCGTTGTGACACTTGAGCTTGGGGCAACATTTTGATAGGGAGCCACGGAAGCTGGGATCGATGAAGCCGGAATTGAAGCATGCGGCGGATATGAAACCTGAGCCGAAATTGACGATTGCACCACCGGATTTGTAGCTGGCGTCATAGCATTAGCCGAAGCTGGTGCTATATTCGGAGCATGCTGTGAAATCGTTGTATAGTTGCTACCAGCTGATGCGAGTGAACCGCTTGCAGCTGGATCAATCGTTCCATAATTATAGACGTTTGTCTGATTCGGTGCACTGTAGTTCGCTGGAACGCCATAGCCAGGTGGTAAGTAGCTGGAACTCATCGGCATCGAATACGGATTGCTTTGAATGTTCGTCTCGTTGCCGTAGTATTTATTCGATGTTGGAGTGTTGTGTACTGGATACTGGGTATTATAATAGTTATATGCGTCACTGGTAGGGTATGTTGACTGTGGATTGTTCGTTATTGTCGCCGTTGTCGGTGGCAAAGTTTGTGGAAATTGCCCCGAAGAAACTCCAGTTTGAGGCAGTTGCCCAGTGGTCGCTCCAATCTGAGGCAATCCGGCTGTCACTCCGATTTGAGACAGTTGTCCTGTAGTTGATGCACCTGAAGCTTGTGGCAACGATTGTGTCGAGTAGCCGGGCGTGTAGTTAGTAAATGCCGTCGAAGATGATACTTGTGGCACATGCGACTGTTGCTGTGGTTGTGGGTGCGCTGTTGTTTGCATATAACTTGCAGTTGAGTTGGAATGAGAGTAAGCTTGTGGCACTTGCTGGCTTTGCTGTGAATACTGACTATTCGATGGCATTTCATATGCATTCACTTGGCTTGTGTAATCCGCATAAGAAACGCCAGCATACGATTGCAATGTTGGATTTGTAATTGAGCTAGCATTTGCCGATTGATAGACACTCGTTTGTGGTGTCTGTGAATAATAAGTGGCTGTTGTTGGTGTTTGAGCCGTTGCGTAGCTGGGATTCATGTAAGAATTTGCTTGACGCGTATCGCTTTGCGAGTAATTCAAATACGATTGAGACTGTGATGAAACGGGTAAATTTTGCACTGGGTTTTGTACACTGGTCATCATGCTATTGTAGTTGTACTGTTGCGTGGATGTTGGAGATGTTGTTGCATAGGAATACGTTCCAACATTTCCATATGAACTCACGGATGTACTGCCACTGGTGGTGTAGGTCACTGTGGTCGGTACATTTTCATAGCTTTGTTTTGGTTGTTGGGCCGCGTTAGATGTCGGCAAATTGCTATAGATCGGATTCACGAAGCCACCAGCAGAGTTGGGCGCGTATGCTGCATTCGCTTGTGAAAACTGTGTGGCGTAGTAAGCATTCTGTTGACTTGAGTACGAGTTTGGCTGGCTTGAATATGCGCTCTGTTGACTGGAATACGTATTCGATTGATTCGAGTATGATGACGGAGCTGAGCTTGGTGTTGATATTGTCGTTTGAGCCGCTGGCGGTGTATAACTTGATGGCATCGATGCGGCAACAGACGTTTGATAGTTGTAATTAAACGGAACAGTTGTCGATACTGAATTCGAATGACTGACATCATGCTGCATCGATGTAAGGCAATTCTCTTGACCGATTGGTGTTGGACGGATGGCTGTACTGCGATAACTCTCCATTACATCGTGTTCAGTGGGTTTTGTCAATTTCGGATAGTCAGCATTGGGTGCGAGCGCTGTTGAAACCGGCATCGATGATGGTGGTTGCATCGATGACAGTGCCTTTTTATTCATTGAATCGATGCGTTGTTGCCGTTCCTCATCATGAACATCACGTGCGCTGCGAACTCGAGCACACAAGCGTTGAATGTTGCTCTGCAATTTCTTATAAAATTCCAATCCCTTTAGACTTTTGCCCAACAGATCATCGTACACATCGTAGGAGGCGATCAACGATGAAAAGAATATATCGCGTTTATGTTTCGTATCCGATACGGTTTTGATGAAATGTGCACATTTTGCGTAGGCATCGGTGAATGTTTTCAAGATATTTTCTTGAGCCACGAGATTCTGTTCGATGATATTAATCAATTGCTCATGTTTGCCCAGCTCTGATTTGAACAATTTTTCCACATCTTCATCACCCCATGCCACCAACTGTGCGGTTATATCATCATTTTGAATGTTTTCACTGAGCTGAGCATACAATTGTGCCCGTTGCACTCGCATCTCGTTCACTTTGTTCAACAGCATTTGTGTTTCGCTCAGTAATTTGGGATCGCATTCAATCGAACAGGTGGGAATGGCCGCTTGCACATCACTCAATGGTTTTGATAAAATGCGTAAATTGTTCACATGCATTTCCATTGCCTTTCGCAATGTATCATTGCTATCGCCAGCTTTATTGTGTGCCTCTTGATATTTCATAAACTCACGGCTCAATTCGACGAAATGGCCGCTAGGGCGATATTGGCCCATCGTTTGTTGAAAATCTTTTTCATAGAATTCCTCTTTGCTCAAGAGTTCCTGTATCGTTTGCAGCATATTTTCCACATCCACACAAATCTCGGCCAACGACGACATATTTTGTATCAAATCATCGATAACCGTTGGACGGGCATTCATAGCGGCACATCGATCAATAATCGATTGTGGTAATTTCACTTCTTTCGGATTAAAACTCAACGAATCAATATTGAGCGATTCCATAAATTGATTGAGCTCATTATCTTTTGCTTCGATTTTTTGCGTGATTTTTCGCAATAAATTCGTCTTCTCTTCACTGTACAACGAACTATGTTCGTGCGTTTTGATCGGCACCAAACGATGGAAAATATCTTCACTGGCCGCATCGGACACATTGAACGGGATTCCCTTTACCAAATTTGCACCGGCAATCGTTGCGATTGAGCTGAGCTCAGGCACTTCTTCGTGATAAATGAATTCATTTTCATTTTTGGCCGCTTTTCGTTTTGCTTCGACCACGTCCATAACAAAGGTCAACGCTTCCGTTACCTGTGTCATATTGTTCAGATGTTTGGCCTCTTTTCGTGCATCCTCCAGCCGATCGAATGACGCTTGATATAGTGTTACACGTTCGCCCATCTTCTGTTGCTCTTCGGCATTTTGACCTTGATACAAAAGTAAAATGCAGGCCGTGTATTGTACCTTGAATTGAATGTACTGTCGCCACTCTTTGAATTGTCTCGAGCCGACAATTTCGGCAATCATCCCCTCTTCGCCGCCCGACAACAACGCTGCAAACGCCGAATTATAATATTCAATAATTTGTGATGCCACTTTTGCCACGATAATCGATTTGCGATTGTCGATCAAACTCTTTTCCAAAATGCACTCCTGCGCCTGAGCAAAGCAAATATTTTGCATAAATATCAAAATTTCCGGATACATATCGCCGGTCGTAGCCATTTGATATTTTTCGCGAATCGTTTCAAATGCCCATGCAGCCCGTTGAAACAGTGTGCACACCAATTTCATTTCCTCTTCCGATGATCGATTCGCCGCCGCGCCCACTTGCGTATGAATTGCACCATAATTGTACAGTACGACGGCCATATCATGGCGTATATCGGACGATTGTGTTGTGTTGCTTGAATAAATGTCACGCCAAACGAAATTCACCAAACTGCGATCGTTTTCAATTGGAAAGCGATTTTGCAACGAATGCAACTGACAATAGTATCGTTTGATCACATTGTAACCGGTATCGTCGATCGATGGATTGTATGCAGCCGCTCGTAGTGTTTCCAACTCATAAATTTCCTTTGAAAATGTTTCCGGATCCTCTTGATAACACTCGGCAATATACTAATTTGCAAAGAGAAAAAGAATTTCAATCAATAAACCTACACTGATTATTCACTGAACACTCGAACGTAATTGGGATTTGTTCAATATTTAAATAAGTGATAAAAATAGACACAACTATGTGACTGGAAGTTCACTTCACTCATCACTTATTCGTGCGATTTCCCTGCTCTAACCGAAAATAGAGAAAAAGAAAAAAACGAAAACAATATCTGTACGACTTGTATGAAATGAATATGAATCATAGTGCAATTTGACGTCACTTGACCATATATTCATGGAGACATACACAACTACGCGTTAATTAGATTTTGGCAACGAATTGTGAAAATTGGAAACTTCCAGTACTTTGAACACTTTTTTTCTTCTCCTTATTCTCGTGACAATGACACAATTAGTTACCTGTTTCAATCGGGAAAATGATGATTTCTGTAATGTTTGCTTCAGCGTAAAGTGAAGCATTGGCACTTTAGGTACAGCTTCCATAATTGTTGTTTGTTTTGTATGAAAAAAAAAATGTCTAGTTTTTTGTTAACTCTTGTCACCTGTGTTTCTTCACCTTTCTTCTCGTGTTTGCTAAACGGAAATTGACTTGTTTACACCAATTGGCTGATGCAATGTGAATGCACCAAAATGAAAATGGGTAAGTGAAATTTCAACCACAACGATCACGAATTGCTGTCAAAAAAATTGAATGTAATCGTCATAGGACCCGGGCAATTTGATTAACTACACTTCAATTCAAGTTTTGTTTGCAGCTTTAAAGCAACACACGAAAAAAGTTTAAACGATAATAATAAAAATGAAATGTAATAAAGTTAGTACTGTCACAAGTAACACATCATTCAATGTACTCAGAATGTGAAAAAAGAAGAAAAACACAGTGAAATAACAATACACTGATATGTCTTTGTGTACTTTTATTGTGTATATGTTGTGATTTAACTTGGAACAGTCGCGCGATGTGCATTCACCGATCCCAATGTATAAATGTTTTTTTGTTTTTTCACGTTTTTCTATTCAAAACAAAAATCATCGGTAAATATGTGTGGTGAATTGCGAGCACACAACGTCATTCCAAACAATGAGACACGGTCACTTCAGAATGCACGTATCTCTCTCGTTTGGCTCTGTGTACACACAACGATGCGGGTACACCTAACGAAATGAATAAACAACAATCGTATACGCGCCTCAATACAATGTTAACCAGTTTAATTTACATAGTCATAGTCATACGTCTAATTGGAAGCAGTGGCACAAACAATTCCATTGACAGTTAGGTTGCGTTTACATTGACAGCTTGACGAACGAAGAATATAAATGTGAAAAATTTCCCCGGAAATTCGAATGACAAAAATGTTAAAGTGGAAAGGAACTGGAGAAATTTACATCGACTCGAAATCGAGATCGTTTTTCTTTCATTCCCAATTGCGTTGAAAATGCGTAATGAAATGAGTTTGGTCGCTTTACCGGCAGCCAGCAGAACACGTATAGTCGCAACATCGACAATTACCGATGGGAATGGACAACATATGTTCATCATCGATAATGTGAACCATTCGTAAATGTTCAACGTTTATGATGTGCGTACCAATTTTATCGATTGAAATTGTCGGATGGGCGTGCAAGTGTGTGTGTGAATGCGAGTCAGTTTATACGTGTATGGGAGAGAGTATCGCGCAATCGGTGTCTAGTCGATAAGATGAACTTACCCTTAACTGTTAAACTGTATAAACCCATACATCTACGTAGCGCGCAGTTCACACTGAGTGTGTGAATGAGGCGACTTCGAGAGATCGCTTTAAACGTCTAAAAAAACCAATAATCTTTCTTACGTAGAAACGACACAACGAATTGATTTTTTCTGTGTGTTTCGTTGCGCCTGTATTCCATTAGCCGTGTAATCAGAATCCGAAAAAATCCATCTCTGTTCGGTGTGTGTGAGTGCAAATTAAAGAAAAAAAGGCAAAGAAATACAACGTCTCACTTGTCAAATGTAGAAAAGAGAAAGAAAGAAAGTAATTCGAGAATATATTGTGTGCATCGACAATATTCGGGCAACAAAATAATACAAAAAAAAAATTAGGTAAAACATCGGTGTCAAAACTCTCGGAGAAATAGCATGCATTTTGCTGTCATTTATTTGAATCCTGCCTTTTGTATGTTTGCATAAAAAGATAAATTGTTTTGTGGCCCCGTCTCTCAGTTGTAATTTTTAATATTATTTGTGCGGTTGGTGAGAAAAGTGATATACACATATATTGTGTGCTCGGTGCAATCGAATAAAATACACAACGAATTCGCAACGTAACAAACGGAATAAACAACTCGGAAAAGAGGTTTTTCTTTTCTCTTTCGTGCGACCAAAGAAAACAGATACTAAAGAAAAACATACGCGCAATTTTTCCCATAAAGAGAGCATATACTCACAGGATTCACGGCTAGTTATTTGAAATGGTAATAAAAGTGCATTTTAAGTAATTCATATATTCAACCAAATACTTGGACTATTTTAATTGAGTTGCGAGGCTCGCGCAATGCCATCAATAATTGTGATTGATAACAACAGCAAGGGTTCAATTAAATTGCAATTGTTTCCGAATAAATATTGGGTGAATTTTTTTTTTATCATTCATGTGTTATCTCTCTCCTGTTCTGTCTCCATCTCTCTCGATGTCTATTGCTGAGCTTTGTGTCTGTACAAAGAGAGTGTGTACACGACACAAAGGCATGAATCACATATTCTTTGGAGCCCCTGTATGTGCAGTGCACTCAATGTGTGTACACATATAGAATTACATGAAAATCGATCGGTTCGAATGTAACAAATGCAACAACAAAACATTCTATTCGGAATCAAATCACACATTTTACTGTCGACGTAACAGCTTGTATAGTGCATGCTATCGATTGTTGGTTTTTTTTCGCGCGCTCTCTTTTGCTCTCTTCCCTCCTATCATCTGCTTTTAACAGCAGCATCTCTCGGCACAATTTCAATTCTCAATCGACTTTCAATAAGAGCAGCCGACGTGGATGTGATTTATTGATTTTCAATCAACATTTTTTTTCGTCCGTTTAAATTATTGATTTGTCATTTATTTCGGAGGAGTTTTTAGCATATTTCAATATGACCACGTCGTTGTACATACGTCATCAAATGAGTTAAAACACCCATTCCCGAAAATGTCATTCCACTTTGTTTCTTCTCCTTACGCCTGTTTTGTAAATTAATACCGTTGTTAAGTATACGGTTCGGTTTGGTTTTGTTGTTTCTATTTGACTAATCTCGATTTTGGAGTTGGCAAACTCGTGTTTGCCCAAATGGAGTAACTTGACTCACATAGCAGCAGCCTCTAGCCTAGTTTATTTGGCAAGAACATGAACGCAAAACAGATGATGAAAAAACAACAGTATGTTCCCAATTGATTCACATGATTCGATGAATAATGAATCTCTTCACGCACATGCGGCCACAGTATGTGTGTGTAGTACATGTGAGACACATTCATAATTGTGGTAATTTCGTTATCATTGATAAACGCCTCAAGAAATCATAAATTATATACGAATTTTTACCTTCAGTTTTGGACCACTGTTGATAACAAGTTTTTCGTTTGTGTGTGTGTGTGTGTGTGTGTGGTTTTTTAATTATCTTGTGCACATTATTACAGGAGGGATTCGCTCAGAAAATGACGGGTTTGGTTGCTGGCCCAACAGACGCAGCACAATCAGATATACCTTGGTATTTACGCTATGGAGCTAGAGGTCTTGGCATATTTGGAGCATTCTGTGAGTATAACATGACTCATTCGGTTCAGCTCATGAGAATTTATTGAACTCGCGTAACACATCGATTTCTAAGTATTGAATCATATTGAGTAATCAATTGTATTTTTCATTCCATTCACAGTTGCCATTTTATTTGGATTCTGGAACTGCTTCGGTGTGCTAACGATAAACTTCTCCAGTGTATTATCAGGCATCCTGCAGATACTGGTCGGTATACTGGTGATGTCAATCGAAGCGCCCGTTTGTTGCATGTTCATTGACTATGCACAGAAATTTGCCCAAACGGTCGAAAGCCGACCACAATGGTGGCGAGCAGCTGGCTATTGCGCGTAAGTTCATTGATCTTTCATCTCGAAGAAAAAGTCATTTATCTTACTGACACATTTTTTTGTTTCTAAATTTATTTTTGGCTATTTTTCAATGAGAAAAAATGCTGAACAAAATTTCGCTTTGGATTTTTCAACTTTTTTTAAAAAATATTTTATAACGAAAAAATCTTTTTAATAAAACAAATTGATAATTTCATTGAATAGAGCGGCAATTCCACCAGTACTGCTGGAGCCAGGATTGGCGAGCATCTTTGGATGTGGTCTGATATTTGCAACGGGTGTTCTGTATGGCATGATGTCGCTCGGCAAAAAGTACGTATAAATTTGAATCGAATAAAATTGCTTGCTAAGTTAAATGAGCAATATTTTCTCAGAATGCACACGAATAAATTGTGATTGTTTGTGAGTCTCTGATATTGACTTAATTCTAACGCTGTCTATATCCATTATAGTATAACGACAATAATTTTGAAATTTTTCAACGGAGAAATCCTAAAATTGAATGCCAATTTATATTTGGAGTTGCTCTTTAACCATCTTTTTATACTAATTGTATAAGATCAATTGATTAACTGTTTGAATTTATTTCATTCTCTCTTTCAAACTAACAATACTCGTCTAATCTAAAACCAAACAAAATAATTTCATATTCACACCAAATCGCGTTGAAAAATTACAACAAAACAATAAAATCGACGAAAATGATAACAACAAAAAATCATCTTATTTTGTAAAAAATAAATAAAATCACGCGCACGCAAATACGAACCATCAAATTTGAAATGTGGAACAGAGCATCGCGTGAGGAGATGGCCGCAAATGCAACCAATGGAATGTCTCCAACTGGCGGCCAACCGGCCATGGAAGACCCGGATGTATGGCGTTCAACATAAATCCATTGACCATTTACAACGCTATAAACGCTTGAATTTCAGTACACATTCAATCACACATTCACAGACACACTAAAAAAAAACCACACAACCACACACCGCTAAAATTGAATGAAATAAACTAAAAACGAAAATAAAAGATAATAATAACACATACGCCCACTCATGCAAATTACTCCCACCTCCCTTTCAACTCATGTTCAGGCCAGAGTGAAAACGCTAAACCACCACAAAATAGCAATTACAGACAGAGATATGATTGAAATATTGAAACGCAAGCCAAAATTATCCAAACGAACACAAAATTTTACATAAAATAGAGAAACAAAAACAAACTAAAACATAACCACTACATTTTCATGTAGCGGTAAACCAAGAATCATACACACTCAATCCACACACAAAAAAAATACACGAAGTGGCGTACCATTTCTGTCATCCGATCAAGCAAAATGTGTGCATTTTTCAATGTGTAAAGTATCAAATTTTTTGAATTGTTTGTCTGTGTGCGTGTAAAATGCATGTCTCTCACTCAATCTGTCACTAACTCTCACTATTTTCTCGGTACAAAATGAATTAGCTTCATAAATTTCACACCATTTTTTCTTTAAATTAACCTTAGCAGTAGCAAATTTGGTATTGGATTTTTCTTGATTTTCCGTTGATTGAATTCCTTGTTTTTTTTTATTTGGAAAACGTTCGTTTTTTTTTGTTGATTCAAAAATGTTTTTTTCGTTAACTCCACTTAAAAGTAGACAGTGTATTTGTTTTGTAGCTTGTGGCTGTTTTCTTAGTTTCTAGTCGAGAAGAGATGATAATTTTAAAAGATACTATTTTGTTTTCAATGTGATTTCCTTTTTCCCCTCTCAAATTCGAAATGCAGAGCTACTTTGGAGCAAATGAGACAGGCAGCAGCGGCTACATCGTCGGATAATAGGAATGGTACGATGCGACCCGGCAATAATCTAGTAAATAATGCTCAACCATTATCATTTACACCACCGCCATACGACAGCAATGTGTAACCGAAAAACACCGACCTAACCCCCCCTCCTTTTAGAGATAGAGTGTGCCCAATAGAACAACCCATGCGGAATCCACTTGGGCGTCAAAACAACAACAAATTACTATAAAACTAAAACAAAAAGAGAAATCTGTTAGAAGAATTCTTTTGTTTTGTATGCATTTGAAGCCTAACAAGGCATCAAATGCAACAAAGGGCAAATAATAAATTATATAGTAGTCTAATTGTAAAACTTGTTGGGCCGCCTGCATATCAGAAGCGCGTGCATCTCCCAAAGTGTAAAATAATAATAAATAATGCAACAATTAAATAATTATTTCGATAAATATTATAAAAAACAAATATCAAGCAACAGTTTAAAAATGACGTTGTTTCGAACATTCAACTTAATTCGTTTTGTTTTTCATTTCGAGAAACAATGTTGTCTTTGGATTTAATGGAATTATTCCGTTTGATTTGAGGACAATAAATAGATCAATGATGATAATATGTTGTAGAAGAAGTGGAAGAAGAAAAAAGACTTTTTTTTTTCAAAGTGTTACATTAAATTAATTCATATGATTAAGACTTATATTTAATTAGATATTACATGCTTTCAAGATATTTAAAATGTTGATAGAAGGAATAAAAAAGAACACCAGCAACTCATACATTCTTATTTAAAAAAACAACAACAAAAAGTCTAATAAACATACTGTGACAATTTTCTGTTCGAACATTTGATTTCGTTTTGATTTTTTCTTTGGTTTAAAATTTGTTCCCATCAAATTTTACTAAAATTATTTTAGGCTTTTGTTTTTTATTTTAGATTGTTCTTTCGTTCTTTGGTTCATTATTCTCCGGTTGAATGGAATTTCGATCGGGTCAAGGATTCAAACTTTGGATTCTCGAATGAAATTAAATTGAAGTAATTGGACGAGTCGAGCTTGAGCTTTCTATCTTCTCATAAAACCAATGAAATTGATTTATGCAGAGAAAAAAAGAGCCTTTCAAATGAAAGACCAATTCGAGGAAAGAGAAAGAATTCCCCTCATCAGATGCGATTCATTTCAAACAAAATATTTCTAAGCACACCAAATTACTCATCATCCATGAATTTCCGGTTTTTTTCCTTCAGTTTGTTGTTGAAAAAAAGTTGCAATCTCGAACGCGATACAGAAAAAAAACATAGTTAAATTTTGATAAGAGCAATGGAACATAGTGTACTACGCGTATAGACTCTACATGCTTTGAATGTGAACTGTTCCGCCAATGGACGACAAAACCAAAATCATAAGTTGGATTAAGCGATCGAATAAATAACACGAAAAGAAAGAAACACTAAAAAAATAATTTTTTTTTAAACAAACCGAAGTCAAAAAAAAAATTACGTTGGTAATCGTTCGTAATGAGCGTGTAATGAGTTGCAACTGAATGCATGCCCAATGAGCATTACTCATTGAATGATAATACACATTTTAAAACTGGCAAGACATTCGACGGCAATATTTAGACGAAGCGTGCAGTATCAAATAAATTTAATTGATTTTTGACCAACATATCTCTCTCTCTCTCTCTCTCTCTCTCTCTTTCTCTCTCTCTCTCTCTCATTGAAGACTTACTCATGTTGTCGATTGATCTTGCCGATTGATCTTGCCGATCAGGCAATTGATGATGTTGGAAGAACAATGGATCATTATTCAGACTGGATACCTAATTTTTAGTTGTAAAAAACATTGTCTCTCTCGGTTTTATCAATTCAACGTTAATGTTAAGAATATAAAAAGCTTGTTCAATGAAAAAGAAGCAAAATGTTCCACTTGATGAACAATTCAATTCGAAACGCAATAAAAATACATATTTCCGTTGGAATTTGATTCATTTGGCGGATTTTTTTTACTGTTTATTTGTCGGCTTTTTGTCTTTTGTTTTTTGTTTTCTGCTTTCTGGTTAATTTTTACTTTTTTCAACAGGATACGTTTCGTTCCATGCATTTTTGTAGAGCTGCTGAGGTTTTTTTTTGATTCTGACATTGTAAAATTCAAAAACATGAAAATCGAAAAGTTTGAGACCAAGCTCACACGGTGTTCATCATTACTTATTTCCCTTTGGTTTTCGTTTAAATTTTGTGCTTTAAGCGAAGGGTCAACAGCGCCGCCAAATCGAACCGCGACATTTCCTTTTTATTAGTGTAACAACAGAAATCCCAACAAAATGAAGATATGTAAAATAAACTTCAGTTCATTATTTCTCATGTAAATAGTCATACGGAGTTGATCGTGGTTGGATTTGACAACGGTGTTTGCTTCATTATTACAATAACGGAGAATTAAATGAAATTGGAAACATTCTAAAAGTTGAATTTAATAAAAGTAATGTTTGTTTGGAACAAAAAAGGTCGTTTTTTCAATGAATTCGATTCACAGACGTGATCATTTACGAATGAGAATAGAAAAATTGCTTTCTAAAAATTTCTCTAAAACACATGCGTCGAAACAAGTGTGCTAAAGAGAGTCACGATTATTTTCGTTTTTCTTCAAATGAAAAATGGATGGTCATCTTCCTTCAAAAGGGGAATACAATTACTTCACATTCTTGCTGCTTTATCTTTTTTAAATTAAAAATAAACCGATATTTCTTTTGAATTTAGAATTTCAAAAAGGGAATTTGGAGAAAATGTGTTCAAAGTCTACGAAAGAACGAACCCTTAAATCGTTTGTTTATAGATTTCATTTAAGTCAAAACACAGCTGATGAATTCATTTGTGCTAAACAAAGAACAGTTGATGTTTGTTCCATTGTTGGCATTCGGCATTAACCGAAGGATTGGTATTCAGTTTACAACAAATTATACGTGTGATCGGACGAAAAAAAGCGAAAATTAATAATTTGAAGCGGGTAAATATGGAGCACGAGGATAAGATGTGTGTATAACAGCAAATACATTAGACGTCCGAACTTGTTGATGTTTATTTGCTTATCCAAAACAGGAAGCAAAATCATTGTACCAGAAATTTATGTCAAGCTGAAAAGGATGAAGGCATAAAAGAGTGTGTATGTCTTGGTCAATATTATTTTGAATTTATGCGACAAGTTAGAGCCGAGTCGTTATTAGAAGACGAAAATGATGGAATAGCAGATGAATTGGAATTAGGTCCAGGTCAACTAGAGCAATTTCACGGACAATACCACAAACCCTTTCGAACTGAACGATATAAAGAATGGGTAAGTGTTTTTTTAAAGTCATATAAAACTCCAATTTGAGTTCGACAATCATGATCTATTTCAGTGGGGAGAGGATTTTCTGTCGAGATCGTAGAATCGTACTGAGTTCGTCGATCAAGATCCGAGAGTGGTTGATATAAAGAGTCAGTTTGCTGCAATCAAGCGCAGACACAAAGCGAATAATCAACGTTGGCAAGAAAGATATGCAGAGCATTTACTGGGATTGGAGGCTTCAAACGTTGCTCCGCCATCAGTGGGAGAAACGAACGTGAAAAGTATAAAAATCAATTCGATATACCATTTCAAACTGAAGTGTATCGCAAATGGGTGAGATTGATGACTTTGAATATTTGACTCTGAGTCTTTCCTTTCAATTTCCTACTAATTTCTTGTTTTCTATGTTTCATTGAAATAATTTCAGTGGTCAGAACACATTCACATAATGCACAAAAGTTACTCGATGAACTTTCATCAGTCGTGGACGCAGATAAAGAACGCGCTGAAAACTCGATGGATTTATTGAAATTGTCCTAGAACATTTGATTTTCGAGACAAAACGCATCGTAGAATATCTCTGTCTATGGAGTGTTCCAAAGTGAATGTTTTCGTATTACCTTACCGCTTATTACTGTCTCATTCCAAAAAAAAGAAAAATATTTATTTTGTTTCAGTATACAAAAAAGAAATCAAATAAAAAACACCTTTGCAAAGTCTGTTACCACGAATTGAAAAATGAACATGAGTAAAAAACCAAGTAAACCAAGTATTCAAGTAAACCATTCCTAATTTGCAGCACATATCTCTTTCATTAGAAACTTACCTATGCTGTGGACTGTTATTGTCATGGCTCATTGTTCAGACTGGATACCTAATTTTCAGTTATAAAAATATTGTTTCTTTCTGTTTTATGAATTCAACGTTAATGTTTTAGAAAAGAAAACCCTGTTCAAAGAAGAAGAAGAAGCAAAATGTCCCATTTGATGAACAACTCAATTCGAAACGCAATAAAAAGTACACACATATTTCAGTTGTAATTTAATTCATTTGTCGCATTTTTTGAATGTTTTATTTGTTGACTTTTCGTCTCTTTTTGGTTTTGGTTTCGTTTTCTGGTAAATTGTTACTTTTTCAACAGGATACGTGTTGTTTTATGCATTTTTGTAGAGCTGTTGGGGTTTTTGTTTGTTTTAACATTGTAAATATGGAGCATATGAAAACCGAAAAGAAAAGTTTAAGACCAGGCTCACATGGTGTTTATCATTACTTTTTAAACATTTTTTCCCTTTTGTTTTCGTTTAAGTTTTGTGCTTTAAACGAAGGGTCAATAGCTTCGCCGAATCAAACCACGACGTTTCTATTATTCGTGCAATTGAAAAACAGAAATCTCAACAAAATGAAGATACTATGTAAAATAAACTTCAGCTCATGTTAAGTGTAATCATATTGACTATTCATTATTCGTTATCACACAATTGTAAATAGTCATGTGGAGTGATTGTGGTTCGATTTGCCAACGGTGCTAACCTTTTGCTTCATTATTATAATAACAAAGAATCAAAGGTGTTTGCAATAGAAAAAGGTTTTTTTTTCATGAATTTTATTTTCAAATATGATCAGAATAGAAGTTTGAAGAAGCTTCGGAGAAAATTTATTGAATTTTTTTTTCAAAACACATCCTTCCTGAAAACTTCATATTATTCTGATGTGTTTTGAAGTCTATTTTTGTTTATCTTCAAATTAAATTGTCCACGTGGAAAAAGGCTGTTGTCGAAAAATCGCCAGCCACTTGAATGCGTAAAGACCAAATACATCCAAGTATTGATTTTATTCGTGAATCCTCAGTGTATGTGTTTTTTTTACAGGTTAAGTCACTATCTACGAATGTCTCGAAAAAAGATGCGTCGAAAATTTGTCAAAGAGAGACACAAAAGGTTTTTTTTCTTCTGTTTTTCTATAAATGAAAACCGGATGGTCATTTTGTTGTAAATCAGTTCGAGAAATTGTGCAAATTTTGTGATTGGTATGATGTGGACATGCGACTTCAACGGTATTCTCATCGATTAAACACTGGTCAATTCTCATTTCAAACCCATTATGAAGCAATCTACAGCAAGGAAAATGCCGCCAACAGTTGAAGAGTATGCGTGTGCCATCAGCAGTTGACCTAAGCCATTTGTTCGTTTTGTTTTGTTTTTAGAATATTGTTGAATGTCTTTGTATTGCCTTCCTAAGAATTGTAATTCCATAAAAAATGACTTTGCTTCGAAAATAGAATACAATTACGTCACCTCAATACATTTGTCGTAGCTTTTTCTATTTCAATTTGAAGATTTCTTCCATTTGGAATATGGAATACCAAAAATGGAATTTCGGAAGGAAAAAAAAAATAATCCAAGAAAATTAGAGCCAATGAAATTCATTATAACAACAATTAAAGCATTTAATGGGTCTTTTTTTCTACAAAAGAAATAATAATGGTATAATAAAAATAAATTTAAATTAGAAAAAAAAAGATCGACAAAAAAGAATTAATTTAAATAAAAAGATTTTTCGTTTCAAGTCAAAAAATGTGTTTAAATTATGCGTGATTTTGTGTTGTCCTAAGACTTGTCCAAAAAGATGCGCGTTAATTCTTTCTTCTGGCATCTTTCTTCTGGCAAAAACAAAATGATTCGAACAAAACAATTATGGAAATATTTTAGTGCACTATGGTCCGAAGAATTTGACGGCGCACCAATGCACAGGCTCAACTTTAATCTCGACAGCACGAGAAAAGAAGCGGTCGGTCATTTATTTGTTTGCCATTTTTAATTTCAATACCCATTTCTATATATCTGTTTCATTATATTTCGTGTCGGAAAGATGATAACTTATTGTTGGTTTTTTTTCTTCTTCTAATATGAGTGTGTTGTTCATTTGTGGGTGTTTTTTCTGTTTTGTTTTCTCTTCTGACCGTTTATTTGAATGCTCTTAAAAATATGCATTTTGTTTTATGTTACATCATATCTATTTAATTTTATGTATATAAATTACTGTAAAATTGGGCCTTATTTAAACACGTATGTCCAATTTGTGTGTATTTTGTTTGTTTTTCTTTTTCTTTCTTTCTTTTTAAATGAACAGAAGATTATGATCATTTTTCATGTCTAAATGAATGTTTGTAATTATGTATATGAAATTCTAATGCGTGCGTGTCGCTCATTTGTCTTCCCCACAATTGTGCAATATATATACTTGTGTGTGTGTGTGTGTTGTTTACATCTCGAACGAACTGAATAGAGATAGATTACAGAGACGAAGACAGAGATAGAGATAAATGAATTGTGTGGGCTGATCGAAGGCAAAATTTGTGATAGCACTCTAGTGCAAATCGGATATCTGACTAAAAACGGATCAAACTGGGATTTTCCTTCTTCATTTTATTCATTTGAAATGCGTTTTTTTTGTTTGTTTTTTCGTGTGTGTTTGTGTGTCTCTCGAAATGTGTTCAGCCTTTGTTCGTACGGCGTTGGAATGACGTTGTCTCCATCGATTATGAAAAAAATATGGAAAATAGATAACCAATGAAGGCGGCTAATGACGCTGTGTACACCAGCAATGTAAATTGTTTGTTGGTGGATAAGCGTAACGTTTCTATTTCACGACGCAACGACACATTATCGTCGGTCAATTTGACGCAGCGCTCTTTCAATTCGACCAATTCTTCTTCTTTCAAAATGTCCGTTTCATTGATCAATTTGCTTTCCTCTTCAATGATTCGATCGAACGATTCGAGCGCCTCCTTTTCATCCACATAATCATCATCCAAATTATTATCAAGCACAGCTGATGCAGGCGATTCATCCAATGTTTGCACTCTCACGGCCGTTATCTTTTTGGAGGGAGGGAACAGATTGATAACATCAGATGTGAATCGATGCAATTGAATTCAAGTTTTGCTTTAAAAAAGGGCAATTTTCTTCAAGCAATTGACACTAACTGCATTGTATGTCCAGTGAAAATGTCCCTTTTCAAAAAAATTAACTTACCTCTGATTCAAGTTCGTGTATACGATCATCACCATTTATCGCTGAACCTCGAACTGTTTGCGTCTCAAATAAATCATCATTCACCGCATTCGTTATACTCTGTTCGCTGAAGTCATCGTCTGCAACGGATCCGTTGTTGATTTCGGTAATAATTGAATTTGTACTACTATTGTTTGTTTCGTCAATGGTTGACATTGAATTTGTATCGAAACCGTCGTCCAGGTCCGTGATAGAGTTTTGTGGCTGCAATATGTTGAACACAAAGACATTCGAGTAAAATTTCAAGTAAAATCCACAACAATAATCAATCATTTACCGTAACCGTTGCTGAGCTTGTATCGCGTACAAGGGTGTTGGTGTGATTCAGCGCTGATTCTTCGTTGTTCGCATCAGTTTTCATAAGGATAATGTCATCGGCAACAGTTGTACCGATATCATTGTCATTGGCATCATTGTCAAAATGGAGCGTATCACGATTGTTATTCAGCCGAAGCTCATCGCTTTGATTTGTACTGATGCCTCTTTTCACAGGCACTTCTGCTGAATCATCCACATCTCTTTGTATCTTGTGGAGCAATTCGCGTCGTTGCTGTTCCTTCTGCAATGTTTGCAACTCCAGCATTGTACTTATAAACTGTGTGGAATTGAAGAGAATTACATTTGAATTAATTTCATGAAATCAAATGCGGTGACTTATTTCAAATAGACGAAGAAAAATGACAAAAAACGGTTCAACTTTTGATAAGACATTGGACATTCGATATGGGCTCACCTTTGATTCTAGTTCATCATATTTGGCAGAGCGTATTAGATCCTTTTGCACCAGTTTAATTTGTAACAAGAATTCATTGTACATATTCTTGAGTTCGACGATCAATTCACGAACCGCATTCGATTGACTATCTTCATCCGTTGTCTCTAGACAATTTTGGTTTTCTTCATTGACCTTGACCACATCATTGGCGTTGCTCTCCTTGGTTTCGATCTCGCTGATCACCTTACATTCGCCATTTTCCGTATTATGATTGCTATCATCATCACTTTTAGCTGCACTCTCTTCACAATTACTGATTAGAATTGCATCCGATTCTGTCAAAAGGACAAAGATTATCCGATTAGTTATTGTTTGAGAGAAAAACGTTTGAATTTTGAATCGTAACGTTTATTCTTACCAATACTGCGTTTATTATCCATATTATCCAATGAGGCAGTTGATTCAGTGACGATCTTTATCGGTTTGGTTGACGACAAGAACTTCTTTTCGATATCCAATAGTTTTTCATAGACCTTAAGACATTGATGCGGGTCGATCTTCAAGAATTCTTTGTGTTTTGTGTCCTGCATGAAAATTCAGAATTAGTTGTCCGCCCTCATTCAAATGAATTCGAGTTCAACAGATTTTTATGCGAAAAAGAAAAAAAAAAATTGAAACAAACACTCACATTGCACATGGCATTGATGATTTCGTCGGAATCCTTTAATTGCTTTAAATCGGAGTTGTTTAACCATTTCATGATCTCCTTTTGCTTATTCCATACGGTTGTATTGCGATTTTTATCGCCACCGCTCATGCAATTATCGGCCAACAGAAGATCATCTTCATTGAAATCTTCAATGATTTGCAATTGACTTTTGAGGTCTTCGGTTTCACGTTTGGCCTCCTCAAATTCCGCTTTAATCGCTTTGCAGTCGGCCTCCTGTCGCGCCATTTGCTCGCGAATACTTTCACTATTCGAATTGTTCATTTCTTGCAGTTTTTCATCATTTTCTTTGCTATCGGCAAGCTGTGCCCGCAACACCATCAACTCATCTTCGCTCGCCTGCCAAAATTGCTCGAACTTTGTAAACTTTCGCATTACAGCCAATCGTTCCTGATACACTTTCTTTAAGGCGTCTTTTGCGGTTTTCTGCGATGAATGCGAAACGAGAGCGAGAGGGAGGGACAAATTAAGATTAGGCTCAATAAAATGGCAATGAACGTGTTATATCGATCAATACTCACTTGATACACTTCTTTCTCGTCTTGCAACTGATTGATCTGCTCTTGCAGCTTTTCATTTGTTATATTCTTTTGATAACATGATAACTTATTCTCTAGAATATCGATACGACTTAGTAAAAGATCTTCATGGATCAATGCTTGCCATGAGTTCGATGAGTTTTTCCTGTAAAATAACACGCAAAACAAAATTCAATTAAATTATCGAAATGATTTTGAAAATCAATACCAAATCGGCTCACGTAGCCAAATTGAAGCTCATCAAAAAAGCGTCACATCATTTAAATTCATTTCAGTCAATTGAATTTGAAATCTTAATCTTGATACTTCAATTCAGCCAAATTTGCAATTATCATGGGATTTTCTCTTTCGCTTGGCAGTGAATTGTCTCTTACCATGTGGCCAACACCTCCTTTTGTAAATTAACTAATTTCTCTTCGAGTAAAATTTCGCGCAAATATGATTCGTGCATGATTTGTTTAAGACGAAATATGTCATTGTCGAATGTGCACGCGTTCGGATTGGGCGGATTTTGGTATGATGTTTTCTCGATGCCATCGGGTGTGATGAGCTTGAGTACGGCTATGATACAGCCATGCGTTTCCTTTCGTGAATTTTCGATGACATCAACGCCGAATTGAACAACATCACCCGATGATATTTCATATGCTTCGTTTGACTTGATTCGTTGGCTATTGATAAACGTTCCATTACTGCTACCGGTATCCTGTGAAGAAAAAAAAGGCAAAGAAAATGCATAAGCACGTGAGCTAGTTTGATGTGCGTGTTTGACCCGGATTTCGGGTCGATTTCAAAATCCAGCTCAATATTAATTGGCACTTGAATTATTGAAATCAAAAACAAGTAGAAGAAGAGGAGAAACAACACACACACAAAATTACCTTGATAAAAAATTTCCCATCCACATACCAAATGATGGCATGATTTCGTGATAGCACTTTGCAATCGAATATTGCATTGGAATCCTCGACGCGACTTCGTGGAACCGATCGGCCAACTTTGATTTCTTGCCGTGGTTCCAGCAAAATGTTTCGCTTTTGAAATGGATGCGAATTCGAATGACAAATTAAAATGACACGGGCCGGCGATTGACCATTGTTGTTGACTTTTGCGTTGGGTGACGGTTGCATAATTGATGAATTTATCGATTGTTGCGATGATGGCAGTTGCTGTGGCTGTTGATTCTATGTGTTGCGAAAATGGAAGTGGAAAAAAACAACGTACTATCAGCACTGAAATCAAATATTTGTCTCTCGGGCAGAGAGAAAGCAAAATAGGTAAAATAGTGCCAAATTGCATTATTGGTGCGTTTGCCTGTGTTGTTCACTCACCTGTTGTTGACGATTCAATGTATTGTTTATCGGTTGTGCGGCGGCTGGAATCAAACCATTCGCACGCAGATAAACTTCCGAACGGTCGTATGCGAGAACATGATCCATAAAACCACTACTAACAACCATGACCCCTTACCGCCTGTATGCGCAGGAAAAAAAACACACAAAGAAGAGATGAAATAAAAATAACACGATAAATTGATAGAGTAGATATATATATATATATATATATATGCGTGTATGAGCAAGCACCACGAACGAGCAGTAGCACGATTCAGATGCAGATACAAATTAAATATCATTTGAACTGTTTAATTCGGTTTTCGCTTCTCGGCGACAGCAACGCAACGAATGATTTCCGTTTGACGCAACCGAACGAACGAAGAGACAAAATGAGCATAAAAAAGAGAGTGAAAGACCAAGAGATAAAGGGAACAAAATCACATTCAGCACGCAAGTGTCAAGTATACACAAAAGTTAATGGCATCCATTCAATCGCTAAATATTCTTATTTGCTTTCCTCGCCTGTGTGTCAACCGTTGCATACACGGTGTGTCTTTTTTCTCGTTCTCTGAATTCATTGCAGTGCATAGTGTTTATGTGTGGATATAGTGCAGTTTGTAGTGCACCGCTCACTGCATTCGCTTATTTGTATTTCAAATTAAATTAGAAATTCCACAGATAATTGTGAGGCGCGCACGTATGATGATGAATGCCGAGTTTAGAGTGCAGCGATAAATCGTACGGAGAAGTGCATTTCTGATTTATTGTTTCTATTTGTTCTATCTCTGTCTTGTTCTCGCCTTTTGCACCGTACAGACTCGTAGGCAGAGAGAATCTCTCACTTGACTGTGCGACGGAATGTTTTGCTTGACGATTTGGTGCGAATGAAACAACCGTCGTTGCGCATACGTATTGAGAGAAAGAACTGTACCGAAAACAAAAACATCGAGAGAGAGAGAGAGAGAGAAATGTGAACAAATACACATATTTTAAACATGGCACACGACTTGCACTCTTTTCTCGACGAAAAAGAAAAAAAATAGTATATGGGCCGAATTGCTTTGTCTATCCTCTGTTCGCTTTTGCTTGTAACTCAAATTGAGGCGTATGCAAAAAGAAAGCCACCGATTCAGCAAAAAAGATGCAATGAAAGCAACATGCATTTTCTTTTTGTTGTAAACAGAAGTTGCACCGTATCCAAAATTGAATGTGCTGGACTGCAAGTGAAATGGGATGCAAGAGTGAAATGGTTCATGAATAGAAAATTGGAAATTGCCTATTGCATTAACTACGACTGTGTGCAAATAAGAAATGAACGGACTTAGACGTCATTGTTTTTCAATATTGCCATTGTTTTGATCGTTTAGCTCTTGCTTCAGACCCCTTTCTCCTTCATTCACTTCTTTCTCTCTCCTTTTCTCCTTTTCTCTCTCACACACACATACTTCGACAATACCCAAAACCATGTGATTTTTAGCAAGAGCTCAATCACAAAGAAGAAGAAGAAGAAAAACAATGACATGACAGTTGCTCTCATCATAATCAGCACTTTGTTGTGTTGTTCTTCCTTTTCTCAGTTGTTATTCAACTTCATTTAAATATATTTCTTTATTGAATAATACTTGTGTGTTTCACGTCACTTTTGCATTTATAATGGAAGATTTTATAGCGATATGCTATCATTCAATATTGCTGATAAAGCGGCTTTTATATTATTCCCCCGCGCCCTCCACCGTGCGCGGTGTCATCATTCAATGAATTCATTTTTCCGAATCGATTTTCATGACCGGCAGCAAAATTTCGCCGGCGTAAGCGTTCTTGTTTCAATGTGGGTTTTTTGTTTTCTGTCGTTGCATTCAAAACAACTGCTTGGTTTATCCATTTTGTTTCGGCTTTCTTTTTGATTTGGCTTTGCCACATTTTGAATTAAGCGAAGTCGATGCAAATTTCCAGCCGATTCAACGAACAACATGATATAATTTTTTTTTTAAATGAAATTTCAGTGAACAATTTGGAAATGAACACTAAATGAAATGCACATTTTGTTTTAATACTTTCAATAAAAACGGAATATTCAAACGATTGTGAAATCTCTCGTAAGAAGCAATGAAATCGAATCATTGTATTCTTCCCACTGCAAATAAAATCATTCTCATTCACACACACAGTGGTTGCTGTTTTTTCTTCTACTCTTCCTTCGAAATCGTGTGTGTGTTTCTTTTTCGTTGATTGTACATTTCGCTTTTACTGTGTTTACACTTACATTTTCTGCTGACTTAGAGAGAGCTGCATGAGAGTTTTCACCATGAAACATAAACAATCATTTTTATTGTGTGCAACATAACATCTCTCCCTCCCTTCCTCTCTGTCTCTCGCACACACACACACACACACAGTGAAACGATGCAACGAATAAAATACTATCGAATAAGAAGCCAAAGAAGCAACGAAAAAAAATGTGGTGAAATAACATGAAATTTAGTGAATAGAAAAAAAATCACAAATAAACATAAAATAACAACCGATCAAACAAACGAAAATCTCGTGAATGTGCGCGCACGAGATTAAACAATCGTTTCGATTCTCTGTATGCATAATCGCACAGAATTACGACAATGTATGTGTGTGTATGCTTGCATCACCGACTACGACTCATCATTAGCAATCAACAATTGCAAAATTAATCATTTTGATCACTCGCACAGAATTCCATTCGAATCGAGTCGAACACACATAACGAGAATCGAAGAAATAAAGAAAAAAAACACGGTTGCAATGAGGCTAATAATGCAAAATGAACTAGTGAAAAATCGAATTAGACATTTAATGCAAAGTCTTAATTAGAGTGCAAGAGAGAGATTGAGGGCGTACAGGGCAATTCGTCACAAAGTTAATTGGAAACCGTTGTTGTTTTTCGTTTCAAAACGTAAACAGGAAGTTATTTTTTCTGTGATCGAAAAATTGGGTATTGGGTCGGAAAAAAATCATCAAAATTTTTCGTCCAAAAATTGAAACGATCGAAAAATGAATTCAAAACAACTTTGAAAAACAACTTTGAATTTAAAGGAATTTAAAGCAATTGTAAATCAAGGTCAAAAACCTGGAGCCCAGTTTGTTTCTTGGCTTGAATTTTGTTCGCTGAAAGCAATTGGAACTGTAGAATTTGCTGGAAAGTGGATATGTATTTTCTAAAAATTTCTAAAATGAACCCATTCAACTGTTCAAGTTTAAAAGGGAATTTTGCTTTATACAACGCTGCCTCATAGCAAACATTGAACATTCAGCTTGTCAAGCGAATGGCCCATAAAGCTGTATGTTCGAAAAGCTCAAAGAGCAATATTTGACTGGCTCGGATCCATGATGATACAAACACAATATCCAGGAACCAAAGTGTTGGAATTTGCATGCAAGAAATAATTTCATTTGAGCCGATCAAGTCTTTGCATGATTCTCTACAATTTGTTTTGCATTGAAATTCTAGAGAAAAAAAAGAGCAGCAGCAGCAACCGCAGAAATAATTATAATTTCTTTTGCTACCATGAATCGATGCGATAGTAATAATAGAAGCAGCTACAATCATTCGAATTCGTGTAGTAAAATCGCTGTAGTTATAAATGGATGGAAGAAAAACGCAAAGAAAAATCACTTGCTGTGGTTATTTTTGTGTTGTCCATAAAAAAGCAAAAAAGAGACCGAGAAAGAGAGAGAGAGAGTTTGTGTGGCTTTGAGAGATAATTGCATTTGCGCGATGGTGATTGTATAAGTGATGTGCCGAAGAGTTGTATCTAAATAATTGTTGCATTCAAACTATGATCAAGCAAGCACCTAGTTTCATTTTGCCTTATCTCGCTCGAGAGACCGTGTTCTCGAGAGGCAAGTATATCCACGACATTAATTACAGTGGGCACTTGACTTGATCGACAAGCAAGATCAACTGAGAGAGAACGAAAGAGAGAGAATGAGAGACACTGAACACCACAAACATAAACACGGATGACACACGATCGTCACATGGTTACTAACGGGCCAACGTCTCTGCACTTTGGATAGAACATATTAACGCTTTTGAATACACACATTTTTATCTTGCTTCAGGCAGCGACAGCTAATAGATACAAATGATCAACACAACACACACGAATTGATCATTTGCATTTGGAATTCTCTGGCAAAGACGCGTCTCATTCGTGGGCTAAAGTGAGATGGGAGATTGAAGCAGATAGTCAAAGAAAGAGAGAAACAGAGACGAGATGTGCGCGCGAATATCGTCTTATAATGCGCACAATCGTATACATCCTCACACGCGCGCACAACAACTAAATATCTAAGTAAGCCTAGTCGGTTCAGCTGTTGATTTCTAAACGCCATCGAATTTTGTTCTCGCCACAAAACCAAAACCGTTCCAAGTTCTTTCCCACTTGATCGTACCAAATGATGATGATGATGTTGATCATTCTTCGTCTATAGTCTAATGACGATAATAAAGTTTTCTCCATGCAAATGTCGGAAACGTGAAAGAGATCTCATTCTCATCAACTTTTCACTCACTTTGTGTGCATGTCCATTGTCCATTCAATTAAACGACGTTTGAATTGGTCGGGTAAAAAAATTTAAAAAAAAGCGCCCAACTTTTCAGACACTTTTGTTATGTGGTAAAAGCGCGACGCGCGTTGACAAAATAGCAGAAAACTAAATCGTTTTTTTCCTCCGTTTGTATACTTTATTTTTCGTTTACATCAAGTACTATTATTGTCACCGTTCCGATGGAACGTGCTTATGTGTACACATTTCTCTTTGCCTGTTTCTCTCTCTATTCAACTCCACACGCAGTCAATGGGCGGCTTACAGAAAACAATACTACAAAAGAAGATTCAATTTACATAAAATGAAGCGATGTGGACGCATTTTTTGAGACATGTTTTGACCGAAGCCAATAACACTCCAGGCCGTTTAAACAACCACAAAAAAGCACTTAATTTTTTCTTTCAAGCCACATTTCGAAATAAACGAGAGAATAAAACGGTGATAGTCTCGCGTTTGAAAAATTTATACAGTTTTTTTATCTAGTGATACTTGTTGGTGCAAATGAACACTTGAACGTAGAAAAAAAAAACCAGCCACATTTACAATTGGCGCACTTCAATGAGAGAATGAAACATGGACAAAAAATGTGAGACATGACATAAAATCTATAAATTCAACACAGTTTCAAATGTGAAATATTTATAGTTTTCCGTGTTTGATTTCATATTTTTTTATTCATGTTCGATTTTATCACATACGCACATACACGATTTGAATCTTCGATATTCATTCACATGATCCAAGTTCAGATTACTTTGATACGTTGCCATTCGGATTGAATGTTTGTTGTTATTCACGTAAACAACCGTAAATCAACTAAAAAAAAGTTCAATTTCGCGCGCGGGTCGAGAAGATGATGGAAGCAAAAAAAACCAATTCGATTGGGTGGTACTCGTTGAAACTGGAATCCACATACCTGACCGAAATTGTATCCTTATTTACACATTGAACATTTCACAATCAGCACAGGCCGTCTAAATTTAAACTTTACACGAAATGCGAGAGATGAAATGAGCAAGTAAAAAACAACACGAATTCAACTCTCAAACAGCACAAAACCACATACACACAGAAAACAACAATAAAACAAATCGATTGATCTCTATGGTTGCATTGAATATTTATCGGTTTTCGACTTGTTTGCCGTATTTCGTAAAACCGAAAATATCTCAAGAATTCATCACAGTTTTTTTTTCTACAAACGTTAAACCGAACAGCTACCGGAGATTCAATTTTCTAATTAACACGTTTGTTTTTTCTTCTGACAAACACACAACACACAATTCGACAGGTTCGATCATAGACACGAACACTCACAAACACACTGTCCGGGCATGAACTCTAGCATTTGTTGCTCGAGTAAAATTTGACTACTTTTTTATCTGTTGAATTTTTTTTTCTGCTCGCTTTAAATTTCTGTGTATTTTTTTTTTATCGAGTTAAACAGAAATAAAAGAAAAGATAATCGACTCGTGTGTTGCGTTTGCTTTGTCGTCGTTTTGACAGCAGCGATTCAACTGTCTTCTGTGTAGAACAACACATCTGTGGACGCGTTTGCATGTCAAATGAAATGAAATATGTGCGGGACAGAGAACGAGAGCAGGAGAGAGGGATAGGCATACACAGAAAGAAAAAAAACCAATACACAACTACCATGTTAAATGCGCTGTGTTTTTATACACGCTGATTCTGTTTGCACAACCACTACATCGTGTGCGGAACACACAGGCCCAGTGAAAGAAGAGAACAGAGAAAAAGAGAAGGAAAAAAAATAACAGACGGTGAACTGAAAGCAAACGGGAAATATGATTCTAATACACGTTCAGCCACACTCGCTTCGTTCGTTCTAGTGCTACTATTGCTGATGCCTGCTACTGCTGAAATATCTCTTTCTCGCGCTGTCAGAACATTTTTTTATGGGCCACTAGATATCCATACACCGATTTTGCCTGTTTGCATTTTGGTTTTTGGCTTGTTCACTCGCTCACGCTCGCTGCCACCAATTCATGTGCGGTTCTTTTTTCGCCGATTTATTTTCTACGCTGGCCATAAGTTTCTGTTTTTCTCAATTCTAACTGTATGCATATGATGTCTGTATTTTTATCGGCGCGCGTATTATTTTCTTTCTCACTCTTCTTCTCTCTTGCTCTCGTCCAATTTGCTTGGATGTTTTTATTCGTTCGGTATTTGGATCTGTTTTTCGTTTCGAGTCATCAATTTGATTTGATTGATTGACTTCATTGGCCAGATATTTACGTTTTTCTCGCTTAACAAATTTTCCCATTGCATTGCTTTAATTTCGACTGGTTCAAATGCAACAAACCGAAGTCAATGCTTGTTTTGTCTATTCGAACCGTGTGTGTTATCACATTTCTCGCATATGCATTCTGCAATTTCTGGATTTCGCTGCACGCACATATGACATACAAACACACAGGCAAAAACTATGATTGCATACTGTTGACACACACACGTACACTGTCTCACATGCACACAGTGGGCTCGTGAGCGCGCGCGAGAGGCACTCAATGCAAAGAGTGCAAAGGTGCAGAGGTAATCAATGGAGAAAGAGAGTGAGCAGAAAATAACAACGGTTTCGAGGCAAGGGAATCAATTTGAGATCCAGAGAGAGAGAGAGAGAGAGAGAGAGAGTGAAAGACAGAGCAGCACTAAAATTATTGGGCCCAATAAAAATGGAAAGGAGAATGTTATCAAAATGCCTGTTTTTTGTTTCAAAGAAAATCGCCTTTGTTTGATGTTTCCAGTGAGACTTTCAGCCAAAACATACACTCACACCACAACGGTTTTTATTCATTTTTCTTTTCCTTCGGTGCCATTCACAACAAAACAATCGACTTCGTCACAATAACAATCGAAAAAAATAATTCACTTTACCGAATGGAGCACGCATACACATTCAAACGACGTCACTCTGGAGAATTGAAATGATGAGGGAGAGAAATAGCGCACAATAAAATGCAAATTCTAATGTGGGAATTAACAGCTAAACAAAACGATGAACGGCAGAGAACAATTATAAGGTGCAGTTTTTTTTTGACAAGTAACGCGAGCGACAACCAAAGAAGACGAGAAAAAAAACACCAACACGAATTGTGTCCATCGGTTTTTCGTCGTGCATAATTTCAAGTTATTTTTTTCTGTCGTCTTTTTTTTCTGCATTCCATCGAAATCATCACCAACGCAATTTTCACTCACATTCCCCACTTACCATTCATTCGCGGGCAAAATGCACGGAGTCAAACTGTTTCTGGTGTACGCTGATGCACAAAATAACCAAATACAAATGGATGAGAAAATACGTACACAAGAATTTTTTTTCGATCACACAAGAATTATGAAAGACACACACAATTATTTGGATTATTTCTTCTTTTTTTTTCTTCGTTTTGGTTTTCCTTTGGACACAAGAACAAACTAATATTTCAATATAAATAATAAAAACATAGAACAGAACACGGCGCGCACACACAGTCTCACAGCCCCGTTGTTAGTTTGATTGTCACATTCATTGGATGGAAATTCACTTAATAGCCATCAATTTTGGTTTCGTACGGATATTTTTCGATGGCATCACTTGTGTTTTGTTGAAATGCTTACGTTGTTGCTTGAAGACAACAACTGAAATTTTTCCCTGTCTGTATTCTTTTCTTTTCTTTTCTTCTTGCTTACGTTCGTTTTACTTCGAATGAAATTGTGTGTCTCTTGTCTGCCTGGTTCGCACGAAAGAAAGAAGAGAGCGACGATGAAGAAAAAAATCAACACCAATGCAGATATTTGTTTATGACTTTTCAGTGCAATGTATGCATACGCGCGCCTCGACAACTATATATGAGAAAATTTTGACAAACAAACAATGTCTAACGAAAAGAAAAATTCGTATCGAACGAAAAAGTCAAGCAAATTCGCAGCGAACGAAAGAGACAACCCGTTTTTTCGTTGGTTTCGTCTTTGTTGTATTTGTAATATGTATAACACGTACACTGTACCAACTCACACAAAAACCCGATTCCTTTTTTTACTTGAAATGGATGGAACGAGTGCGGTAGAACGAGAACAATATATGGAAGGTTGTGTCAAACGATTTCGAAACGTCTTCGCGATGAACCAACTCAACGAGACGAGAGATCTAGGTGCGGTGTATGAGAAGTGTGTGTTGTATTGCGTTTTCTTTTTTTCTCCACTTTGATTATTGGCACATGAAAATCAAGTACATGTAAAATTGGCTCATTTATTTGACTACACTGGCCGATCCATTCGTATGTATGCCCGAAGAAAAAAACATTGCAATGAACAGAGCAAGATGGCAGTACATGATTCAGGCGAGAATACCATCAACATCGGGCAACACATCGTAACTAACATCAGCTGAACTTTTTCGCGGCAATTTTGAAAATGCAGTTTTTTCCTTGGTTATTTTGTTGGGAAATTCATGGATGTTTCTGTTCGAGAATTTTTCCAGATTTGATTGCGTTCGTTTTTTCTTTGGTGCATTTCATTTCGATTTCAGAATCAATTAATTCGTAAATATTTTTGATTAGTTTTTTTCTGTTTTCAATTTTCTATTCCCTTTTCTTTTCTCTTCTCTTCTCTTCATACAACTTCAGTACTTTTTCTAATCTTTTCTCCTTTTCCCCTTTTCCCCTTCAATTTTACTAATTTTCTCTCCTTTTGTTCACTTCGATTAACCCAATATGAAATATTCTTCGAGTGTTTTTGTTTTACTCATCGTTGCATCAATTTTAAGTTCTATAATTTAATAAATAAGAAGACTATATGGGCTTTGTTTCATATAAACGAAATTAAATGCAGAACTAAAATGACTGCAAGTATTTTTTCATATGACAACGCAAATTTCGATTGGTTCGAATCATCTGCGAGTTTTTGCACAAATAAAGTCAATTCCAACTCTTTCGTATGCATGACTATGTTTTACATATGGAAAATTCGTCGGCCTTAAGTAAAAGCGGAATAAACGAAATTTTTAAAGGCAGCCTCTTTCAAAAGGCCCTTCTGTGAGTTGCAATACACAAAATTGCTAGAATACGCTTGCTTACCGTTTGGCTATTTCCAAGTTTGTTCCATAGATGAGTTCATTTCCTTCAATATTTTAGGGTGTTTTTGGACTTAAGCTAAACAATCATTTTGGAATGAATCGAATTACTCTTTGAATGATGCAATTTAAAATTGCTGCGCATAAAATCACATTCTTCTTGCATTGTACATAGTTTTTTTTCTCGCTTTATTGAATGTGGGAAATACTACAAACGCAACTTCGATCGTGAGAACTTTGTGCCGTTTGACATAAGAAAATGCGTCGACTCAGGTTGCAAAATGATCGATCTTATCGATTTCGCAAGTTGACTGAAACTTCAGAATCAATTACGAAATCTTAAAAAAATCAATGAATATTAGACATCGGAAAATACAGCATTGATAGAAAAAATGGTCGTTTTTCAAATAAATTTATGAAGAAAGCCAGTTTAATTTCATTGAACATTTCTAATGCTTCGATCAAATTCCATTCTCACAATAATATTCGTCATTTTGGTCATTGTTTGAAGTATGAATAATTCCCGGAAATGAGCGCGCTAAATTTTGTTTAGTCCTAGCTCGGATGGGAACACACTTAAAATGCGCCCATAGTCGTTATTTATTGTCTCAAAAAAAAAATGGTCGCCAGCACATTATTAGCAGTGAGCTATTCGCATGCACTTTGCCCCATTTTTTTTTACATGAATGTTCTGCCTTTAATGTTCTCCGCGGTCCATTCATGAACAGCAATTTTGTTTCACATTTTTTATGCATTCTGAGAAAAGTACATAAAACATCGCATATATCCGTGGACTCCGAAAAAATTCCATCACTCAAACTGATCGTGATTTCATGTTATTTGTTATTATTATTTTTTTTCGTTGGTTCTTTCGTCGATTTTTCGTTGACAACAGCTGAATGTTTACATAAGATTCGCGCTCTTTTGTCTAAACTAAAATTCGGTTTACTTTCTTTGCCATCATATACATGAATGCCTCAAAATAAAAACGTGAATGAGTATTTACGATCTTAAAGTGAAACAAGAAAAACTGATTCAATATTCAACATAATTCTGAATGCAGTCTACAAATTTAGCGTTGACTATTATCACTTATCTCTTGTCAGTTGTGAGAAAATCGCCAATAAGTTCATGTTCTTTATCTCTTTAATAGAATTTTTTCTGGTTTCACTTTAATATCGTAAATACAAAGTCCTATTTTCACTTTGAAGCATTCATACGCAAAATAATTGAATTATGATGCGAGCGCCAGTAAGTCGCTTTGTTTTGTGGCAGTCCAGAATAACAGGAAATATTCAAAAAAAAAAAAAATTCTCGCTTCACGGTAAATTAGAACGAAAAAAATGTTTGGTAATAATACTAGTAATAAAACTAACGCTGGTACAGCGCCTGATACATTTGAACTATTGAATATATCGAGCCGTTTCAATTGCGGTTCGTAAATTTTGAATTGACTTTTACGATCTGACGAAAAAAAAATAACAATTCGAAATGTTCAAATGACACATGCACGCAATAGAATGAACATTGAACACCCGCCCCCGGTACGCATGCATTGATGATGAGCATTTCAAGTGGATGTCATTTTACAATTTTGGGATATTATCAGTATTTTCTCTATTCTAGCTTCAACTGATTGGAAATTGTGTTTTTTTTTCTCTCTAAACATTAGAACAATACAAATCGTTGTCGTCGTTTGCCGAGAACGTTCCAAGCCAATTGGATTGAAGACGTATTCAAACAAATAGACTCCTAGTCACATATCAAACTCATTGTATTGCGCACTTGAAAAATAGCCGGTTGAGAAGAAAAAACCTCAGTTTCCAATCGACAAGTTGGTGCAGTAAGCCGCACACGCAACTTGTATACGTTGGACGAATGTTTTCATATTCACAGCCCATGGTGTGCATGTGTTTGTGTATTTTTCATCGAATCAAGTTACGCAATACAAACAACACACAGGATCGCGGTCAATATTGTTGTTGACAACGTATTTGCATCTCTCATACGGCATAGGTTTTCCACAAGGCACACAGCATCGCCCATACACAACGACATCCCCACTTGTGACACATTTGAAAATCGTCACACACGCGAGCGCACACATACATCGTGACTGTCATGAAGTAGCGGCTGTTCTGTCAACGAGCAAGTGTGAAATACATAGCCTTGCAGTGTGAAAAACAGCCACTTTTCGATTGTATTTGACGATTTTCACATTTCGCACTCGCCCATTCGTGTGACGACCGTATTGTGCGCGCTTCGCTCGATTGCTACAAGTCAACGGCTGAGCATATCATAACATCAGTCACTTATGAGATTTCACAACGATTAGTCCCTTTCAAATTATCGCTCACGATCACAATCTCCATCGATTCATTTAGAACAGGAGCATTCACTGTTGTTATATTTCTTTCATTTTCGTGTAAGTTATTTTAAATAATCCATTTTCTCAATAAATTCAAGCAAAAGGATTTTTTTTGAAGAAAATAATCGGTCGCGAATGATTTTTCCACGATCTCTAAATGCCGATCGTTGAAAATTGTGTATTATCAAAAATGTGGTCGTGTGTTTGTTCCAAATATTGCTATACGGCGATTTTTCGGTCGAAAAACGAATCAATTTTGAATTAATATTCAAAATCAACTACCACAATCAATTTTGATCGTCAAATGGATGTGTTGTGTTCAGTGCACAGATGATAGTAAAAACAAAGTCAAATCGAGTTTCGGAGTATTGAAAAAATTTAAAAAATTCACATCCATAAATCTAACGTTGAACTAATTGTAAAAATCCTGGTTGCTTTTTCGTACGCACATATTTTTATTTGGTTGCGTTTTTGTTCCTTTTGTTTTTGTTGGTTGACTTTTGTCGGTTTGTTGTTGTGCCTCTCTAAAAATAAGTGGTTGAACAACGGATAAATACGCGTGTTCATGCGATCGCGCCCGCAAGTGTGTTGTTGTCTTGTTGTTGTGTTTTTTTTTGCATAGTATCATAACCGATGCACCAACACCAATTACCCCATCATCGAACTAAACGTACTCTAATGCCATTTCGAAACCGAAAAAAAGTATAAAATCGAAAAATGAGGAAATTCTGAGCGCTCACTAATTACACTCAGATGTAATTTCAATTTAGCTCAATCGGTCGTTCAATCGATACATAAAAACCTCCGCGCGCAGCTAAATAGATCGCCGTGCAACTAACGACCGTGCATTTTAAACGGCATTTCATACACATACAATCAAAACAAACAATTTCATTTTCGTTTGCTCTCGTTTCAGACGCACTGTGCTTCGCTTTTCACGTACGATAGAGTGATCTTGATTCAAAGTTTCCGAAACGCTTTCAATCCGAGGCTGAATTGCACCATTTTTATCCAGCAAAACGGCGGAATTGGAGCGCAAAATGCCACCGACACAATTATCGCCAACAACATTCCAAGCACCCAATTTCTCAACGAATTACAACAATTTATATGGACTTTTGGACGTTCCAAAATCGCCAACATCGATGCAGTCACAATCATCGGCCTTTCCGTATTTTTACTCCATCCCAGATAATGGTTCAGTGGTTGGGGTAAGGATAAACGAAATTTATTTCGACAAAGCACTGACACTTTCTGACTGAATTTTCATTTTATTTCCACGATAGCAACCATCATCGATGAATCAATTGAACCTGACCGATAATACCTCAAACTATGGCCTAACGATCAATTCACTGTATAACACATTGAATGCGGGCTACAATGACGATTTGCTGACGCTGGTAAGCGGCATGAATGGTCTTCAAATGGGTGATATCGGTCAAACACCAGTGCAGCACACCTGCGGCATGAACCATTTGTCTGCGTTGTCCACAAATTTGGACTGTTGCACCAAAAACCCTTTCGGAAAAAAGGTGCCAAAGGATTACATGTGCCACTTATGTTTCAACAAGGATCATTTCATCCGCGATTGCCCACTGGTAAGTTCTAGTTCATTTCTAATTGAATCATCGTTCAGAGTGACTATTCAAATACGCACTTGAAACGTCACATTTTGTTAAATCAAATGATTTTTTTAACGACGTTCCACCATCGAAAGTTGTCTAGAATTGAATGTTGTTTTTGTGATTGTATCACACTCTCTCATTCTGTGCTGCTATCCTACTTCTTCTCCATCTTCCCCATAAACGTGAATTTCACGAGAGAAAAAAAAATGTAAAAAAGCGATTCTAACGTTTATTTTCATTAAAATAGGACCACGATCTTCGAAAAAGAATCAGTTCACATAAAATGTGGATTTTACAAAGGGCATTTTCTCCATTGCCTTAGAGCGTCTTTTTATTTATTACTCGGTTCGGTTTGTTTACACATTTTGTTTATAGTAGACTTTGAAATAAACATGGTTAAAATACCAATCGATTGCAATGGTCATGTAATGCGCTCTGCTCATACTTAGTGCGATAATGTTGACAAATAAGTTATACATGCACACACCACACTCATACACACTTAACACACTATAAACAATTAAATTCTGTGACATTAAATCATTGCGATCATCTCTTTTGACCGTATTCCTCCCGCAATTGTGTACGCGATAAATAAATAAATAAATAAATAAATGAAACAACAATCAAGATCTTGAGACGAACACATCGAAAAAAAAGTCTCCAGTATTTATGTTTTTCTTGCTCGATTTATTTTTCTCTCGCATTACTTCTGCGATGATCGATATGACCAAAGCGACAAATATTTTATCGGAAGATCATTGAAATACTGAAAAGATAAATGTTAACTTCAATCGTAAAATTTTAGGTGAATCATTTGACATACAAATGATGCGTAGTTATTGTGGTTTTGATTTTCATTTCATTGAAATAGTTGGTATTCGATTTCAATTGAAAGAACGTTCGGTTTTTTTTAACTTTGTTCGGACCCCGAAGTGTTCGGTTTTTTTTCTTCTTCTTAAATTAAGGGAAGATTTCCTTTTGAAACTACCTTTTCCTTTCAATGATTAAAAAAATTGGAGATTTAATCAAAACTATGCCTTTATTTCCCGTTTGATGTAGGCACGCAAGAAGAACGAAGGCCGTACACCGTATCAGGGCAAAAAGCGTTGCTTTGGTGAATACAAATGCACCAAGTGCAAGCGTAAGTGGATGTCGGGCAACAGCTGGGCCAATATGGCACAAGAATGCATCAAGTGCCAAATTAAAATCTATCCGCACAAACAGGTAAGCCAATCGAAATAATGTTGAGCTCAGGCACATACACTAATTGCATTGATTAAATTTTTTCTTGCAGCGGCCACTTGAAAAGCCCGACGGCTTGGACGTTTCTGATCAGAGCAAGCTCCACCCACAACTACTGTGCGAAAAATGCCAGCATCTCGGCTATTATTGTCGTAAAAATTTGTAATTTTTTCTTCATTTTTGAAAAAAATCAATTTTAATTTTGTTAATTTTAAGTTCCAATTTTGATAGCGTTAAGCTTCAATTTGGATCCGGTTTTAAAGTCGAACAAAACTTTTAATTCCGAACTATGTGAATCTTGGAATGTCAAGAAATTTTATAGGAATAGATTTTAAAAAAAGGAAGGAAACGTTGCCAATTGGCACTTCGTCATTGTGCATGTTCCTTATACAGATTCATCAAAGAAAATCGCACCAAATCATATAGATTTTAATATAAAATGCTAATAAATTTCTTTGGTTTCAAAGTTACCACACGTACCGCAAAGGCTGCAAACTTTGTTCGCAAGTCAAAGATTCCTGTAATAATCCATTGAACACAAACACATACTTTCGTCGCACAAAAATGTATTAGATGTTCTATACTTTGAAATGAAAGTTAGGTTTGAATAAAATCGTCAACATTTTTAACTATCATCGTGAAAATTCCGATGTAATTCCGTTAAATCGAAAGATAAATTTGTTACGTAATCGTGTATTATTTAGCATTGTATCGCGTTATTTTTTTTAAATTGTAAATTGGGATGTTTGTGTTCAATATTCCGAAAATTTCAAAATCGTTCGTTAAAATGTGCGCATATCGTTGGAGTTGCCGATTTTATTCGAGGTTTTTTCTCTTATTTGACTAGAACATTTTTTTAATGGTTTGAACAATAAGAACGAAGACAGACATAGGAATGAAGAAAATGGGAAAAATAAATAAGATAGACATGGAAAATGTGAACAAAAAAAAAATTGAAAACACATAAAAAATACAACGAAAAAGAGATGAAGTTCAATCATGAAACACTACAATGATCAACATTTTTTTACTCTAAAATACAACTTGAAAATTATTACAGTACCAATCTTAAAGAATAAAGACATTACATTATAATGTATACTAAAAATAATAAACGCTATGAAAATAAAAGGATAAAACAACTTTGAAAATTCGCGCTTTAAATTTTTTTTTTCGTAATTTTTGAGGAAATACTCTCCAATACTATAATATTGTCATGAAGCAAAATAAACATTTGGATTTGCGTTAAGTGGCAGAGATTTGTTATGTAAGTAACGTGTGGACAATGATTTGTCTTTTTCATTCATCGAATTGGGTATGCTTGTATTTTCAAGCATCTGAGCTTGTTGGCTGTGGGCAACTTTGTGACAGCTCATTCTCGTGAGCCTGCACCAAAGAGACAGAACAAAAGTCAAAATAATCTAGATATTTCCGACTCGAAACGCAGTTAATTGAATCGATTGTAAGTATATAGAGTGGATTGTATTTGCTGAAATGGTATTGCAAAGGGCTTCAAGAACAATCACCGATTTTACTTAGTCTTCATCGAATACTTTTACATAATTTTAGAGTGTGTGTGCCAAGGGCAAATCACTCAAAAGTAATACAACGCTGCTGAAAAAGTAATACAACGTGAAAAAAGTAATACAACTTTTTAGTGAATTGCCCCTTGGTGTGTGCACTTAAGAGTGAAAAGATTTGGCAAAGAGTGTCCTATAATGAGAGTTTTTATATATTTTTATATGCTTATCATATCAAATTGATACAGGTTTATCATTCAGTTGGATTCATACAATGAAACAGAAACGCAATTTTCATAAAGAGCAAATTGTCTCACCTCCTCTACTCTATATGGCTCACATCCGAAAATTCATTTCCGTTGATCCAAAAAAAAAAATGAATTTGGTTAGAACACTTTTTTTCCATTATGATCGAACTAATATCAGCAACCATTCATTCCCTTGATAATGTTTTTGGGAATTCAGATAAAAAGACAGACTTAATTGTATCTCAATTGGATCATGTTGCTTTTGCTTTGATGGCGGTCCAATTTTATCGCTATCCAGAAGTCAAGTGAAAAAAAGTTACGAACTATATGAGCTTGAGATAAAATGTCGTGGTTGCCTTCCGTTCAAATAAAAAAAAACACCATTAGATATCACGATTGGCTTGAGTGATCAAGTTTTTCATTTTAGCTTTCAGTTTTGTTCTCCTATAGATTCTCACATTCATTGTTGTAATTTGAGATATGTGTATTTTCAAAAAAATGTATGGTCGCCGTTTCTCTTCCGTTTAATTACATGCCCAAATACTTGGAAATCCAAGACTTCGTTGAGATAACAAAATAAATATTGCGATCATGACCATTCCAGACATTCAAACTTTGGCATGCATAAAATTCACAATAATTTTCGACCACGGAGGTTAGTGTTTCGATCCCCAATAATATTTAAAAATTACAACCATATTCGCCGATTGTGCGGCAGTTTTACATGGTTTAAATTCAACTGTGTGAAAGAGAATCGATTTTTCATTGCAAGACAAGAATGTCCGTCTGCGTTAAATCGTAGGAAGCATTTTCGACCATTTGGCATCATTCGTTTGGCTACGAAAAATATATCGGCAGATGAGTAAGATTAACGAAGATGACATTCGTGATCTTGTTGCAGGTAAACAGTACCACGAGCCGTCACTGATCAACTCAGACTACGCTTTCAAATTTACTTTTCCAAACTACAAGATGTGACTCTAAACCATATAATCAACGAATGTTGAAAAGTCAAATGTCAAAGTGTGAATGCTGAATGGACGTTTGGTGGTGGTGGTTGCTTTTTTGTTGCTTCTCTCAACCAATTTCTGTTTTCGGTCGTTTGAAAACAGACATTTTACTATGGCAACCTGTTTAGCAGCAACAACAACAAAAATTGTCATACACAAAACCAATATCCAAACATTATTGACTGCGACTCGAATGAGTCACATTTTGAGGCTCGAACGGGGGTGCCTTTCTATAATATTTGATTGGAAGCGATGGAATATATAGAAAGATTGTGCGTAGAATGGTGTTGAAATTGATTTGAAAATTGGTATTTGTGCAACTGAAAATAAAACGAAACAACAAAACGAGCACGTAGGCACACGACGAACGTGTTGTCGTTGCCATAAGTAAACCCGAACTCGGAAAAGAAAACACAACCAATCCACTTCTTGGCGTAGTTGTTTTTCCCTTTACAATTGAATTTTCGCTTTCAATACTCACATACACGATTTTTTCCCGATGAATGAAGCCCCCGTTTCGTCTACGTTTGAATATGCATTCAACATCAAACGTATAGGCCACCAATACACGGTCGAATCAGGTGGCAGTAAGGCTCTTTTGTACAGGTGTTTGTGCGTATTGAAATAGGCTTGACGTCGTCGACAACGAGGAAAAACTTTACGAGAAAGGAACCGAATGAAAAGAAAGAAATATAACGAAAACAAGAACAAAAACATCAACAACACATAACGATTGCTTTCGACGTCACCGCGCACGGTGGCTACGCGCGTCAAACATTAAACTTGCTTGCCAGTTCAATTTGACTAACTAATGGATATAGTCGCATGTCATTTCATACGGTGAAACGTACTCGAACAATATCTAACCAGCAGTTGCAAGTCCTTTTCTCGTGTTGGAAATTTCTTCTTATTTGGTTCGGAATCATTTTTTCGCGTTTGTGAAGAGAGCCAATTGGCAATTTTAGTATTTGAAATTGGATTATTGACGGAAACGGAAACACTAAAGTTGAAAGTGTACATTTTTAGAGGTGGCACAAAAAAAACCCAACCGAAATACCAAGTGATCCTGTTTTGTTCGAATTTTCGACCGTAACCAGTCGATATGTCCGTATCGGTGCTGTGAATTTTTTTCGTAAAATATACACACTAGGCAGGCATAACCAGTGGCGACTTTCATTGAATTCGCAAGGACACACTTTTACAGGTTTGTATTGGCGTTTTGCTTTTCTCTTTCAACAATTTCCATAGTAAATCATGATTTATGCTAATTTACACAAATTGATATTCAAATGCGCATCGGAATAATCCGAATTTGAACGCAATCGAAATTTCATCGTCCGATTAAAACGAATGCCATTTTCGATTGAACGAAGTGAAAAGGCAAAGAAATTTCACTAGGGAAAATCTTGTGGTTTGGTTTCAATTAATAAAATCAAAGAAAATGTGTTTTTTCATCCAAATCGATGAATGATTGAGTGACAATCGTGAGTTTTTGGTGTCAATGGATGACTCTTATGAATTTCTGCGAAAGACAAGTCTATAGAATGGGTGAATAACACAATGTTTCTGAGAAATGGAAAGAATTCCGTCTGATTCAAGCTCTGAGAATTTGTGCAACATTGAACTTTATCGTATTTTTCTCAGTTGCTCTTCCGGTGGCTTCTCAAAAATGACGAAAAAGAGCGGATCTTGTCTCTGTCTTTCATTATCCTCACTAACAACGTACAGCTTAAAGTGTTTTCACCTAAATTTATCTTCAGCCTTTATTTAGATTTAGCTTCGAATCGAAGCCTTCAATCCGAACTTTAATGCAATCAGACTCGCCCTCCCCAAACATCCTCTGGTCACACGAAAATCCAATTTATAGCCAAAACCAAACATATCCTCGTTCCAAACGAAACCATGTTAGAGATCACAATCTCGTGTAATTGTGCTCGTTTCAGTATGTTTTTTCTTGCCACCTCGATACAAATCTCGCTCGTTTAAAATCAATCGTGTACTTAAAAGCGCGTAAAAACTCGATTGAAGGTGAATGAAAACTGTGTACAACGTCCTTAGCACAAATTTTCCACGAAACTTTATTCGCGTCTGGTTGTGACCGCAAATGCACCGACTTTGGCATCACGCACATTTAACCCTCATTGACGACGGTGACCGAAGAAGAGAGAGCAAGCAAAGAAAAAATCGCGCAGTTAAAAAGTGCAACGGAAATCAAATGCCAAAATTATTATCATGTGTCTCTCCGCCTTGATTTTCTATCATTTGCATTTTTATTACATTTTTGAGTGATAAAAAAGGTGAGACACCTTGGCCCATTGATTCAAAACGTACACACAACAAACGAAGGCGAGCGCGCACGCACACACAAAAATTTCCGCCGAACGGAATGAAAGTGGTGTGGAATAGTAAAGTCCTGATTCCTGAATTTATGGCATTCGCTAAAGTTTTCCATTTATTTTGTCGATTGTTTTGCTGAAGCGGCTTTTGCCGTTTGCGGTTTGGTTACGAGGGAACTACAAACGTGTGTGCGTGAAAATGCCTGTTGTCTTTGTTCGTCGAGCCAAGGTTTGAAATTGCCAGAAAAGTCTCGGGAAAAAAAAGAAGTTTTTAAGCAACAGAAATGTGTTGCTGCATTTAAATGCATTCCAAATGGAGAGCGAAAAAAAAACCACACATTATTTCACGGTGCTCGTTAAGTTGATTTAATTATGTTCTGACACAGATTTGTTGGTTTCGCTTTCCTTTGGCACGATTCGGTTTCGTGGAAAGCCTAAGACACCAACTCCTTAGACATGGATTGAATCCATTGGATTCAAATGTGTTGAGTTTGGTCGTTGAATGTACAACACATCGGTTTCATGAATTATTCAAGCAATTGAAGATCCTCAAGTGAACGAAAATTTATTGAGTGAAAAAGTTAATATGCATAAAACATTTAAAACGCTTCAGTCAACAACAGTTAACTTATCATTAAGTGAAATTATTTAAAGGCACTCGCTCTATGTTACAGCACCACCATATCAGTTATCGATGAAGTGCCGTAATGATTAAAAAATCATTTGCTATTCTGTCACAATTAGAGGATATGTTGTTATTAATCCATTTATTATTCGATTGGATCCACTTCGGTATGAATTGTTCATGTTCGCCGTACATTGACACCGATCCAACTAATAATGAATAAATCAAGCAATAATATTATCGATGAAATTTCTAAGTAAAGTTCAATGCATCGCATGTAAGTGGTGATTGTAGTTGTTGTGTCTTTTTTTTTCTTCTTCGTAAGTTTGTCATTTTTTTTTCCCGGAGAGAAAAACACTGAGCCCATTCACAATTCGGTGTAGTTCTGCTGGGAAACAATACATAAAAAATAACGACTCGAGTATTAGAAACGGCGAATGACAGCGGAAAATAACAGAAATCAACAATGTTTGACTAGAGTCTAGCGACACAAAAATCGTGAACACTTTTTGAAAGCATGCTCGGTGTTTCGGGTCGATTTTCTCATCGAAATACATGCAGATTACCTGCTTTTTTTCTACGCCTTTGTACAGAGCTTACAAAAGGCTTTAGAACGAGTTTTTATGCCTTTGTTCTATTTATTTTGGATATTTTCCAGTAAAATTCCTGAAAAACAACAACACTTTACCCAGTTGGAGTTGTTGGAAGAAGGCTAAGCAAAAAATGCGATATTTCCCAATCGAAATAAGGACACAATCAATGATAATCGGTTATACGGCTCTTTTCTTTCATTGTATCGTGTGTGTGTGTGTGTGCATTTTCCAATGCATTTTCAATCATCAACAATGGCAAAGTTTTGATGAACGATTTTTCTTTTCGCTGTTGCTCTATGTTAAACAGCTGGTCTGCGATCATTTTCAACAAATAATCATTTCGAATTATCAAACACACACACACACACAAACAAACAATAATTTCCAATGAAAAAAATGTCCTTTCGAAATGTATTATTGGCAAATAATTATCTTAATAACGTTCGCATAGTAAATGCCTTGATTATTTCTTGGTATCATTTCTGTTGTCTCTGTTACATTCCGTCATTTCGTTCCGTTCCATCGTCTCGTCCCATTCCAAGTACGAAGCTAAAAGTTCACAATCAATGTAAATGTAAATGTCAATGGCGAAGCACTCGCCGTCTTTTCGTTACCAAACACGTTTAATAATTGATTTCTCAAATGGAAATTTCTATTTTCGGATTCAATTAAAAAAAAATAAACTGAATCAATTCAGTATTTTTTCATTCTTGTTACGTTTTTTTCCCCTTCCCTTCCTTCGATTGTTGTGTTTTTTTTTTCACATCGTGTGACGCGCGAATGAACGAGCGCATCCAATAAGTTTTTATTCATGACACAAAAGCTACACAGCTTATCGCTTGTTATTTTACTCGTTCGTTTTTTCGATGAATAAATATACCTTTTCCGAGCTATTTTTAGCACAATACACTTCCTGCTTACATATTTAATCAACGAAATACCAAAAATAACATTCGATTCAAAATAAAGAAACGAATCGAAATCTTAGACAATCAACTTGTCAATATTTGATTTTTCTTCATACATCATTCAAAAGCAAAGCACCACAGCGTTGAATGAGCGTTGATTTATTCAATTATACAAGGTGCCCTTGTATACACCGACAATACAACTCAGCTGCACTATTTATTGGCGCAAATGCAAAAAAACTGTTCGTATTTTCTGATGTAAATTTTTTTTTCAGTTGGTAAATTTTTCCAGCTGGAGAGTTTTTTATTGACAAAAAAAAATCACTGGATAGAACTCTGCTGAAGAATTTGTTGAAGAGAGAATGCCATTTAAACGTTATCAATTTGCGATAAATTTGAAAAATAAAATTCGCAGATCAAATTATGCTGAGATGACGAATTTTAAGCGGTTTATTGTTTCCAAATGAGCCGCAAACCGTTTAACAAGACAAAACAAATCCATTGGATTCAATCAAGCCTTGATTGGGGTCAAAACAATATATTTAAATGCATAAAACGGTCCATGTTTGAAGATCATTTGATGTCATGACTTTTCTCTATCTTCTTTTGCTTCTCTCCGTCGATGCAATTCATTTCCGTCAACTCTTGCAAAAGTGGAACCGTCCGTATGTAAAGACCACCTTACGGCTACTTCGATGCGATCAAATAACATAATGAAATGCTCCGTTTACTCAGAAAATGTCGAGTGTTTTGATATTATATTTCAAAATAAATTCCGATGCGAAGTGCAAATATGAAAATATTTATGTTTCGATGCTGATGAATCGGCTGAATGTTTTCGAACAACCGAACGCACAACCATGATCAATTTCTTTAGTGAATACATGTCAAAGAGTTGAAATACACTTTGCAATATTGATTACAAACGAATCAAAGGGTGAAGTGTAGCCAAGTAAGAGAGAGAGAGAGAGAGTGAGAGAGAGAGAATGAAAAGAAGAGTGAGAAAGGGAAAGAATTCGCGATAAGCCGTGAAATGACATTGTTTGTTTTTTTTTTGGTTTTCACCCGGGAAAGCAAACGCAGCTCTGGGATTTGGTTCGTTTCATGTTGGTAATCATTAAGCGAAACATTCGAAGTCAATACATATAATTAAAGTAATAGAATTGGAACGAAAACCCCATTAAAATCAACCCAAATACTCGTCGCTTTCAAAATGAATAATTGACATTTGTGTGCATTTGCGCACACACACAATTCGTTCTATTCGTTCACTCTCTCTTTCTTTCTCGCACGATGTCTGCCGTTTGGATATCCCAAATAGAGAGAGAGAGAGAGAAAAAATATGTGGATGGGATTATTCTTTTTTTTCCCACTTGAGTTGGGCATTCTAATGCAAATGGTCATAGCCATTGAGCATGAAATGGATTTTAATTATTGTCTACCAATGGTCAATATTAGATTATATTTAATCAAAGTTCTATAAAATCAGGACACATGATCATTCATCAACCTCAATTTGGTCAAGGCTAATGTTAATGTTTTGGTCGGGTGTCAGTCGACAGATTGGAATTCCACTGTTGATAGAAAAAAATGTGTCGATTGATAAGAATAAATTCAATTGGTATGTCGACAGGTGTGGTAGTTTACTTCATTTTTGTCATAGTGAATTACGGTTGAAATTGATTTCAATCATTGAAATTTCAATGGTTCAGAACATATCTAGTCCAGAACAAAAAATATTTTCTCCCTATTGGGAATAGAAGGCATTTTTTCGACCAAAATTCCAGTAAAAATGAATGAGAACCATTGAAAATTCTTGTCAACAATTGAAACAAAGAAGTTGAATGAAGAGCAACCATCAACATGAAGATAATTTAGAGCATTGTTCGGTAAATTTCCATTGCGACCAATAAATATTGATCGATAGCTATCATTGCATCTCCCATTATGTTCTTTATGTTTTTTTTTCTCTGAAGAGTACTCAGCGACTAACAGGCCAGTTAGATAGTGGCCACACTAGAATGTATCAGTTGTCTGAAATTGTTTCTAACGCTGTTTCTTAGTCAAAATCCCGCTGCGATTCCATGCACACGCAGCAGTTCGTTCACCTCATATATTCGGTTTTTCCTTTTGGGTTAGGAAAAATTAGAATATTTTCGGTGAAAAACGACAGTTTTAGTACCCGCTACAAAGTTTTCCAAGTGAATAGGTTCATTCGTGTATTTGGTTCTTTTTGACAACAACGACAACAACTTTGTCGACGAAGATACAATCTCTTAATGTTTTCATTTAATTTTTCGTTTTGTGTATTCGATTTGAATATATCTTACCGTGTGTAGAGTGATCAATGTGTTGCGGCCATTCAACTGAATGGTGTTTGAAAGTGGAATTGTTTGAACGGGAGATTTATTGGTCAGCAAATGCATGGAACAGAGTGGTCAAGAGTGTGCTAGTGTGGAGAATAAGGCATTTACACATACAACCGCAAGCACACAACCGAAACACGTAACCCGCAGAAGAAATCAATAGTTGACCAGCGAAACTATACAATTTTTTCTGGGTTGTACAATGTTTGCTTTCGGGGAGCTTTTTTCCCGCGGTTTAACGCGGCAAAGCATTTTCGCAACGAAAAAGAAAAATGGCATAGTATTTTCGTTACGAGGCTGTCACTTGAATAAACATGATTTTGTTCAGGGTTTTTTTTTATGAACATGCTTTTTCGTTAGCTCAGCCGTTAATGAATACAATGTTTTATTTGTTGTTATAAAAGATCAAGTACGGGAGATTTTGAAAGGAACATTGATGACAACGGCGCCATTTATTTTTTTTAACAAGGCTAAAACTCGAATGGACAACTTTGTCATATCGAAACATAGAGAAACATCTAGACTCTCTTGATATTCTTTCTATTTCACGAATAAAAATAAACAAACGAAAATTGGTCGCCGATTCGATATGATTGTTCCCACGAAAAAAGTTCTCAGCTCGTTAGCCAATCGAATGGATGAATTATTTATTTAAGTTGCCACATAAAATACAAAGTTTTCGTAATACGAAACATAAGTGGAATCAATAACTGAAATACTGCGCCCGAGTTTTAAGTGATTGAAGTGCTGGACAGCACGTGATACATATGCTAGGATTACAATTATTCCCTCAATGTGTGCAGAGTAAAATGTAGATTGTAATTTCATCCCGAGACGTGTGCTCAAAGAACAAAAAAATAATTGCGAACCGGAGCAAAAAATGAATTAAATGTAAATTTGCACGGAAATAAAACGTGAAGAAAAAGCATCGAATTGCATGCGGAAATGTTGTTGTTGATGGTTGGTCGGCATGATTGGAATGCAGAGAGTCCCACACATAAAATTGAAGTGTGCGGCACAAGAAATCATATCGATTTCGTCCCGACCGAAATATGTGTGATTGACTTGACCAAATGCATTATAAAATATTCGCCGCATGCAATCATTTTGATAATATTCATAAATTTCAAATAAAGTACACACCGCAAAAGGAAAACAAGAGCACATTTTTAATGCATTTACTCAAGCCGGAACCATACCGAAGGAAACCACCAATAACAACAACCATTTCGAACCAAAGTACAAGGAAATGGTTGGTGTTGCGTGTGCACCACTTTCTTATGTGTCATAAGGAATAGAGAGCGAGAGAGAGAGAGAGAGAGAGAGCGTAGAAAAATAACAAGGAAAAAAATGTTAAATCGAAATTCCACAAAATGTCGATTAGCCAAATTAACAATCTGAAGGCTGAAAAACATGATTTGTTTCGTGACGCGCGTTTAATGCTTAATCACAATTACTTATTCCCAAACCATTCCAGCATTAAATAATTCATTTTAAATCAGTTGGCTACTCTCTCTCTCTCTCTCTCTCTCTCTCTCTCTCTCTCTCTCTCTATTCCCTTCCATCTGCTCATCATTTTTTTTCAATTGTTTCATTTTTGCTTCGGTTTTCATTAGATTTCTCATTACTTTATGTTCCATTTCCATTTGTTGTTCGTTGCAGGTCCGGACCAGACGGCATTCTTCCGGTGATCAGAACTCAGTGGTTTCGTCTATGCGTCAACCGAACGTTGCGACGACGGCGGCATGTTGTAAACAGCAACACGTCTCACATTTAAACATTATGTAAATATGAAGCTGACATCCAATAAATAAGTAAGTCGATACTCTAAGTGCATTTTAACACTTGGTCAGTCGAAAACTCCAACAATCTCATTGGATACATTCGTTCAACGAATATCGTAGTTCAATGAAAGAGAGAAAGACGATTCGTTCGAAAGGGACGATATCCTTTGACGATTGAAGAGTTTAATTGAGGGTTTAAAAAGAACATGCACTATTCAAGAGAGTTAAGCATTAAAACTATCAACAAGATTTAATTTGATTAAGCATTGATTTGTCGATTTGAAACCCTTTCAAGTATCCAATTTGTTTTGATTAGGCATCAAATTTAATCATCATGTTAAATAAACTGCATTTTAATTGTAATCGTTTCAGAAATCAAAGTCCAAAAAATATATCTCGCAAATTCAGTGTGTGTGTGTGTGTGTGGAACGTGATTGAAGTGGAAAAGCAAATATGGAAAAATATGATATAATATCGGTGGTGGGTGAAGGTAGTTATGGTTTGGTGATGCGGTGCCGCCACCGTGAGTCGGGTCAGTATGTGGCGATAAAGAAGTTTCTGGAAACTGAGGACGATCCAACCGTGCGTAAAATGGCCCTGAGAGAAATCCGAATGTTAAAGGTAAGCAACGCTTCTGTGATTGATGGCTGAAGGACAATTCATCATCGGTTTTGGTTTCGGTTTGGGTTCGTGTGTGAGCTGCTGTTGCGTAAAAAGAGTGTCAACTCGATGAAAAAGAAGAATAGAAAAAAACACACTCCCCTTTGTTACCGACCGAAAACTGTTTGTACACCGAATTATGAAGGGTAATGGGGAAAAAGCAACGAGGAGAAAAAGAAAGAAAGAGAAAGCAAACGTAATAATAGGCAAATATTCATGTTGTTACGCAAACAACGCAGACATTAAATGAGTATGCAAATGTGAAGAAAATACACTTTATGTTAGACATCGACCGACGAAAGAGAAATAAAAAAAAATACTCGCAAGCCAACTGCAACTAACGAAAAAAAATGAAATGTGTGGTTTTCCTTTCGAGTGGTGTGCAGACCGTTGTTGGTATTCTAATTTTAGATCCCAATATAAACGGACCAAATAGAAAGTGCATAGAGAAAAACACCGCGGCGATTATAATGGTATATGGCCAATGTCAGCACGGAACAAGAAAATAAAAGAAGGAACCACATTTCTCTCAACAAACCACAAACATCATTGGAATTTGCAAAATTTTCACACAACACATCCAGAACCGAAATGAGTGTTGAAAGCTCATCGGATTTCACACATTTTTGTTTGCAGTTTTGGGAATTTCTTGTGCTTTCTCTATGTGTGTACCGCATTTAAATGCGGCTTGGCATTTCCGCAACAGACAAAACGCTAATCGTTATCCAAAAACTCGAACATACCACTCTTTTCTACTGCATTACAAATGCAATAAAAATATGTGTGTTTGTTGTTGGTAGAAATCGTTTCGCGCAGCTAATATTATCGTGTGACAAAACAGAACACAGCAACAATGGGAAATTGTTCGCTGCTATTTTTCTCTCCACTAAACTCGTAACTCTTTTCAAAGTCTTTTCATGCATACATTCCATTTTTAGGTGAACATTGTTGTGCTCGTCTTAAAGGTCAATCGATCATAGAAAATCATTGCTGTTCGGTGCGCGTGAATCGCTTCTTTGCGATTTTATTTCCAGCTTTAAAACTTATCCACTTAATAATTAAAGTTTTCCATTCTCGTCAGAGACAACAGACAACACAACCACCCATCCCTCCCATCCATATCTTCGCATGCATTTTTCTACCCGTTTCCGTAGCATAAAATAGATTAAAATCAAGGTTGATGACGAACATCGCCTTTTTTTAAAACAAATAAAAGTGAAATTACCACATATTAAATGCCAAGAAATTGCACGGAATGATCTCTTTCGTTTCGTTGTGCACTGTGCGGTGTATGTACATATACGCGAGTGAGTATGTGCTAAGACCATCCGTCACGACATTTTAACACCGTGAATCATATGCACGATGACGCTGAACAACCTCTAAATCACCTAAATGCTTAAAACCCATTACAATTATGAAATGTCATTACATTTCGGTTCAATTACAGTTTTGCTGATTTCTATCGCGCGCTTAATTCCAATGGTTTTGGCATTCATGGAATTATTTGTTTTCCTCAAAGTCAATACTTCCGTTATTTGCTTCTCTTTTTTCTATTTCGATAACTTTTGATAATGTTTTGTTTTTTAATTTCATTATTTTTTTCACATACAGAAACTGCGACACGAGAATCTTGTTAATATGATTGAAGTATTTCGACGAAAGAAGAGATTTTTCCTAGTCTTTGAATATCTTGAGCATACTGTGCTCGAGGAATTGGAAGCTCGCACCGGTGGATTAGGCTATATTACCTCACGAAAATACATTTACCAAGTGCTGCGTGCACTAGATTTCATCCATTCACATGATGTAAGTGTTGGAAAATCATTTCTTCTTACGATTTCTATCATTTTTTCGGTATTTTCCCATCAAAATTTTATTTAAAATCCTCAAGTTTAAGCTAGATTTTCAAGTTCCACAAAAATCGACACATTTTTCTATCATTTCAATATATTTATTCAAATTTTGACGTAATTGTTCAATTTTTTTAAATTTTCTTCTTTTTGATATTTTCTTTTCGTCTCTAAATTTCCTTCATGTCATATTCTGTCCGTCTTTTGCAGTAATTACTAATTAGATTACTTACCTAATATTTTATACATAAGTATATTTTTCGAAACCATTCTGCATTTCATTTTCAGGTGATCCATCGTGATATTAAGCCGGAAAATGTGCTAGTGTCTCGATTGGGTGTGATAAAATTGTGCGATTTTGGATTTGCCCGCCCATATTCAGAGAATGAAACGTTTACGGTACGTTAACCCAATGAATGTGTCACACACACACATACATTGCGTTGTGATTTGGTGACGGTTTAATTCTCGCCGCCGGAATTTCATTATTCAAATTCTAATAATAAATTTATGGTAAAAATTTCCAAAATAATAGGATTATGTGGCGACGCGATGGTATCGGTCACCGGAGCTGCTGGTTGGCGATAGATATGGCAAAGAAGTGGATATCTGGGCGGTTGGGTGTTTGTACTGTGAAATGATGACGGGTGAACCGTTATTTCCCGGCGAATCGGACATCGATCAATTATTTCAAATTGTTCGTATTCTGGGCAAATTAAGTTCACGTCATCAGATTCTGATTATGCGGAATGCAATGTTTCGTGGCATGAAACAGGAGCAAAACACTAGTCTAACACAAATGTTTCCCAATTGGAATCGAGATAGTATTGATTTTTTGACACAATGCCTAAAAATGGATGGCAATGCACGGCCCGATACCGGTAAACTACTCAAATACGATTTATTTGTACGTGATAATTTCTTAGACAATTTCTTGAGTGAACTTCGTGCAAAATTGGCACAAGAAATGCAAGTCAATCCATTGCTCAAACGAATCCCAAGCTACAGTTCAAATGGACGATGGAATAACGATGAAAAGAGATCGGACAAAGTGAAAAAGTCAAGCGGTGATGAGAAAAAAGATATTAAATCGAATGAAAAGTCAAGTAAAGTCAATCTGTCGGTTTTATCAACGCAATTACTTCAACCGGTTGGACTGGCAAAACCAATACAACAAATGTCCGAGCCGAATGTGAACACCAGCACACTCAGCAAAACCTATTCAAATGGTGATTCGCTTAGCGATAAGGTCAATATTAATGATGAATTGTCAAATGCAAATATTTCATCGAACAAACAACGCACAAATGGCAACGGTGGCGGCGGTGGGAGCAGCAATGGCGATGGCAATCAGTTAGGGCAAGGAAATGACACAAATAATAAGCAAATTTCTATAAATAATTTAACATTCAAGGACAGTAATAAGTATTCGCGGATTTTATCAGCCAAATTGAATAAATCAAATGGACTAAACGTTGAAAAAAGCCAATCAGTTCAACCGCCACCCTCACCAATACCATTCCAATCACTTCAACCTGAATCGCTGCTTACGTCTACCGAGCATAGCTCAACACTCATCCAAAATAAACGTCTTTCGCCTGTCACGCACATCACAAACAACAATCAGAATATCACCGGCAATGCGCTTCATCTTAATGGACAAAATTTACCACAGGTTTGAATGCACTTTAGCTTTTATTTATTAGTTTATTTTACCTTTTTCATAAGAACAGCTACTGAGGTTGAAGATTAGTTAATCACTTTGAAGAAATCAGAAAAATTTGAAGAAAAGCTGTGAATTTTTAAGCTTTTATCTGGATGTTGCCTTTCATTCCATATTTTTCTTACCTTTTCAGCAATACTTTAACTATCGCCGTCATTCGAATGTGTTGGGCGTAGCTGATCAAATCACCTTCGCGAAGAGTAATCAGCTGAGCAAGCCGATTGTCAATCAACCGTCCAATCAAATGCCATTCAATGTACGAGCTGGTGTTATGACCAAACGTGATCGATCACAAAACCTAATCGACGCAACATTGAAACCGTTGAATAACACCACATTGAATTCGATTCTTGCACATGATACCAGCACACAAAATGCTATGCAACAAAACAAAGATTCAAGTCCACGAATACTACCACCGCCACAATGGCTGACCGGCAACCTGAAGCTCACGTCACAAGGGAAAATCGGCAATGCCATCAATCCAACTAATGGCAATAGCAAACGACGCATCACCGACTGGAAAAGTGTTGGCATCGCTAATAACATGGGAACAACGCACAAACACAACGACAGCAACAATGACTTGGTACCAATTCTACCCAATTGCCCCGGCGCAATCAGTCCTAAGAAAACGAATGGCAATAGTTTAAAGAAGAAACTATCGATGCTGTCAAACATTTACCAGGAACCTACTCTCACCACACCGGTATGCGCAAGCAAGCGTTTGATTTAACTTATTCATTTACTAATATTTTTGAACCGTTTCTTTTTTCTATTTTCAGCGAAATTTTTCAGCATCTTCGGACCATATAAATGAGACATAACGTTAGCTGCATCGTCATTGCCTTTAATTAAAAGGTAAATGACGCTGTTGACCTCTCTCATGGATCAGGTCGGATGATACCGTGACCGTGGTGTTGTTGTGCCAAAATTCCATAGATCGCTTCAAAATGATACCAAATGATGGTGGTCCAGTCCGCTTTGTAGTCGACCATTTTTTCTAAAATAAAACTAATTCTTTTCTTAAACATTCCTCTTACATGTAAATTGTCCATTAAAGTCGATTTTAAGTGAATTTTTTTTCTGTAAAAAGTTGCTCGAATTAGTCGCTAAGTATACCTCAAGAAATGCATTAAACCCAGTCTGAAAATATAATAAAATCAATGTTCTCAACATGAAAAGAAAGATTGTGGTTTTGAGTTGAAAATTGTTGAATATTTATTGGAAGATCAAATTTCATTTTGAAATCTAGCATTTATTAGCGTCACCAATTCATTGAATCGTTCGTCAAGTTCCATGCGAAATTCGTTAAGTTCTTTCCATGTCACACACTGATTGTCTCTACGGCCTTCATTATTGTCAGGCTCATCACCGCCGTCGTCAACATCATCGCGGCTACTACTGGAAACACTATTTTCGGACTTATTAGTTTCTTAGCCCATCGCTTCTGAATCTTGCGCTTGGTTGGCCGTCTGTTGTTGTTGCTGCTGTTGAAGTTGCGATTGTTGATCGTCGCTTTGATCTTATTGTGGTATATCAATTGTAAATGGCGCCAAATCCCCGTTATCCTCTTGTTTATTTTTCTAATGATGAATGTGAAAGAATAACAGAATAAAATTAAATTAACCATAAACTACCGGATGTGATAATGATGATGATGACATTTGACGTATTACTTCTAGGGTAACTTACATTCTCTAAGTCGATATTGTTGGCTGTAGCATCCTGTTGCATCCTTGTTGTTTTGCCATAGCTATGATTTGAACGCAATGAAGTTGGCCACAAGCGAACAACATGACTGGCACTGACTGGCGCCACTTAACACACGCTTTATTCAAATATTTTTTTTGATTCGAACAAGTAATTCAAAGAAAATGAATTAGATTTTGCAGAGTTTATTTGGTTTTTCAATAATTTTCGGGAATAATAATCATTACTGACATTCTGACTATGCAAATTATCGATGTATTTTAGGGAGTCATTCAGAAAGATGTAAAAAAGAAATTATTGAGAAAAACCAATTATTTCAGAAATAAGAAAACGCAGTCGAATTTAGAATTATATTGCCGATCTAGTACGGTGATTGTTGAACAAGAAGATAAAGTGAAAAAAATGCCTGCATGATAGAAAGAAACAGCCATTTTTACCTACCTCAAGTACCAAATTCAGGTATACAACCAATTCTGAAAGAGAGAAAAAAATTGTTCTGAAAAGAATATCGATATAGAAATGAAAAATCGTCTTTTTGTTTTTGCAAAAATAGAAATGTTGAACATTTATTTAGAAGGAGTGATAAATTCAATTTGTTTTTATATAAATTGCTTCAATTTGCAACTTAGTTGCACCTTTTGTAATCTGTGGGAGATGCCCAAAACAATTAGATATCAATAGTGATGCCCAGATCCTTGGCAACGGATTGAGCGCAGAATTTCATCATTTGTGATTTAACCTTCTGGAAATTTTCGATGGCCAACGGTTTGGCTTCGGGCCATTTTTCCAAATCGCGATAAATTGGCCGTACGTACTTCATACGGAAGTTGCTGTTCAAGAAGTTGAACACTTGATTCAGGCGATTGAACAATCGTCCCTTGACGTACAAACGTGCCAATGTAAACAGGAAAGCTGAGTTGCGTGTACCCACAAATCCATATGTAGTTTCCAATAGACTGATCCATTCTTCGGTTATTTCGACATTGTTTGGATTTTGTACCAACTCAGTGAGCAATCCGATCAATTGCCATACATGCAAATTCGTATCGATGTCCGGGTGATTTTTGATCTTATCGATTGGGTTGTTGTTCCAAACTTCCACTTGCTTGTGCACAGCATCGCTGTAGCTCGTATCGTATTTAGGAACAATCTTCAATGGACCCGTCGAGTACAACCATTCGTCCCAGTTGATTTGCGTCAATTTATCATCGGCTTTGCCGTTGAAGTACTCGTACAGAGTACTCTTGAAGTCATCGGTGACAACTGACTTGTACTTGTACTTTTCCAAATAGAAACGGAAGAATGGCTCGAATTGGCTTGGCCCACCGAACAAATCCTCGAGGTAGCGCAAAAAGTTTTGACCCTTGATGTACGGCACCGAAGAATATGTATCGTCCGGATTCAAACCGGTTAGGTCAACTACCAACTTTTGCAGCTCAGGCGTGTCCTTCAATTGACCTTGAAGCTAAAAGAAATGACACATTTTTTAATCACAGAAGAGAAATAGTATGACAAGGCAAATATCAAAACAACATTTTTAAGTATTAGAACTTAACTAGAATGATCAACGAACGAATAGTCATTGATCAACTAGTAGCCGACCACTCTAGACCAAAATTTGGCGAAGCCTAAAATTACTGAAGAACTCAACTATATTGTTGAGATCATAGGAGATTTCTAAGAAAATCGATACAATTTAATGAAACTTACACAATCTTGCAGTTCGCTAAGCCCTTGGATAGCATGGAAGTCACGAGCCTCTCTACCGAACATTCTTCCGGCAATCTTTCCTTCCAAGAACATCGTGAATCCTTCGTTTAACCAGAAATGTTCGTAATTGGCATTTGTCACCAAATTGCCAGTCCAACTGTGTGAAATTTCATGGGCAACAACAGTGGCCAACGATTTATCACCAGCCTAGAGTATATAAAAATAAACCATTGAAAAATCGGCATCAAGTTCTTAAACCAACAAAAATGAAACGAAAAAATCCGAAGAAGAAAAAATTTCACTCAAAATCAGAGTTCAACCTGAGTCAAACTAAAATTGCTTACCAAAAGTGTTGGCGTAATCATAGTCAAGCATGGATTTTCCATGCCACCGTAAGGAAATGATGGGGGCATCACCAATAAATCGTATATTTTCCATACGTATGGACCGCAAATTTCTTCGGCCGTGGCCAACATTTGTGATGTTTCTGAGAATTCTTCGGCACATTCATCGACAATACCTTCTTCTGCCCACACTTTGGAGCTACAACCAAAATAAAACATGTCATTAATAAAACGTTGAATGTAATTTCGTCGAAGAGTTTTTAGCATAAAATTCTTGTACTACTCACATTTTTCCGAGTGGGCGTGAAACGATAGCGCCAACAGCAATGGCAAGAAGGTAGGCTGGTATAGGAACCGTTTGTTCGTACACGGTTTTGCCGTTCTCGCTACTCAAGCGAACACCACCCAACAAAGCGGTCAATTCAGATGGATGAGTGACTTCAGCTTTGAAAGTGAACTTGACAGCGCCAGTATCTTGGCATGGAACAATTGATCTTGCGTGAATTGCCTGGAAAAAATGAATTGTTCAAATCAATTTCTTGTGTCATTTCCTTGATTGGTTTAAATTTTGTCAAAGCGACACATAATAAGTGGTTTTCTTTTGGAAATTCCTTTTTTTGGGCACACTGTTTACCTGGCATTGGCTGTACATGTACGGATGTTTCTTGCCTAACGTATTTTCTGGGGTGAGCCACTGCAAACCGCTTGCCTTTGATGATGTTTCGTATGTAATGGAAACTTTTAATTCACCACTAGTTTTGGTCGGTAAGTCAATGGTCAGTTTGGCACCGATATCCTTTACTTCATCCGACACGGTAAATGTTACCGGAATCTTTCCACCTTCCGTCACCACATTTACTTCGCTGATTGTCAAGTCGCTGACATCGAGCAACTGTGATGAAAAAAAAAATCGACAAAAAACATAAACAAACAGAATTTTGAGCAAAGTAAAAAAGTGGAAGGAATGGCCAAAGCACATTGAAAAATAGAAACAAAACAAGTCAAAAAAAAAAAAACAAGTTGACAAAAAAATGAAACTTGAGTTTTGTATGATTCACTTCAAAGTAAAAAAAAGTTGTTGAAAGCAAAAAAAAACAAACAAACGTTACTCATTTGAACTCTAGAACGAACAATATCCAATATTTAGCGCATACTCACAATACGTTCAATTTCCTTGGCAACGATATCAAAGTGTATGATTGCTTCACCGCTGATGGTTTGCTTGTCAAAGTCAACATTCCAGAACAAATCCGTGTGCCGCGTGACAACGTTTTCTATTTGATCATTTCGATACGATGGTTAAATCTTATCACATTTTTCTCTCTTAATTCAAATGCAATTAATTTATTTACCTGGTTCCGAGTAGGAGCTTGGATCACCTTTGCTAAATCGGCTCATTGTTGGGATTGTTTCGAAGAAAATGAAACTAAAAAGTGAAAGAAAAATATTTTATTGGTGGCTGTTGTTCGATAAATGTCACAACTTCATCGCGGAATGCATAAAGTGGTCGCTTTGCGGTGTGTGTTAACCACTCGATGCGGGCACGGAGAGTACGTTTTTTTGTCTAGATAAGCCAATCAGTGAGCCGATGAAGTTTTTCGGCTTTTTATTTCGATATGGGCAATGTATTGTCACTACGAAACCAGAAAAAAAAAATCGGTTGTGATAAGGATCAAAACCATCAATAGATTAAAATCAAATAGTCATTCAATTTTCAACTACAAGTGTGAGGCTAAAATTGGACTTTAAACACACACACCCAAAGCGACCACTAATACAACAATTTCTCTGATGGGGCAACATCTCTTTTTCATTCCATCTGTTACAAAAATGTAATGATAATTACCGAAAAGAAACTAAATGTCGATATGTTCTACTAGTTGAGAGATATTTTCTTGAGAAAAAAAATTCGCACTATTGTTGACACAACGACAAACTATGACTGAGCAATAATTAGTCACCAATCGTATCCAAACGTTTGCACAAATGGAAAGAATCTATTAAACTGCCGTCTATATTATTAGCTCATTCTGCCGAACGCGGAGAATTTTTTCGGATAATAACAAATGTGCTATGCATGTATGCGTGTGCCGCTTTACTGATGTTGTAGGCACCATTGAAACCGGTATCACAATTGTCAAACATTCAGATCAAACACACAGAGATGTGGAGCATCTGTCAAATTGCTATTGGCCGACCGCAGCGGAAATGTTTGAAAGATATCAAAAGACAAAAAAAAAATAATATGAAAATACAATCAACTTTACACATTTTAAATCTGTGAACCGTTTTTTAGTTTTAATATAATTATAAATTATAGTATTCGCTACCGAATTGCAGTTTTAACTACATCGAACATTAAATTATAGTCCAATAGCGCATCAGCGCCATCTATGTGTCGAAGTAGTTAGTTAAGTCGATTGGGATTTTATATATGAATACAAATTGAATGTGATAAAAACAATCGAAATCGTTGGAAAATTAAAAAAATGAAGCCAAATGCGAGAGTTTAATGAATATTTTTGTAATCTTTTCCGTATCATATTGAAATTAAATTGGAAGTCATCTTTACTTTCAATTTTGGATGAAAATTTGAAAAAGAAAAATCACTTTAACGTGTTCGAATAGTATTTAAAGAAAATCTTTTCTAAATATATTCCCATCGAGTTACGGCTAAAACAAACAGAATATGGATTATTTGAACGCCAAGTTTGAAGAAGATAAATAAAATATCCACATTAGAGTTATAAAAAGTATTCATTTTTTTCCTTAGCAATACTCTACACTATTTTTTTGAGTGAGAAACATTAAGGTGGTAATTGTGTCTGTTTGCATACAAATGGCAGAAAAGTTGTACACTTTTTTTCCTTAGTAATTTTCTTCATTGTTCAGTACAAGTTCATTGAAATTGAATTTGCGACCGGCCACCCATATTTGCATGTAGATTGTAGATCCTTCGTTGACAATAAATTGGTAGCTGGCCTAATGAAGCTAATTGCAATATGACCTTAGGTTACTCACTTTTTGTAAAATCTTCTATATGTGTTGTCTTCGAAGCAGGAAAATAAAGATATAAAACCCGTCTATAGGATCGTGTAGCATCTAAATGCACATTGCCAAGCATTCAAATCCTTATCGCCTTTTTGACTTAAAGAAAACTCTAGAGAAAAAATCTAAACAACTGCTCGTAGTGCTGAAAATATATTGAATAGAGTTTGAGAAAAAACGAAGAACCTGGAAATAACAGAACAAGAATAAATAAGCAATGAAAATGTAAGTGACAGTTAGAAAACGCCCATTGTTCATTTTTGTTAAATTTTAATTGTATATTTCATATAATTTTATTTCCATAGAATTTATAAAAAAAATCACATAAATTCTTATAATTTTGTTTTTTTTTTAAATAGAGTTACATTCTCGTTTCATTACCTAGTTAACGGATTGAAATGAGCTATGAACAAAATCTATATGTTAGAGATGCATTGCCTCGGAGTTTTTTTTCTTTGTTAAAGTCAAATCCATATTTTTCAGAAAATTTCTAGTTTATTGTTGCAATTGACTTAAATGCCTAGAATAACAAATGTACAAAATGGGTTTGCATTGCATCAAACAGTTCGATGAAGCAATGTATTATTAATTTTTTTTTTGTTTAGTTTTCCAAAACGCCAGGAAAAATATTATCATCTTTTTTTCTGTTGCTCTGAATAGTTTTAAACATCATCATTATAGTTCACATAGCGTTTTCTTGTTTAAAATATCAAAATGTCATACAAAATAAACGTCAATTGATATCGCAATAATTGAAATATAATTTAGAAAATTGGCTAAAACCCTTTCAATGCGATTTGAGTATAAAATGTCTTCTAATTTTTTTCCCCTACGGTGCATGGTTCTCCTTTTTTGGCATCCATTGTGCTAATAAAAGAGAGTCTTGTGCTCAAAATGTGAATCAAATGTGGTATTTTTGCTGCAGTTTCTGTTTATTTTGTTCTATTCAGTTGATCTATTGACTTTTTAACATCTGTTATGCATGGTTTTATGTATACACAAATTCGTTGACGATATTTTCTTTATCCATTTAATTCCTGTTTCTATTGGAACGAAAAGATCCCTCAGAATAGAAAGATTATATTTTTTTTATCCAAATGTGAGGATCGCAAAATTTTGTTGAAGTTTTGTATGTAAATAAAATGCATCTGATTCAGTCATTAAACACATTTTGTTCAATTTATTGTCGTCCACCTCCTTCTCATTGAAACTGTCTGAATTTTTTTTTGTTGCTATCGACTTTTCGCATGCGTCAACAACTAATGTTGCTCATTTTTATCTTGAAATTGTCATATAAATCTAATACACATCTAAAGCTTCGAAGTTTAATACTAAGTGTTTTTTTTTTCTTTTCTTTTTCATTCGAACATAAATTTTGTTGTTGAATCATTTCTGCGTAATTATACTAAAATTATACTGAGATATTTTGAATGTGCCTAGTGTGGGATAAACAGTGTTGATTATTTGATCGTGCACATTCCTGATATAGTTTGCTCGTAGGTCTAAATTTATGTTGTTTTTTTCTTCTTAGAAAAAAAAAATTTATGTCTTGTGTGTGTGTGTAGTTTAGAATAGGCCGTCAAATATTTTCGAATTGACTGCACCACTCCGTGGGCATGGCCGAATCAGAAGCTCATTTCCCATTGCAGTTATCGGCACAGTCGCATGATGCTTGATTAGATTATCTGTTTTAACGGAGGAAAATACACAAAATATACGTAAGTAAATGTATAGAATGAAGGATTGAGAAACAGAACAAGCGATGTGGAAATTAAAACCGAATTAAAACACTTACTTAGACTGGTATGGTTCATTTGATTTGCACCTAAAAATTTGTATTGGCCAGTCGAAGCATTTATTAAATAATGTTTACAGCGATCGCTGTCTTTGTAGGAAATGGCATAGCCCCAGATTTTCTCCGACAATCGAACAAGGAATGTGCCCATCGGCTCGGATTCAAGCAATTGCTCAGCTTCGGTTCGACTCATCAAGCCATAAAACCTGTGAATGAAATGTGGATTTTTGTTAGAGATTTTTCAGAAAAAGGGAAATTTGAGCAAAAACTTCTTCATCAGATTGAAAAGTGAAGTAAAAAGTGATTCAAACTAACCATTTGCATGGTAAATGAGTTTCAACGGAATCTAAGCCAGCACCTTTAGCGATTTCGACGTCGTGATACCATTGGATCATCTTATCGTGGCTGGCAGGTCGTGGAATGAGTACATCAAGACTTGATGGAGGTGATGATGATGGCTGTGGTTGAGTTACTGACATTGTTGATGGTGTGCTTGGCGGTTGAGGTGCTGGCCCTTTCGTCGAAGTACCATTTGTCATTGGGTGAATACCGTTCACGAATCCATTTGTTCCATTCATTCCATTCACAATGCCGTTTGGTTTTTTCACGCCATTGGTGATGGTGCCATTCACTGCACCATTTTTGATCACTGATTTAGGAGTCGAGGCCGAAATAATACTGGTTGTTTCATCGCTATTCAACGATTTACGATGCTCTTCCCGTGCTCGTCTCGTTATTTCACGAAATTGAATATCTGCCTCTTTTGCCTTGCGTTCCTGTTCTTTCCACGCTTCTTCCTGTTTTTTTGCCTCTTCTTGTGCCTGTTCCTTTTGCTTCTTTCGCAAACGTTGATAAATCTCTGTCGTTTTCTCACCAATAACACGTTGTTCCCACAGTGCAATTTTGGCCGACACTTTTTGTGTGGGCTTATTATTTGAATTGATCTCCTTGAGTATAACATTTTTTTCATTTTGATTATCCGAAAAACTGAAATTAATTATATTATTTTTTTGTAGATTTCCATTTTTTAGATTCAATTTCGTGGTGGGCGGAATTCCATTGGACAATTTCGATTGATTCATGCGTTCGCGCAGCTCATCCACCGAGCAATAAATTTCCATGTCATCAATGATTGGTGTGCCGATGAGCGGTTCGTCGTTCGTTGCCACCAATTTGACTTTATCTTTTTTGCAATTGGTGTCGTTGTTATCTAAATCGGTAATGATTTCCTTGTATTGGCGACGCAACTCTTTCGTTTCAATTTCAGCCAATTCACGTGCACGCTGTTTGGCTTCTTCGTGACCCGGTTTTTTCATGCTTAAATCACTGTCGTCGCTGTCACTGTCTGTGAATATGGCCGGTTCAATGACAACAACCCAAGGTTCACCTTCATCATCCTCACGAAATGATACGTTCTTATTCTTTTTATTTGGTGTGGATTTTTTTGTAGACGTCGCTCGGCTATCGTTCTCCTGTTCTCGTACACGCCAACGTCGAATTTGTTCTTCGCGCATCTTACAAAATAGCGTCTGTTTCTGGTATTCATCCAAACCGGATAGAATCTCCGGATCCACATACATATCGTTCAATATTTGGCGCAACATTTTTGTGTCTCTCGGTGTGTTTGCTTGTGTCGTTTCGCTTTGGCCGCTTCTCTCGTTCTATTCAAACGTCAATGTTTGTGCTGTGTCGATATATGATTTCCTGCAATGACAACATGAAAAAAAGCATTTCATAAGTTCAAGAGACACTAACAGAAAATACAGAGAACTACTTTGTATAGAGCTATAAATCAAGTGAATCATCATTTTCAAATTAATCGAAAAGAAAATCAACCACTTGAGAGAGATGTATCAGCGCAAAAGCAGAATGAACTGTCAAAAATAGACAGAATATATTGCACATACATTAGACTCCAAACATTGCATTCTCTTCGCAAATTACCAATACCGCAAGAATACGAATGGAAAAAAAACAAATCTAACTGTAATCGAGTTATGCTTCAAGAAAAATTGCATTAATACTTCTTCATTTTTTGTTTGTGTTTCTTCGTTCAAATAATTCGAGACTTTGGAGTGAGAGCGCGCGCGAAAAAGTACGTATTTTGTTGCGCTCGGATGCATTCCAGTTGAAACCGACAATGTCTATGCGCTTGGTCTAATCCAATCCATTTTTCAAATCGGCTCAAGCCTCGATGTAGCTTTTATCCAAATCTAAATATATGCATGCCTGTGAGCACTGCCCGCATGCGCGAAAGTTATTTTTCGTGTAACTTAAGGAAATTCAGCAACAAACACCAACCAAAATTACATCAAATCGCACCAAAATATGGATGACATGCATTGATGGAAGAGAGAAAGAGACAGACAGACAAAGAGAGGAAAGCAGAGGAACGTAGTAATGGCTTAGTAATTCCAATTCCGCGGTGATGTTCGTTTGAAATTCGCTGAAAACATATAAAATCAATTTGCGAATGCGCGCAACACGCACACAATTCACCGCGAGAAAAAAAATAGTAGAAACAACAAGCGCATTTCGGAATTGGCAATATTTCTTCTCTGCGTTGTGTGTATGTGTGTTTTTTTTTTCGCTCCTACTCTACAAAAGGTGCAGAAAGTCTGTTTGCAATAATATCAAATGCAAATGAATTTTTGTCGACGAGCATACACTGCGAAATAAACTTTACTTTCCACGTTCATATTGCACGAACATGGTTCGATTGGTAGTTTTTTTTTTATTTCTGCACATCTTCTTCGCTTTTTATTCTTTGCTCCGTCTTTCTACGGTGGCTCCAACCTTTTCTGTACATTTTTATCTCTTTCTCTATTGCTTTCAGTCTCTCTCTCTCTCTCTCTCTCTCTATCTCACTCGCGTTCTTTTTGTTTCTCTTCCACACTATTTGATCAGTTGGCGTCGATATTTTGCTCTTGTTATTTGCCTCTCTTTCGCTCTGTGCGGAATTGACTTTTGGTACATTAAAAATGATGATATATTCATTGTTTGAATTGAAGAAGAAAAAGAGAGAGAACTCGTGAAAAAAGCACACATCATACTTGCCATTGCTATTTACGGTAATCGACATTGATCGTTTGCTAATTATGTGTTTATGTAAAAATGTATACGATGAGGAAAACCGATGGCAGCTCTCGTCAAATACCGAAAGATCTATGATTGCTACAATAACATTTATTTGCTTAGTTTTTTCTTTCCTTCTCTAAGCGAAAATGTGTGCTTGTAGACCGCGACGCGCCTTAAATCATTTGGATGAAGAAAATTGAACCGATTTTCCGACTGAACGGCTATTTAACGAATCACCGGGCACACACATTTGCCAACTAAATCATAGATTGGCAAAAAGCTGTGTTTATGTATGCGTGTGCGAGTATTTCGAATGGAAATTTCGTCAAGTTCTTGAAATCTGAACTCATGCAGAACTAACGTGCGCGTACGCAAACTAACTATGTGTTACCAATTTCAGAATCGGATGAAATTTAAAAAAAAAATTCACATGTTTATTTTACACAATGCAAATGCAAATGGATTACGCGACGACGCGCCAATTTTGAATAGTGAAAAATCCAAAGAAATTCTACGTAAATAAAAAGAAAAAGCTACATTGTTTTCGGCAATTACGTGTCAGAATGAGAAACGCATCGTTGGTTGGGCACGCTGGATTGAATTAACCTTGGTCACAGATTTCATTGAATGTCTCAAGATCGTTTCAATTCATTGGGATTCCAGTGCGTTCTGCATGACAGATTTTAAAGCCAACAAATTACAACGACGACGATAAATGGCGACGGCGGCGTCTAGTTGAGCTTTTGAAATATACACACACACACACAGAAAAAATCCATCAGTCATTGAGATAATTCCAATTCGACACGCATGCGATGCTCTGAATTATTTTAGCGCGCTCAGTTCAAAGAGTTTTTTTTTTGCACACACCGAAAAATAAATATCAAGAGAGATACATTTCATAAAATATTATGCTTTAGATCTCTCATTTAGATATATACACTTTAGATTATGCGGCCATAGTTTGCGAGAGGCATATTTTCGCGATCTTTTTAATTTTCATACGAATTCGTGCGCCAGACAACAAAATCAGACATCCACGCAAATTCTAGCGAAAGCAACTTTGTCATTTCGTTCTTAGCTGTTCGTGGACTTGTTATTTGCGGATTTTGTGCTTTTGTTTTTTTTTTTTGTGTAGCACATGAACGTTCATAAAATTACCATTATGGATTTAGATGAGGCATTGGAATGCAATTCTTTAGACGTTTACCGGCTTAAGAATCAAAAGAAAAAGCATCGATTTTGAAATTCGTTGGAATAAATCCATTTCTTTGGTATCCTGAATGCTTTTTGTATTCCCAATGCAAATTGCCGTCTAGCACGAGATTTAGTACTTTTAACATGTTAAACATTCAATTGAATCAATTTCCATGGAAACAACAACGAAAATAATATGGTTAGCGCAACAAATAAGCGTTTCAATTGTGTTCATCTGTCGTGCCAAGTGAAAAAAAAATGCGGCGCTGACTTCATTTGATTTATATACATATAAATTCGAGGCTGTATTTCGTATATGCCCAAGTACAACCATTTGATATTATTCCACAAATGTGAGCTTTGGCTTTGCCTTCGCTAAACGCATATATTACACCGAAAAATGCATACATTATCGGGTTTTGCGAATGCAAATTGATAAAATGAAAACAGTTGCGCTAATTTTAATGCATACACAAAATGTGTGTAATTTCGCTCGTACGAAACGAATTCCAAGCGCGCACTCGCGCACACACAATACAAAACCCCAGCATAAATAATCGCATTTTATGATTTGTGTGGATAGAAATACAAACCAAATTGTTGTTGCTGCTGCTGCATTGACGGTGAAAATGTTAAAGAACGTTTTACAATAGCATTTTGTCTATATGGTGAAAACAGGCTCATTTTGTTAAAACAAAACACACGATGAATACGCGAGAGAGAGAGAGAGAGGGAGAGAGAGAGAGAGAGAGAGAGAGAGAGAGCGCACGAGAGAAGAAGACGAAAAAAAGACGGAAAAATTGATTGCCTTGTCGTTAAGCATGACTTCTTACAATAAATTACGTAAAATACAAAACAACAAAGGAGAAGAAAAAATATATAAAGCAGCAGCAGCCGCCACAAGAATTTGAAGGGAAAACAAAGAAAAAGAAAGAAATAAAAATTGGATGCATGAAAAACATAAAAATTATGATTTAACGCCAAATGAAACATAAAGTGCTCAGTGCAATTGCACTTTTCCCTCACTTATTTCTTTGTTGTGTGTGTGTGCGCGCACGTTAGTCTGATCGAGCTATTTTTGCATTTCGCCTATTTATCCATCCATCTTCTTGTTACAATTGCGCTTATTGCTTCTTCGGTTTGTGTTGTTCGGTTTGTTGCACTGCTGTTGTTACTATCCGAGCCCATATGGATCAGACTCGTTGCAACTTTGTAAGTGATGAACGAAGAAAATGAAGCACAAAACGGGAAATTGTGTCATTTTTTTTTATTTATATTTCTTCTTATTTCAAAAACATTTGGAAAAACGATGGAGAGAAGAAGAAAAAAAAAGAGAAATTTTGATCGATTTTTCGTTCGATTGGATCATCATCAATTGGACTATTCATAAAAAAATGGTTTTAGTGTCTTGACAAAGCCACTAAAATGTGTGCGAGAGAGCAATCGCATGCTTCTAAAAGATCACTTCACGAGTTTATGACCACATTCAGAATGTAATTAGGTCATGGTATGCACTTGTGCATTTTCTCTATCCACTGTAAATTTGGCCTCATTTTGCAAACCTTTCTCGAAACCGATCGAAAAGAGTGCACCATGCTTTTTTTTCGTTTCTTTCTCTCCACAGAAACCGAAGCACGATTATTTTTGATCGTCACTTGTTGGTTTCTTATTCTCGTTATGGCGATTTGGATTCAACATACATAATGCGTGACATTCAAATCAATAGGGCAACAACAACAAAAACAAGAACGAAAAAGAAACAGATGCTCTTTTCACTGTTTCTATTGATTCGTCTTTCGTTTCGTTCTTCTATTTCATCGATAGCAGTAAATGTGTATCTTGTGGTGTAGGCAATGGCAAATAGGCGATTAAATTCAAATGTTTTAACACAAATAAATAAAATAATGGATTCTTTTAAATGTTTAATGATGACTGCCGCAAGGAAAAGGCCAAAAATAAGCAAACGAGGAATGTGGAATGGTTGGCGAAACTTGTTTAAATCACACATTCTTCCGATAATGACGATTGTGGACATTCTAGGTCTAGTAAAAGAACTACCTTGTTTCTTCTCTCTCTCTATCTCTCTCTCTCTCTCTTTTAATTGATGCGGTTGAACTTCAAGTCGACCAACTGAAGAAGAGAATGCAATTTCTAATGCAGTTAAAGACAGATTGAACACTTTCAACAATCAACGCAAACGAATGTTCATGTGTGTGTGTGTGTCGGTGTGTGTCGGTGTGTGTGTGTGGTGAGCATTAGAAATCGATTCACTGCCTGGTTGATGTGAGTGCGTTGCTCGCACTTTTGTCGGGCTTTCAAGTCGAATACATTGTACTATTCCACTTTGAAGACGAGCGGAAAAAAATTGCATACGAAGACGAAGCCCATAAACCGGTTCAAAGTACCGTTCATTTCAGTCGATCGATTCAAATTCAATTTGCACTCACTTCTTTTCTATACGCTTCGAGTGTATTTCCACAAGTGCTTTGGGTGCAACTGACTGATTACCACCGATCAATGTCAACGCATTGCGCGGGATCAAAATGCAGATTAGATAATCTCCCGCGGAAATTATGAAATTCAGTTTCAAAAAAGGTGAGAACTAACAGGATGATTCATTCGTCTTGGATCGGAATTTTTTTTTTCAACTCGATATTTTGTCAACTGGCCATTTTCAGCTTCAATCTGATTATCTTATCATTTTTACTGAGTCAACGATTCTCTTTACTTCGGCGTTTTGTTTGGACTTTGCAGACGTTTTGTATAAATGTTTATGCATATTTAGTCGGCAATTGAAAAAATTGGGAAATGATTGAAAATCGCAAATTTGATTGAATCATTAGAGTAAGCGCAGTAAGACTTTAGTAGGCATATTGAAAGCACGAAAATAAAATATTGATTCGATTGAAGCCACAATTTTAAAAATACACAGAAAAGCATTTCAAGTTGCCTGGAGAAGAATTGTCTTCCTATAAGTGGCTCAAAAGGCGCACAAAATGACAATTAAATACCAAAACATAACCAAACGATACCAAACCGAGTACCATTGTCGATCGTGCAATCAAAAATGGTTTGTGGTTAGCCGTAGCCACAATCTCATACGACCATGCGAAGGATGCAACAATTATTATCGTCCATATAATTGGGTAGGTTTTCAAATGTGCAACACAACTGGAATGTCCGGCTATACACATATTTGGGACTAATCCAAGCGCTCGATAAACAAAATTTCTAAAAATAAACTAAAATTTGTGAATTTTTGTGGTCTGATTCACTTAACGTTTTCATATTATTTTTGATATGCTTTTTAATTATTTTTTTTTTCGTCGGACAATGACTGAGAATGTAGCCTGTAAATTGTGAGCGCTAAATAAACTTGATATTTTCTGTAAAACGCTTAATCACTCAAGATATTCAAATCATGCACACTTGAAAATAGTCTAAACTCATTGAAATAGTCCACATTGAAATAAATAGCACACAGTGAGTAAGATATAACACGTAATGTACAAGTCATTTTTGTGGTTCAACGGTTTTGTTTGAACTGGACGGTTTTTAGCATATTTGATTAGATGCCATCATACTTTACCATTCCAAACCAACATTCAGTCGCTTGTCACTTTTTTCTGTTTACACTTTCACTGGGGCCACGTATTTATATGTCTTTGTTTGCTAAATTTACAGTTTGCCATCGTCCGATAGATTGACTACACAACGACCGAAAAACGAAAACTGAGCTCGATGTTTACTTTAAATTTTGAATGACTGTATTTCATATCGCTGGATACGGATAAGAAGAACCATTTTCTTTAAAAAGAACATTCCTTTCATCTCTTGTGTATGCGATGTGAATTCGTTTTAAGAAGAAACAATAAAATGAATTGATTTCGTTGCCGGCACATTTTTTCAACGGCATGTGATTTTGAGTTTTTTGTTTTGTTGAGAGGGAGAGAGAGAGAAAGAGAGAGAGAGAGAGGGGGACAAAGAGCAGTATGTTTGTATGAGTTATTTCAGAGAAACATGATTTTATGCAAACACTTTGCATTGCTTCAATATAAGGAGAGAAGCGAATATTTTCGAAAATGCACATCTAACACATACACATTTTGAGACCCCAACACAAACAGAACACTTCCAGTGTCGATCGGTCGACCAATAAATATTACTTTCCACGATTGGGAGGTTGTCGAAAGTTTCAATTTTGAGAGAAATCAACTTCAATTTGTAATATTCTCTTCAAACAAGTATTCAATACCTGAAACTAGCATTAAAATACCGATTCCAAAGTCTTGAAAAGTAAAAAAAAACAACTGCCTCAATCATTAAACCACCAGGAAAAGATGCTGCTGTTCCTGTGCAAATACTACTGTGCCAAGTGCAATCAGTGGTGGCGTCGATTGAACATTACAAGCTATCAGCTGTCAGTGTGCCGAATGTGCAAACTGCTTTGGTACCCACGCGAAGAAGTAATCCCATTGATTAACCACTTGATTCAATCAAAATTAAATTGCTCACACCATCGATACTAAAACAAACTTGTTTTTTTTTTGTTTCAATTACAGCAACAGTACAGCGGCTGCAAATGTGATCGTCTATCGGATATGCGTTACGGAAAATGATACGTTTAACGAAAGTAAAGCAACTGTTTTGACGCCAAATTTGCGCAGTTTCATCACTATTTTTGTTCGTTTTGTTTGAATGTCGTGAATAAAAACAAAAATCCAAACCCGAAAACTCTGTGTTTAATTCAATGATAATAATGACAATTTGCCGTGTGTTTATTTAGCAAAGTATTCGATTCCACATACACGAGAAAAATAAAATAACAACACTTGTAATCAAAAATATTCCACCCGGAATGGCCAGCTGTGTGTCATATTTGAAGCAGTTGCACCGACTAATTGTGAGGTTAAGTGTGCACATTGCAAAAACGTTCAATAGCATATCGGAGCATTCGAATATCGACCGAAAAAACCATTGATATTTTGACAGTTGCTGACAACAGCACCGATAAAATCGAGTGATACGACTAATTTTCCACAGAAAAATCATAAAGATTACCGAAAAACGTACGAAAAATTATAAATAATTTCGAGAAAAAAAAACTATATTCTTTTGTTATTTGTTGATGTTGTTTTCATTGGATTAGACGTTAATGAAGATGCAGATGGAACAGATTTTCGAGTACAGGGCAACATACAGTTGTACAAAGTGTCGTGAACAATGGATGTCAAAGAATGCGATGCGAAATCGGCCGACATTATGTAAAATTTGTGGAATGCCAGCCTATCCAATTGACGAAAATTTATGCTCGTTTTTCCACGTTCCACGATTCAGATCAATCTCACGTTTGCTGACAAAGTCATAACACACCCAACACACACGAAAAAAATATAGACGATTCAAAGTTTTTTAAGGTACAAAACAATCTTCATGCAATACACACGAGTTGCATTTTAATGAGTGTTTTTTTATGTTTTTCGTTTCATTTTTTCTTCTAGAAGATGATGTCAGATCGATGTCGATGACGATTTTAACCAAACGAAGATGAATTTACTTTTAGATAATTTTAGCTACTAAATCCACCACATTTGGAAAATTCTATCATCATCTGATCCGGCCAAATGTGAAAGATTTACCTTAAACTGCATTCGCTGTGACAACAGCATTGAAACTAATTTCTGTTCAAATGTCAAACGCCAACGAAAAAAAAACTTTAGCAATTAAAATGTTGCATTCGCTTAGAAAATGTGATCGCTGTTTGAAACAATGATATTAAATATCGGTTTCTACAAATTAAAATGGCAACGTGTGTTTTGTTTGTTATTGTCGTTGTTGCTTTTAGTACGTGATAATTTTATTCGAGCTTATATTCAATTTTTCAGATATGGATGAAGTAAGTAGAAGAAAAAAAGACAGGCTCGGAACAATCGCAGTTTTCGTACAAACAATCACTTTTTGGCGAACATTCTTGTTCGTATGCAGCAAACAATAAGAATCAAAATAAAAACGCAAAAATCAACTGGTTACAAAATATAAACGTGCTGAACGAATATCGCAGGCATGTAAAATGCAAAACATTTTTGGCGCAATTGTATGACACACTGTCTACGGTCGAGACAGTAGAAATAATTTTTACGCTTAATATCATGCTATTAACTTTTTGCACTCTTGATCAATTGGTAATTATCGCCGTTTTATGCGGAAAACAGCGTCTGGCCACCCATTTTGTCATCATAGCGTTTAGTAAATTGCAATTTTATTTGGTATGAAATTATCGCTTGAAATTCCAATTACACATTTGAAATTACATTTCGGTCTATTTCAGTCGGTAGCAACATTTTCAATGCAAAAATACCATTTGATTGACGTGTTTAATTTGGACCAACTTTGGGCAATCCCACTTTTTATTTTAAAATTAAAAAATACACTCAATGAAAATGATTCTTATCGCACAACAAAAAAAGTTCATTGAAACGTTTTTCGGTCATAATCAAAATTCTTCCGGGAAGTCATATTAATTGAACATCACATTATCACATCAATGCTATTGCGAGCATCTATCAATGCAGTTACATTGGTCTCAATTACCAAATTGAACAAATTGTCATATACGCGCAATTTCCATCTTCTGTCTTTTTACTCTTATGTAAATTGAGTTTAATTTTGACTGAATTTAAAAAGAAACCTCTTGATTGAAGACGAAAAAAAAACAAATGTTTTGACGGAGGAAAAAAATTGATTGGAATTTTGTTGTTTGTTGAGGTAAGACAATGGCACACGTTTTGACTTTTCACAAAAACATTGAAATATTTCGAGAAGGAAGCGGTTTTATTGGCTCGAAGCAATAAGCAATTATTTTTAAAGAGGAAAAAACACACATTATTACGCAGCATTTTGACACGTTCCACATAATCGAAACAAATGTGAAGAGAAATTTAAACGTGATTACATTATCCAAAACGTAATCTGAAGAGTAACTCTAATCCCCAGGTCTTTTTTTTTCTAGGAAGCAACGGCTCAAGCAACGTTTTTAATCTTAAACTTGGTTTTGTGTCATATTTCTCAATTTTATTCAACAACTAAATTTGATAAAAATATTTTTTAATTTTTTTTTCATTTTATTTGATTTTTTTTCATTGGATCTATTCACTATTTTGCAACGATCGAGAGTCGTAATCAATTGACTTACTACGATTAGAGGTTCTATTATGGAATTTCTCTAAGCATTTATTTGAACTTGGCTAAAACTTCTATTTGGATTACTTGAAAGGAGAAAAAAAACTATAGTACCCATTCCAAGGGCTGCTTCGAATTTACTATTTTTTTTAAATGTTTCCTTCTGACTGTGATGACAAATGTGAATTTATCAATGGAAATAGCGAAAATATTTCGCACCAAAATCACGCAATATTCGATATACTTGAGTTTGTCATTGAAATCCCAATGAATAATGGCCAGCGCTGTAGTAATCTAAATACATCTCTGAATGAAAACTGCGCCGTTGTCGGCGCGTCTCAATTTTATTTTATCTTCTTCAGTTATTTTCGTCATTGCTCTTGATGAGAAATTCGTCTTGAAGTTCATGCATTACTCATTCTGGTAAATTAAATAAAAAAAAAATTAAAATTCTTCGCTTTGCAAACTTTCTTTTGTTATGCGATTAATAAGTCAAGGTATGAATCATGCGTTTAAAAATAGTGAGTTTATTCACATACACTTCTGCGAATTGATTAATTGGAATTGATATTGTCGCTTGTGATTTGTTATCTTTTTAATTTTCTTGCTACAGCCTTCGTTCATGTCGCCGTTACATTCGTTTTGGTCGAAATATTTTCTTGTTTTATTTCTTTTTTAATTGCCGATGACCCAAACATCGAATATGGTCTTACTTTATGCATTTTTTTTGCTTTATGAATATAGGTTTGCAATCATTACCTGCAAATAGAAATAGAAAAATGTCATTAGAATAATTGATTCATCAAAGAAAAAACTGTGAAACTAAACAAAGTTGAAATGCATTTATTTCGCTATGATTCATTTCGTTCAAATTTTGTACTGGTTTTGTTTTTCGTCTGCCAATTGTTTGGTTGAATCGATTTTATTTTCGTATTTATGCGAATTTATCCGCTTTATTCCCGTCAATATTTATACAAATTTCTGTGATTCGGTGCAGTTTCAATGGAAATATCCAAACTGTCGAATCATTTCAATCGAATTGTTTACTAAAACAAAGCGCATTTGGACGACCAGTGCGATATCGAATATGAAGCGAAAACAAACGATCAATACATTTTGAAGACCAGTAGAAGGTGTAAGTTACGAGAGAGAGGTCTGACTTAAGAGAGAAGCATAAGAGTCATTTTTAGTAAAAAAAAAACAATTATTCGTCGAGTCATTTTCAATACACGAAAAACAAACCCGTGAAAAAAATGGATCCAGCTGTTCGATATAGAGCCGGATATAATTGCACTAACTGCAATTTACTGTGGTATCAAATAAACATATCGAGCTATCAGTATGGTTGCTGTCAACAGTGCGGCGGTTGGTGTTTTCCAAAATACCAGGTGCGGATTGAAAATTGTTTTCATAAACCACTAAACAAAGCGTCTCAATTTTAGACTCTCAAATAACTCATTTGAATCACTTGTTAATCAGTTCGATATTTTGTTTTGTTCAGGACCTTTTGTTGTCTGCACCGAGAAGACGTTGATGGGATAAATTCGAAAAATTACATGGAATAGAATGAACAACAACAACAACAACAACAAGCGTTCAACAAATGGAATTTATCGCCAAAATGAAAACAACAATTTCTTTGACATATGTCTTAATATTCTTCTGTATCATTTGATGCTTTGACAAATAAAGCAACCTCACAAATAAAAACATTGTCTTTTATTTCCGCATGTTTATTTTTTCAGTCTGTGATAGTTTTCAATAAAAAAAAATTTCTATTTCTTTCCATGAGTGCCATATTTCCGTCAATATTTATCAAGATTTTGTTTCAATCATTCGATATCGTTTTGGATATTTTATCGTTAATTTCAGCAGCAAAAACACTATACAAATTGCGTATGCATTTCAGACGATCCACATTTAAAGGCACCATTTCCAACACGCACGGTACATTTTGTGATCGCCTACGATCTTCCCTGCATACTTGACACAAGCAATCGTGCTTCTTTGAAATATTATTACATTGAAGCCGACGACAAACTCATTCCGAATTCAAGTCTTAGTCGTGTGTCATCGAACGGAGGAATTTCAAGTAAACAAATTGTGGACTCACAAGGGAAATTTTCTGAAGAAAAAAAAATTGCAGCTTAGAAAATAATCGCAAATGGATGCTACCAGTCGTTACAAAGGTGAATATTACTGCGCCAACTGCAATATATTGTGGTATCAAATCAACGTGCAGAATAATCAGCATTCGAGTTGTAGGCATTGTGGCGGGCCATGCTTTCTTAGACATGAGGTAAGAGTAACAAATTATTATTCTCAAATCGAAAAACTGAAACCCAAAGTAATTCATTTGAATGAATCGCTGCTAATCGTTCTTTTCTAGGTTCATTTTCTAGGTGCCAGTAGTTTCTGCATTGAGGCGACAATGATGAAATCATGCAATCGATAGGAAACACTGCAGAATACATATTATTCATGTAATTCTGAGAATAATTCGATGCTTCTTGTGCTCACGCTGTGTCATTTGCTGTTTTGATAATAAATGCATCTCAAAGTACAGTGTGTTTCATGTGTTTATTTCTCAGTCTGCCAATTGTTCGAATGAATTAATGTTATTTTTCAGTGATTATGCTGCTTTTCTATCAATATTTACATACATTTTCGTTACTCATTCGATGAAATTCCAATGGAAACAATCATAGTGTCAATTCCAACGGTAAAGATTACGTAAACTGTATTTGGAAATTCGAAATCTCAAGCATGAAGCATGTGTTATGGAACAGAGATGATTGCAGAGTGAAAACAACAATTGGTATCATTTTCAGATGTGGAAATCTGTACGCGAATCACGAATCGATTTCAGTAAAAAAAAGAAGAAGAAGAAGAAGCCCGAATCGAGTCGAACATCAAATTAGTATTATCAAGAATTTTCAGTCAACGAATAAAAGCAGAAATGTACTCTCTAACTACTATCGCCGAGTATAATTGCGGCAACGGCAATTTATTGTGGCATCGGATGAACTATACGAGTAATCTATTGACTGGATTGACACCCGTGTGACTGTCGCACTTTTCCCGAAATACCAAGAATTAATCGCGAATTGAAATCTTTTTTCAAATAATTCCAATTTTGATTCATCGATTATTATTTTATTTAGGTGTTTATAGTCATTGTACCCAGTTTTAAGTCTAAGAGAAGATGCTTCGATTAACATAATCTCTTTGACATGTATTTTCTTGGCGAACGCATATATATCATTTGAATGCTCACCACAGAATGATCGCATTTCGTTTATATTGTGCATGTTTACATTTTCAGTGAGTCAGTCAATTGTTTGAACAAATTGATTTGACTTGTCCGTTTTTCTGTCAATATTTATATTGATTTCCCCTAAATATTCGATTCCATTTCAATGCAAGTATCCAAAATTGTCCGTTTCAGCAGAAATGATTCCATATTGCTCTATCGACGACCATTTCAAATTATAAAACTCAAGAATGATTCAGTATGAATTGTGTGTCAACACAGAGCAGATCTCGGGAAAATACGATTGGAAATTAAAAGTTCAAACAAGGAACGATCGATCTCCAGCACGGAAGAAACTAGCTACAAATGGATTCCACAGATCAGTTTAATGTCGGTTATTCGTGTCCCGATTGCTTGAACTCATGGGTTGTACTGAATGTCACGTCGAGTTACATGAGTCTGTGCCCGCAGTGCATGAAACGAATATGTACTCCAGTATCATGGGCAAGTATTGATTAATTGTTATATGTGAGGAAAAAAAAGTATCAAATGATTCTTTCGAATTATTGCATCGCTTTTTTTTATTTACTTCCAGGTTCAACACTCTCCTGAATCAACGCCAACACCAACCGAATAATATTTAGCAGACTCAATATGGAAAATATTGCCGAAAAATCAGACTGAACGATCTTGGAATGACAAGACATTATGGATTTCTATGTATCAATCAATAATACAGAAGAGATTGTGCTTAATTCAATAAGAATAAATTAAAAAATGTATGTGAAAAAAATTCAAATTCGAGTTGTTCACATTGACAAGTGTGTGTGTGTGCTCCAAACTTTAGGATTCAACACCAAGAAATTCAGATGATTTAATAAATGCAAGTTTGTAAATTTCGAAGAAAAAAGTCGCTTGATATCAATGACGCGATATTTGTGACCATGCCCCAGAAGTATGCAGCAATTCCATGTGTTTTCTCTTCAAGTTTTTGTTTCAAATGTTCAAACTTTTCCGTCCGTCAAGTGGTATCAGATCAAAATGCAAAAACAGGTCTTAGTCGGTGTTCTGCTTCAAAAAAGCAAAGAAATTACGGAATTTTTGTTATTTAGAAATGGTAATCCAATAGCATTTTATATATTGCTTTCGGAATAAGTAGCAAATATTTACTCTTTCAGTCTGCGAATTGTTTATAAAAGTTATTTCCAGGTTGGTTCGCTGATTTCTCACTTTTCAATCAGAATTCATGCTCGTCAATAAATATGATTCATTTGCAAGTGCGTTGCTGAAGTTGCACCAAAAAGAAACAACCACAGAGCTTTCATCCATAAAAAGAGTTTTGAATTTCAAATTTTACTTCAGTATTGAATTGACATCAAGTGAATCAAGTTCGGTGCAAAGCATGGAGGGAGCAGAAAATAAACCATTTACTCGGTACTGGCTACCGCGGGCTTACTACGATTGTAGCAAGTGTAACCACAGCTGGTCATGGATCATTCCTTACGCTGAACGCGAACAGGCCAAAAAATGTCCACGTTGTCGATCTGATTGTGTCCCACGTCATATTCATATGAGGTTTGTTCTTTTGCAATCATTGAAGATGGCATTTTTTTTTTTAATTCACTTTCGTTTTTAGACTTTAGATGGTACACAATTTCGTTCCCAAATAGCGATACAAAGAGAGAAAAATGTGGACATCTCAAATACCACTCAAGACACATTGTGGTCCAAAAAATTTACAAATGAAGACCAGTGCTGAAAGAACATTTATTTTCTCTTCATTGTTCTTACTTGTCTCGAACGAATAAATTGTTTGATTAACACATTTAATGGAATAATCAGCGAAATTGTTTTGTTTTCATTCAAAAATCATCGTTTCATCTTTTTTAGAGTCATGAATAATTTTTACCACCGCTTCAAGAGAAACAATTTCAATCCATATGCTGAGACAGGATATATTTCGAACGAGTGCTGGTGCTTTTCGAAAGAGGTAACAAATATTTACGGGATAAGTACCGAGAATTGCTTTTGAAAATAAGTTTTGTTTGGTTTAAAGCCAGTATATTGACTCGTCACCTTTTAATCAATATTTATATTCGTCAATTTTTGATTTGTCTGATATTGGGTTGTTGACTTAGCGACAATTAATCTGAACGTTCACTAGTGAAAATTGAAGTTGAAAATCGAAATGATACTTCAGTATTGGATTGAAGACAACTGAACCAGGTCCAATCGTTACAGTTATCAACAATGAAAAGACTTTGGCTACCTCGCGCTTATTACTGCTGCAACAATTGCAACTACAGATGGTCAAAAGTCGTTTCATATGATCAACGTGAACAGCCAGTAAAGTGTCCATGGTGTCAATGCTGTCTCCCACGTCATATTTACATCAGGTTCGATCTTTTACAATTAGTATCACTTCGAAGATTGTTTTCATTTATGTTTATCGTTCATCATTTTTTATTCCATATTTTCCTTTCAGACTGTAATTTGGATTCAACCAAGATGCTATCGGACGAAAAAGAACCATTTTGTTTGGATTATTTAAAAACATGTCGAAACATAATTATTCTAAAATTTTACGAATGAAACATTTAAACTTTGATTTATTAAACAAATAAAGAAATCGATCAGAATTTAACAAAGAAATATGTGGCTCTATTCTTCATTCTTATCTTCAACAAATAAAATGAATCACTCAAACGTTTACTGTTTAATCAACAAAATTGTGTTCCTTTTCTTGATCGCGATTTTGAGGAACGAAAAAAACTGCTTCTCATCAAAACAATTCTCGCCCTAATATCATTTTTCGCTCGACTACTTGTTGATTACTTCAAAAGAGGTGACAAATATTTACTTATGTAGACTGACCATTGTTTATAATATTATTTCCAGTTTGGCTTGTCGATTTGTCATTTCGTCACTCATAAACATTCGAGACAATAAATATGATTCGTCTGGTATTGGGTTGTTGATTTGACTTTAAAAAAAAAATGGTTCAGGACTATCGTTCAAAAATGAAATCGGAATGGAAATGACACTTTAGTATTGAATTGAAGTCGTCGGAATCAAGTTCGATCAAAAGGAAAGTTTGAAAAATGGCAAGACCTTCTCCAATCCACGTTGGATACTACGATTGCAATAATTTTTATTGCCCGGAAAGATGGTCATGGATCATTCGTTACGATCAACGCGATCACCTTGTAAGATGTCCACGCTGTGGCTTCTGGACAACACCCTCTGCATATCTATTACTTAATTTCTGGTACGTTTTGCTTGCAATCCGTAAAGAAGGCATACATTTGATTCACGTTAAATTGTTGACAGCTTTGATGTAGGCTAAATGCCAATAGATTTTGATGCTACCAGAAAAATCTAGACCGTACCCAGATGCTAGTGGAAAAAAAGCATAACTTCTCTTCCAATGAATCATTAAACATGAATCTCTCAACAAAACATATTTCATCTAAAACGGATCAATGTTTTTGAAAAAACCACATCAATCAAAATTGTACATTATTTTCAACTTAGTTCTTATGTTGAATGAATAAATTGAATTATTCAAACTTTCAACAATCAATGTGTTCGTGTTTTATTCATTGTTCTTGAGTTTAAGAAATTGGAAACAAATTTTGCAACATCAAACTCGAAACAGATTTTACTTCATTCTCATCGATCTTCGGATAAATGCATCGCTTAACGAAAATTTATGTGCTAACATCGTCGTGTTCACCACGATGAATTGAGCTGAAGTCGAGGTCACACAATTTAATTTGGTATTAAAAGATGTGCGAACACGAAACCATCCATTTTGAGTAGATTTCATCGTGTGTTGAAAATTTTTGATTACAGTGGAAAATCAATGAACTTTTGAATTCGATGATCACAATCGATTGCGAGCTTCTGCTTAACGAACTAAAATCCATTCTAAAATCCGAAAGGTGAAGATTAGGAAGCAATAATTACTGTACAGATGAAGAATAATTTGTTTGATGTGCCAAGATGAATTGTGTGGTTCATTTCGAAAAATTCATGAAATATTGCGATTTAAACGAAGAAATGATCGGCCATCAATCTATCTCAGCCGATCAGCTGAAGAGTGGAAAAGAATTGAAGATTGAAGAGATGATGAAAGAAAAAAATGGAATACATTTTGGTAAAAGAGTAAAAAAAGGGAACAACGTATCACAAAACTGATATAACTCGTTCTAAACGACCAATTGCCATTTAAATCACCATTTAAATGAAGAAAAATAAACAATAGATCATTATGATGTTTTGCATTGCATTGTGATTGTGACGTGCATGAACCAGAATGCGCACCAGATGCTTCACACACAGCCAGAAAAAAATGTCTATAAATTAAAAGAAAAAATTGAAAGACGAACGCACAACGTGAATTATGAGGTAAGCGCGTACACACGTATGCGTGTTTGATACGCTGTGTGAAGTGGAAGATGCCTACGACAAAATAAATACAAGCTCAAAACGACTGTGTATGAATGACAAATCGCAACATCCACTTGTCAATCGTAACCTGATTCAATGGCATAAAATTGCCGCTACTTCTGTAGATGTATTTGTTGTTGTTATTTCGGTGATTCAACAACAACATTGAACTGCCGTCACCGTTCCATCCATTGCTGTGTCACACATCGTGTTTACAACGAAAGTGCCGTGTTTTTTTTTTCAACATGAAAAACATACTAAATATATTCTGTTTTTGACATTCTTCCGGTGCCATAAGAAATCTTTTGCGTTCTCCCTTCTCTCTTTTGGCAGAGCTCTTCTGTTATACAAAAGTTACATTGGACTTGGGCGTCGTTGGAATAACGACGTTCGCTTGACACTTTGTTCCGTATATAGTAATTTAAAAAAAAAAATAGAGAAATTGACCCATTTCATCACAATAAAATGGGCAAATCGTGTACGAGTAATATCGTTTATCGTCGTTTAAATCGAGAGACGATGGTTCATCACAATTAGGCATTCCATTTCATTTGGGTTGGTGAGTGTGCGAGCGTACGATAATTGTAAACAAAACGAAAACTGAAAAGAGAACGCACGGCGATCGCGCGCAAACCAGACAAACAAGAATTAAACGCGCCATCACTTGCGGCCAGATCTCAGAACAATTAGACTCTAATGGTTTTTCATGTAGTTCAGATTTATGGGCGCACACAAATTTATCACGCAATTGAGGATAAAATGAAAACAGCGCAACGTTGTTGGATTCGGGCTACGACGAACACGCGTGTGTAAATTGATTGCAGCCAGTTTTCAGCGGCTATCTATCGATAAAATGCCCGACTGTCACAAGCATATGGCTGCAAATGTGTGTATATAGCGCTTAAATAGAGCACTAAACCAATCACACGGAGGTTAAGTGCTTCAGGCAAACGATGTTAAATGTGCATCGCTCAGTTTCAGCTTGCATATAGAACGACTGTTGCACGACATCGCGATGCAATTCTCGATTTTGCTGGAGGCATTCGGGCTTAGTGTGATTCTGATTTAGGTAAATCTTGTTTGATTAGAATTTCGTCCCAAATTAGGTCTGTGTTTTTTTTTTGATCAAAGAGCTCTTGAATAAAACAGCTTAAGCAAACAGTTTGAGATGGTGGACGAGGAGAAGTAGGAAACAATTTAATCCCTGATCGTTCTCGTTGATCAAAATTTTATTACCAATTATTTTCGACATAATTCTTGATTGTAATCAACTGATCACGAAATTGAATCGGGCTTAGTCGGCAAAAGAAATAAAGTTCTTTTCATCAAATGGATGCGATCGACGGCTCATTAATGTGGGCTAGCGATAGTTACACTTCAACATTACCACGAAATAGTTACTCAACTCTGACTGGTACTGTAGTAAATTATATTTTATTTTCCACATAATCTTCTTAAAAAATGAAGAAAAAAAAACGGGAAAACTTTTTGCTATAACTTCAAAAGCCTCTCAGCTTTCTCGATTGGAATGCTCAATTCATTTTATTGGAAATTGTCGAAAAAAAACCGCCACTGACATATTTATTGAGTCTATTTTGCGACTGCAAATTATATCGTTGCCTATTTCCGTCTTTCTCTGTATTTTCCTCTTTCTCTATCGTTCTCTTCCCCCTTTCTTCCTCTCTTTCAATCTATCCATTCTATCCAGCACATTTCTCGCTCTCACGTCATTCCCGTATTTCATTGTTTAAAAAAAAACCGTCAGAGCACAATTATAATTACGTATTTGTTTGATAGCAACAACAACGACATCGTAACAAAAAAAAAGACAGCGATGAGACAATCTAATTTATGTTTTCCAGTTAGGATGCGCGTTTAGCCTTCGTCGCCAATTTGCAGCAATAAAAATCGAATAATCGCGCTTTTTGTTGGCGTTGTCACTCTTTAGCATTATGATCATAGAGTGTTTAACACACAGTCGATGCGATTGTTGTTGCCGTCGTCGCCACCGCCTACGCTCGACACCACAAATGCGTAGCTCGCGCAAGAATATCTAAGTCTTATGGAACCATTTATAGACAAAAATGGACGTCAATGAATGGCATTTGCTTTAAATCGGGCGATTTTGTCATTTTGAAATTCAAACATTGAATCAACATGGAAAATTGCCCACTTTCGGTAGTCAGATTGTACACATGCTAAAAACATTTCATTCAAATTTAACACACATTTCCATCGTGTGCTTTTTTATGCTTGCAAAACTCTAAATGTCTACAAAAAAAATTGTCATTCATGAATGATTCTCATTTCCATTTCAGCTGAAACGACTAGTATTTTCGGGTTAAATGCAAATTTAATGTTTTTGGATGAGCATCGAATTTGTGTGGGTTTTGTTTTCGCGCTTGACTTTCACTTGGGCGTGAAATTTCCGATGTTGTACAGAGGGCGACAAAAAAATGATAATCAACTATTCCCCAATGCACACACACACACACACACACACACACACACCGCGTGTAGAATGTAACACTTACGGGGCGATGATCTTCGATTGACGTTTCGAAAGTGTGATTGGCGTGTTGTTTTAATTGGTTTTTTTTTGCGAGCGACAATTTAAATGTGTGTTACTTTCTCGAAAAATGTGTTTTTTTAAGATTAATTGAAATTCGGTGTTTAACAATTGGATCGAGATGTAGCTGCTGAAATCTGCATGCATATCGCTTCATGCACTTAATTTGAAACACGCTGACCGAACGAAAATGGAGCGATTTAAAATTGAAACGATTTTAATATGACGCAATTGAAGACAACATTGGATACAATTAAAGGAGCTCGAAACAAAACAAAAACACTGCCTTCGTATTATGTCATCGTGGGGTGTTCACGTGCGAAGTAATCAATTAGATTCATATCGCATTCGTGTATTGTGTTTTTTGCGGCAATTGAATAATCACAACTCGTTTTGAATTTGTTGGTCACTTGAAAACGGTAGATGATTTTTTTTATCGTTCGCCTATGTTTGTTGTTTCGCGCGGATTTAGAGCGCCACCGTGTTTTGTTGGTGTTTTTCATTCGTTCTCTCTCTTTTCGTTCATGCAAATATAACTGCACCTCTAATAGGCATGAAATAATCCACAAGTAAACCGGTCACAAATTTTACGACCGAAAATAACGATGGCGTCGTCGCCGTTGTTGGCCCCGAATGACGAAACGCTACAACACAAATACACTGAATTACATCAATGGATTTGCCACGCGCTAAACACTTGCTACCATAACGAAATGCAGCCGCTAGATTTGGCTTAAACCAATTTTTCGTTCGTTGCTTTTGCTGTTGTTGTACTTCGTTTCGTTTCGGAACATATTACATATCGATGATGTGATATATTCTTGGTCGAATTTGAAATGTAATTAGGTGAAATTACTGTAACATTTTTTTTTTCTATTTATTTTTTTTTCTTTTGAAAATAGAAAAAGAAAACAGCGCCCAGAGTATGATCCAAAACAATAACGATATTAGCTAATTCAAGCCATATTTTCGAACAAGCTTTTAATGAATTATTTTTGGTGTTTGTGCCATATTGCATAATGCTTGAAATAACAAGCTCCATATGTTGTGTTTTTTTTTGGTTTTGGTTTTGTTTGTGTCGTTCGATCTTTGCATATGAATGCAATTTTAAGACAATGAGTGATTCAATCAGCCATTGACGTGAAAACCGTTAATTAAATATTGATATTCGCAGATTTCCTTTATTATTTCGTTTGAAATGAAAGCGGCCAATTTGGTATTCATCGGCAAACAACGGCGTAATAAAACCGAAAAGAAAAAAGCACACACACGTACACACAACATAGTAGGTCGCTTTTGTCCGGATGATTCGGTTGAAGCGCGTCTTCCAAATACACAAATTGCCTATAAACACAATCTTAAGATACGTTAATGCCATAATCATTGGTTCGATCAACGGACAAAAACAAAAAAAAATCAATCAATGGAGTGATTCTCTCTCTCAGCGCGCTCACATACACGTGTGTGTGTGTGTGATAGCCGTGAGCATAATTACAGCATCCATTATTCGCTCGTATTATTTACAATGCATAAATTATTCTTCTACTGATTGAAGCGTTCAATAGAGCGTGAACAACGACAAAATTGATTCGAAAGTGAAAGATAACAGAAATGGCAACAAAAATTGGGATGTAACACCGGCCATTAGATTCGTGCGGCGCGCATCATTTCGTGTCCTAATTGAATTTCGAATGAAAACTAAATTGCCGATTCGGTATAGTCAATCATTCGATTAAATATCACTTCAATGATGCATTTTTTATTTGTTTCTTTTTTTCTCGTCTTCTGTTTTGCAGTCAAGCACTTCACTAGGTGTGTATGTGTGTGAAAATCAAATAATTTAAATTCCACTGTGTGAAATGGCATTTCATGTGAAAAATACTCATCGATCGAAAAGTATTCAATTCATTTCATGTATGAAAATATCGATGCTCTCAAACACAATCCATTTCACATGTCTCGGAACATGTTTATCGAAAAAATGCCGCCGGTAAATGCCTGCGATTTGAATTCGTTTGAAAAAAAAACCTGTAATTTTATCGAAAACCGCAACAGCAAACGGGGAAAAAAATCAAACAAAATCATTTTGCGAATAAAACACAAAGTGGTAGCTCAATTGACTGAGGGAACTGCAAAGCGAAAGCATAAAAATCCCGCATCATTTGTAAGTTCATAAATGTTCATTTTGTACATTCATAATGTCAACGACGAACTACAGATGCATCAAACGGCTGGAACAAAACAACAACAAATGCATTCGATTTAAAAACCCTCATCACAATGAGACAAATAAACTCATTAGTTTCAAGAGAATATCACCGTATCTCAGATGATAATTTCGATGGTTTCCTTAATGTCTTGCAACAAAGCAAGGCAATGTAACGCGAAAAAACGGCTGTTGAACTCACGCACACGTCCGTGATAAAACGCACGTTGATAATTTGATACGAAATTGCGTCGAAAATCAGCATATGGATCACGTAGAGAAAGCCATGGACTGTGTTTGTGTGAAATTATGAAAGCATTAATAAGCCCAGCGTATGAGTCGAGTTGTTTAGAGCCCAGATTGAACCGGACTGGGAGAGAGAGAAAAACACAGAAAAAGAGAGAAAGAGACAGTAGCAGAGAGAGAGAGAGAGAGATGGAAAAATAATATCTTTATATGAATATCAGAATCCGAGATTGTTGCATCAGTTTTCATTGAGATTAACGTGAAATGGTCATTCGGCGCGGTCTTCTTGATGTTCCCACTGGCGGCACCGCCACCGCCTTCATCTTCGTCGTCGCTGTGTGTAAATGCACCCTTTCAAACGAATCATGGAAATGGCATCATGGGCACGCATCAATTTATATCATCACCCAAGTACCATCTTTCGTCCGACAATTACGGAGCAGCTGTTTTACAATGAATACACACACGAAATGAAAAAAAAAACACTTGAACCCAAACATAAACAAATGTTTGCAAAACAAAAGTTGAAGCAGCAGCAGACAAAGAAAGAGAGAGACAAAACAACGAGAAAAAAAGTGCAAACAAACAAATAAATTACTTGACGGCGTAACGCGTTTTTTGAATCCTACCGTCGAACGTGTTGCATGTGAATGCGAGCGAGTGAGAGCGCGTACGAAAGAGATAGAGCATCTTAATAACCGAAACATATCCAGTAAATTGCAGTAAATCGTAATGCGATAGCAATTCGTAATTTATGAACTACAACGCGAATAATAAGCAAAATTCGTAAATAATACACCAAAAATAGAGTCAAAAGAATGAAGCAAGCGGCGAATAAAAAAAGAAAGCCAACCGAAATAAAGTTTTTTAAAGAAAGAAAAAAAAAACACACACACACAGCACATTTTTTCGAGTAATTTTGCGCAATTGAAGAGCCGCCGAGCGTCGATGATGATGAAAAGCCAACAATCTATCGAGTTTTGTTTATTATAATTCAACGCAATAAACGCACACCTTAGATGGAATCTAACGTATGAAATAGTTTTGGAATAGTTTTTTCTGTCGGAATTTTATCAGGCGAGTTTTCAGTTTCACAAAGAGCGCGATTATGCGATTCCGAGTGCGAGTTGTGCAGCTGCTGCTGTGTGCGTTTGATCTGGTGCGTGGTGCGAACATAATTGATATATATCGTTAGTGATAATTGCAGAAAATTAAGGGGGCCTTTATTGGTTGTCGATTTTACAGGTAGCAGTCGCTTTTAAACGGGCATAAAATACCGTGTAATCCAAACATTCTAGCACTGCCAAGCACCGCCTTATTTCACTATCGTTTTATTTTGCCGGCGAATTACAGATTTTTCTTTTTTATGATAAATGAAAACGAAAGTACGCACATTTTTTCTCGCTAACCTGATCAGCAGCAGCAGCTGGTCTTGCAAAACACACACATTATTAGCTAATAGCCTTACAACAGCTACGGTTCAAATGGCAACCGGTAATGAGGTTGTTTGCGAACACAAAATGGGACAACGAATCTCATTAGAGGAGTCGAAAGTTAAAACTCCATTTTTTCGAATTCTTTCGCTCAAATTTTTCTTTCTCTCTCTCTCTTTCTTTGATGAATCTCTGCGTCTATTTGAGCTGCCGATTCAATCGATAGTCCAACAACCTTTTCATTGCGCGAATGAGTTGAAACCACGAACTTGAATGGATTCAACACCGGTCCCGTTGTTATACCTTATGTCAAACACCGATTGATGTCATGTGTGTGTGTGTCTGTAAAGTGATATGCAAGAGATGAAGCCCTGGTAAAGTAACAACCACGGAATTGACAACAATAAATCGCGTACTCAATCGTACCGAGCAATAAATCGCATACAATCAAATTGAAACATACGCAATTAAGTTTTTAATTTTTCGAATTTGTTCACTAAAAACAGTCTATTCTCCCCCCCCCCCTCTCTCTCTCTCTCTCTCTCTTTCGTTTACGTTTTTTCTTTATTGGGTGGTTAATTTTACGTGTTTTTTTCTTCGTTTACTCCATCCGCGATCGTAACGCGAGACACATGAGAAAGTCAAGACTTCAAGATTGACCTTTGTGCTCGTTGGGCCTGTGTGTATGTGATTTTCATAAAATCATAAACTACCTTGTAAGCGCACCGCGAGCGAGCGCGTACTCGCACTCTGTGCTACATACGTGCTCATATGTGCCAAGTGAGTCGTGAGCCCGTGACAATGGAAAACATAAAATTGTTATAAATCATTTATGTGATTTTTTTTGTTGTTCGTTGCTGTACTTCTTCGGCTGTTTCTTTTGTTCAGGTTTTCATTTCCATTTCGTACAATTGGATTGCATTGTATTTTGGTGATGGAATACCAAATCAATGTGCTAAGCACAGAAAATTTCCTTTTGAATCTTTAAAATAGAAAAACAAAAACCAACAAATGCACACGCATCACCGCCGCCGACATCGGGTGCGAGCATCGTCGAAAAAGACAAAACAAATCGCTATTTGCCGCTTTTTTCCTCCATCTCTTTCTCTTTCTCAATACGAAACAAATGATTTCGATTTCAATTTTCTTTACACACTCACTCACAACCATCCATATTTAAAGTTTTTTTTGTTTTTCGAGCAGAAAGAGAACGAAATGGAATTTTTAATCATTGAAGAATGTACACACCACAAGATTGAATCTCGCTTTTTCTGTCTGTCTGGCAATCAAACATATTTTTACTGGTATTGTTATTCCAAGATTCAAAAGAAATCGAACGAAAAAAATCATGTTTTTTTTCTCTATTTTGTGGTCGCGCATCATCACTTCCCCCTTTGGAAAACCGATTTTTCAAATGCAAGAATGCGAATGATCGTTTCACGGCAATTCGCTTATTCATGCACTCAAATTCAGATAGCTAAAGCATTGCATGGCAATTCGACGCGGACCAATCATTTCTGACCCGCTTATATGTTTTGCTGTCTCTTTAAAAACGATTTTTTTGTGTGTTGAAACAAAAACATGAAAAAGCTGGCGGAACCAACAACTTTCAACCATCAATCTTGGTGGCTGATTGGCATCATTTACTTTCGCAGGATTTTGAACACACAGGTGACAGTTTCACTTCTATCGTGCGAAGTCGAACGGGCGTTATTCGAATCGGGATTTTACATCTTCTTCCCATTTTTTTCTTTGCAAAGAGAATAATCTGGCTTTTGTCTCATTTTCACTGTTTCCGCTTCTGCGTTTCTTACCTTCTTTCGCACATATTTTCTGCTTTTAACGCAATCTTTATTCCTTCTGCTAATTAAATTCTGATGGCTTGATGAAATAAGAAACTTTGTTTTACAAAAAAAGAGTTCTTTTAGTCTTCGTTAATAATGATTCTTACGCCAAAAAGCCACATAGATAAGATTAATTTTCCCAAGTGCTAAAAGTGGCTTTGACACTGAATTGCAAGTGCCAGCAGTTCGCTTAGAACAAACAGATAATAATAAAATGAAGAAGCAACTTCCTCGATGACGATACACAAGTAATTATTCAACATGTCAGTAAATAAATCGTATTCCACTTTGATATGTGGACACTTGACTCAGCGCTGCACTGTGCAAATGATGATAATGAATGTCTGTTGTTTTTTTTCGTCGTCGTCGTTTCAGGTTCAGTGATGGCCTTACATGCATAACTGGATTCTCTCTGCATTGTAAATCTTGAAATGAGAGAAGACAATCGGATGGGCAGAAGAGCGATCGTTGAGCAAAAATTGCAATTTCATTTTCATACACAATTTCAAGTCTTTTGAAAGTGATGTATTCTTCAAAGGTCTCGGTAAAAGGGTAGCCACATCTAAAGTTCACCAACATTGACGACTTGATTTCATTTTTGCATTTTAATTAGGACGAATATTTGTTGAACTTGCAATAAATTGAGAATTTTGTGTCATATTATTTCCACTAGACTCATAATTTATCGCCTTTTAATGTCAATGAAACCAGCGGCGAATAGAAAAAAGAAATAACAAATAGAAGCGGAATAACAATAATATTGACCCGAAATTGAAAATCATTTCGGAAAATCATTCGAGTATCTAAAAAAAATGTCAAAGTTCAATGAAAAAAACAAATCCTAATATTTCAATCCAATTTCCATACTTTTCACACACTCCCCGAAATAGCGAAGATGCAACGTGATCCAGATAATGAAATTCTACGCTTTTTGAGAAAAAAAAAGTTTCCATAAAAAAAATTGTGAAACGCTGTTTGTGTAAACAATCGCAAAGTGAGAAACAATTCAACGACAGCATCGAATGACACAATCACAGAGAGAGAGGCATTGGATTATTGTTGCGAGCAAACAGTTGCTATGAGTGATGAGCGAATTGCATGAAATTCGGTATTTTGGCAGAGAAAAAACTGAGTGTGGCGTGCAAGAATCTTTCACACCGTCATTGCCATTGTTATGCAAAAGAATGAGGATCAAGCGAATGAAAGAAAAAAAAACCATTGAGTGCTGGCACCGTGATTACCATGTATTTTATCATGGAAACGAAAAACAAACGACTGTGATTCTAATGTACATATATTTTGAGCATTTCCACCGATTAAAAGCCACGATTTGCGATTGGCAAAACATTTGCATGAAATTAAGAAATTAGGTTCCACATAGAGTGTCGGAATAAAAGGAACATATATAGAATCAGCCTTGGAATTTGAATTGCATTATAATATGTTTGTTGTTTTGCTTCGCCAGCGTACATATATGTAAAACGACCTTTTTTCCCATTTTGAGTGTGCTAAGGCGAGCGAACGAGCGAGCGATCGCTACGCGCACCCATGAGCGCACTCAATAGTCATGTGCAACGGTCTTTGTTTTGTGTCATGGACTCTATGGTCATAGAGAAAGAGAGAAATAAACAACGGTCCGATCACGTTGCCCGATTTTGTCGCACTACGGAATGCAATATGGAAACCGATACAAAATAGCGAATAATGTATTTAAGTGTCGCACGTTTGGCGGTCAACGCTTAAATAGCGGTACGTTTTTGGTGTTTTATTGAATGTATGTGTGTGTGTGTGTGTGACAGAGAAAACATTCGCTTAATTGTCTGTTAACTGCCTGTAAGCCGATTACAAACACTTTTCATCAGTGCCGTTTTATTAATGCGATGACTAATGATGTCACTATTTGTGCAGTTTTTTGGTCACTATTCATGACTTTTTGTGACAAAAGCTTTATTGATTGGTCATTGATCTTGAACATTGAAGATAAAAACAAAAGCACGCTCTGGAAATAGTTTTTTTCAAAGAAAAACAACAGTTTTCAATATGAACTATTGAAAACTGTTGTTTTTCTTTGAAAAAATCTATTCAACAACCAAAATTCTAGAATTGGGTCCAAAAACAGCTATTTGGTCCAAAACTTAGAATTAGCGCCTTAATTTTCTGTCTGATAACACACTTTTCTCTTTCTTGTCAGCGAAAATCTCTTCAAATGGTTCTCATGTCTATACATACATAGTCTCAAAAATGTTCCAAACATTTTTCTAATCAATTTTGAAGTAGAAAAAACAGATATTGTTGATGAAATTGACTAAATCGAGATTCAATTTAGCGTAAATTTCATGCAGAAGAAAAAGAAGAACAATAATAATAAGAAGAAGAAGAAGAATGTCTCAATTCACAAGATGCGAAATTTTTAAGCAGAACCACATTCAATTATTAAATTGATAGCCAGACGGAAATTTTGCATTCGGTCTTCGGAATTATGCATATGCTTTTGCATATTTCTCTCTCCTTTTTTTTCCATTTATTCACGGCGTCTTTGCTCTTCTCTTTCAATTCGTCGTGAATCGCATTAATTTCGTTTGTGTGTATCGTGTGTGTTTGTTTTTGTGCAAATTCCACCATAATTGGCTCTAGATTATGTGAATAAAAATTCCGTTTGTTCTTGATGCAGCGAGGCTTCAAGAGTGTAGTATCTAAGTGAATAATCATTATCATCATCACCGCTGTGGTGTGCGTGTCTATCGTTGAAATGTTCTCTTCTCACGCACTCTATCTCTCAGTTTCAGCGCTATCATCAAAGTCTCAGCTATTGTGAACTGTATACACACGAGGCAAAACTCCGCACAGAAACAAAGCGCGAAAAAAACGTTTGATTGTTTGAAACATATTTTACCTTTTTTTGCCATTGTTGTGTGGCAGGCCATTGTTTCTGGTCTTAATACCAAAAAAAAAAAAAAATAATTAAATGGTTCTGATCTTGAAGGCAGCTTTGGCCGTTGCAAATGTGTTCTTTTCATCGTCATTTTTCTTTTTTATAGTCATTTTGAAAACACACAGCTTCTTGTCGTTATTATCGTTTCTAATGTCCAACATTTAATGTCTGTATCAACTGGAGAGTCAACACTCAACTTTGATCGGTTAAATAATGGGAATTATGTACTTGTTGATTGTTTGTTACGCACATATGTAATTTAATGCATAACTTTTCATTGGGCGAATCGCAGAAGAAGAAAAAAGTACAACGGATAGAAAAAGAAACTGTCATCAGTGGGGTCATTGTATTTCGTTGGTGTCCAAATTGGGGATTCTTGTTTTCATTTGCTTCGAATGAAGACGAAAGACGAAGAAAAAAATGGTTCATATGAAAAGCGATTTCACTGCCGAACCGGTTACAATTTCTGATTCGTTGAAAATGGTAAGTTTGTCATCGTTTTTATTTCTCTCTCGTTGCGGGAGAAAAGTACAAGTCAATAAATGGTAATGATACAGGAATGTGGTTGTCATCTAAGATCATAAGCAGAATCGTCATTGCAACCAGTTCAAAATGAAATTTAAAAAAAGAAAACAAATCCCTTGCGCGCGCGTTGATACATTTCAACGTGTAACCACAACAATAAAAAAAACAATTGTTCGATAGGCATTGACACTGATCATTACAAACAACGGAGATCCATAAACAAATGTGTGCACTTATTGCACATGAACCACACGGACACGTTTCAATGTTAAATGGCGGTTACATCAATTTTGAACGATGAGAGAGAGAGAGAGAGATACAAATATTGAATCGATTTGATCGTTAAATTGTTTGTGCTACTACCGATAGAGAGCTGATTGAAAGAGGCGCGCGCGCTTCGATGACAGCACTCATGTTTACAACAAATCGTACGCATACTGTTCAACAGTGGCTCCCTGATATAATCCAAAAACACACACGTTCAACTGAAACGTGCTAATTCGTGGATTTCAAATGAATCGACAGATTTGTTTTTTATTCTGTTCCTAAACAAACCGCCACATGAATGAACGAAACGACCGATCGAACGAACGAAATGAACGAACGAACGTACGTACGTATGAATGAATGGCATTGTGACATTGATGCACACTTTATTTTCCATTTGTTAATCATGTACTAATCATATTGATTCGAATCAATTGGTTTCACTGCACGTTCTTATTTGGTTTGAGCGTTAAAAGAATTGTGTCGAGTTTTGAGCGAGTCAAATTGTTTTTTTTTTTTCGCCGAGGCACGCTATCCAATTCAAATTCAACGTGTTGTGATTGATATCGAAAGGGAGAAAACAACAACAAACAATCTGAAGCACGCACCGGCAACGGTAACAGCGTAAAGCTTTTAATCTTATTTAATGGCGATGCTCGATAAGATTAGTTTTAATCGTGGCTTTGCCTATCAAAAATTGTAGAATGATTTCACGGAATTCGAATAGAAGCGCTTAAATTTCGAGGTTATTCGCCGCTTGAACATCTCGTCGTGACTGTTTGCAGTTAGATTAAATGATAGAACTGAATGCAACATCTGAATTTTCGCCCCCAAAAAATTTATAACACGCTGACAACTGACACTTTTTCTGGCTTTGAACATGCACTCGCACCGCCCATTCTATGAACTAGATGCATTTTATCGTTTCATTAGCGCAATACGACGCATGTTTTTGTTTCCTTATTCAAATAAACGGTATTTATCTTTTTTGCGATACACCTTTTCTTTCTCGACCTAAATCACTTTTGATTCATTGGAATTCAAGAATGAATGAGACACACATGACACACACATAATTCAATAAACAAAACAAAAAACGATCGACAAATTCAACAATAACAACCTTATCGAGTAAGTGTGATCTAAAATTGGAAATCCTAATATCGTTTTGTTCGTATGCATTTAATCTAATTTTCAAAATTGTGTTGCGCTTTTCTGTACCTTATGTGGGTCGTCACTTGATGTTTTACGTAGTATCGACAGTGCGCTCGCACCTTGCCACTTGAAAATGCGGAATTAAAATCCGAGTTGATTTACAACAAAATTCCATTTCGATTTAATTATTTGGTGACACATTTTCTGTTTTAAGTATTGCATTCGATTCGATTAAAGGGGAATTAATTGGCAAAAGACTTTGATCGAGTGTATGCTTTTTTCTGTCTCGTTGATTGACACATGAGTCAGGTGTACGGAAATGGAGATTAAAAAAATAGAGCAAGTAGAAAAAAAAGCCCATTGACGTCGACTTAAAGAGAGATTCTACGCTTTATTTGTTCTTGCTATGATTGTGATGTTTGAACGAATGAATTTGACTTTGAAAAAAATTAAAACCAACAAAGATTAACGCCGTATGATGTTTTTGACGATTTTGACATTGGTTGACCACAAATGGACAACGAAATGTATTCGGGGAGCCAGAATCTGGTTGCAATCAAAATTAACACCTTTTCTACCTCTTCAGTTATGATCCTGGTGCTTGTTTTGTTTTTCACTTTGCCTTTTTTCAAGTTTGAACAAATGTCGGCAGACGTACGCTTGGTTCGAACAAACCAAAACATTAGTTTCAATTGAATCTAATCTAACTTGAAAATGTTGCTAGATCTATATCTAGATTGTAATTAATCTCATTCTGATCCGCACCTCTTTTTTTTCGTTGGGGCCCCTTTTTTATCTCAGCGATTGCAATGAATCAACACAAACTCAGTCTATTATCAACGAGTGTATTGAAGATATTCAGTGTATTATTTTTGGTTCCATCACACATAATTATATTCAAATCGCTTGATAAATGGTTTGCTAATTAATTTTACCCGGAAAAGAATGGTCATGTGTCTCGAAAAAAAAACCAAAACAAAAAAACAAAACGATCGAACCTGAGACCGACTTGAAGCCCATTCGCCCAATGTGCAAACAGTGTATGTATGTGATTTGGTATTTGCATATGCGCCGCAAATCGTATTCTCTCCATTGGTTTTCATCTGTTGCGTATATATTTATTCATTTATTTTGTAGTCGTGCATATGTTTTGTATTTGGCGAGAAACAGACCTTTTTGCATTGGAACGGACAGAAAAAAAAACAAAATAACAGACGAGACTTCAAGTGAACAACAAAAAGGTGTTCTGCACACACACAGAGAGCGAGAGAGAGAGAGAGAGAGAAAGAAAGACGAGATTGTTTATTTTTGTACTGACGGTTCAGCTTTGCGTTCCGAAGTAATAGGAAACAAAACATTGAATAGACAATTACGAGTGGAATATCAGTCACGTACAAAATGAATTGTGTGTATATTGGATGGAATGGACAAAATGCCTTATTACAGACGCTCGCGTCCGAACGAATCGAGCGAACGAAAGAATAATTATTTATGATTTTTCATCATAATTTACGTTGCGAGTGTGCGCGTGAGGCGTTTGGTGTGTATCGAGGAAGGCGTGAGTGCATTAGCAATGCATAACAATCGATCGTCCGCTACCGGATGGCATTAAATGCGCAATTGAAAATTTCCAACTGAAACAACAAATCGCTTCGAAAGAAAAACAACAACAACAACAACAATAACACACATTCACGACAGGAATTCAATAAACTGCGATTGCGATCGGATATTTTTGGTTTTGTGCTAAACACGAGCAAAGTACAAAGTTATAAAAGAAACGAGTCAAATTTGAATCATCACTCGGATGGATTTGTTTGGCATTGTTATCGTCGAGATTGACGACTGCACCTCTATTTGTTCCGCATCGCAATTCTACAGCTCTCCGAATCGATTCGCTTGATTTGGCTAATTTGCTTTGTTGTACTTGGATCACACGTGTGCACTGTATGCACCAGTATCAACGTGCCCCAGCGAAATAATGCACACCGTTTTCGAAATCACTCACAACTATATATAAAAATGGAAAATTGCACTCGATTTAACTGCGCTCGCTCATTGCGACGCTTTTTTTTGTTTTTGTTTTTGTTTTTTTCATTTCGAATGCATTTTTAATGATACTTCCATCCATTTGCCGGAATTCGAATTGAGGAACCAGTTATATATACGCAATATCATCCAATTGTATGCAAAGCCACACAGCTGACCGATCGTATTTTGCGTGCTGCGTTTCTGTTTCGGTTTTTTTTTCTCTGTCTTCCTTCGTTCAGTTTAAGGAAAATGGATGTGATGTGTGAATTTGTCATTTTATTTGATTTCAAGCGAATGATTTCGAGTTGATTTCGAGCATATGTCGAATACTGGATGAATGAGACATATGTCGACTGGATAAGAAACAATACATTACAATAACGACAGCATTTATCTCTCTCACTGAGAAAATAAAAATTTGTCCCAAGTGTGAGATTTGTGTTATCATTTTTGGCCCAGAAAATTCAAATACACATCGTGAAAACGGATGTTTGTACATCGGCCATATAATCTGTGTGTCGACTTCGTGTTATTTCTGTGTTAGTTTTCGTTCCTTGTTTTGCAAGCAATCAAAACAATAACAAAATTGACGCTTTCGAATCGATTGGCGTGGTGTGGCGTGGCATGGCTGGCGTACATCTGCTGCTACCGCTCAATTGTAAACATGGAAAATCTTTGAGTCAGCTGTTCGTAATTGGCAGCCTCTACTACTCACTATGCAAACGATTATACAGAGTTTCTAAGCAATCGATCAAGCCTTGTTTACTTTACAGCGCTGGAAATATTCATTAATCATTTTGTTGTTTTTTTTTCATATTGAGAATGTCGTTGTAGTTGATTCAGTCAAAAGCGTTTATCGGAATTGAAATTCCCATACAATTTTAACAGTTTCAATTACGTTCGACAAGAATTTAAGAAAAAAATGTGATTGAAATGAAAAAAAAAAAACGTTTTTTCAAAAATGAATTCTAGCGCAAAAACATGAAAGTTAAACTAGATAAACGTTAACTCGGTTGATTGTTTGCTTTGTATAGCAACGAACCAGAATTACCAGAGAAAATTCACATAAACTGGACAGACACACAGCGAGTAGAAAGAAGAAAAAAAACGGAGCACATTTCGTGTGAACGTAGCGGCAGCAGCCGATACTGAGTGAGTATTGCGGCGAAAATGAACCACGAGATAACAATAAACTAACAGTCAACAAGTTTAGTCTATGAAATGGGCTTTCAACGAGAAACGATCCAACACAATGGAAATCAAAATTAGAAGAAAAAAACACACACACATTTTGCTGTGTTGCTCAACTTTTTCTCTTTCCATACACATTTTAACATCAATTTCGTTTTACTTAATCAATATTTCTGAAACGCCAATTGTGTCGTTCTAAGTACAATTTCTAATAAATCCAAAGTGGTTACAATTTTTTTTTTCTACACTTCACCCAAGTGTTGTTTACCTTTGGCGAATAAAAATTGAAGTGACCGGAGAAATGCTCGCTAGATACTCAATGATCGTGATTAACTGAGCAGAACCAAGCGTGTGTGTGTGTTTGTGTGTGTGGATGTACGACTATGAAAAGGCAATGACATGCTAAACATAATGCTCGGGTGCAATTTAGATTAAATGCCAAATGGCCCTATCAATGGTGTATCAATGGTGTATCAATGGCGAGAAAGAGACGCTAAAATACCATAGTTTTCTAATTTAAATAAAATCTCTCTGCTGGCGAGGTACAAAGAGGAAAATCATATCTTGTTCAATCCATATTCCTCGGCAGAGATTATTTTTGGATGAAGAGCGCCTCTATTGCGAGAGATTTCTTTTTTCAGGAAAAAATGGTGAATGTTTGCGGAAGCGAATCACTCGTGTAAAAAAAAAACAACAACAATCGAAAGAAAGAAATTGAGTCTTCGTGCAAGAAGCTCATACTTCTATGTGATTCTTGGCATTTTTTGTTGACTTAGTCAATTTGACTTGACCTTATCTTGCACTCTGCATCATTAAAAATCTTGAAATTAATTTGAATTTTTTACATGTGAATTTCATTTCGAATCGAAATTTCAAGAAAGAAACTCTTTTTAATTTTTATTTTCTAAAGTTTCCAGTTTTCTTGCTCTGAAACGAAAATACCGCAAAGAATAACATTTATATGATTTGATTGATGCTTTGGCGTACGCTTTTTCGTGCATTGCCGTTGAAATTATTCTCGCTTTGTTTTTATTCACTCGCTCGCTACAGCTGTGCAGCTGTACAATTCATACGGTTGATGAAGCGAGTACGACACGTTATAAGCGCGATGCGCGATGCGCGATGATTGATGAAAATTGATTCTGTGCAAAATTACACAGAGAATACATCTAATGGATAAATGATGAGTGATTTTACTATACTACACGGCGCAATTCATAGCGACTCGATCGTAGCTCCTTGAGAATATTTCGTTGTTCGGTAATCTTATCTTACTGATGCGTGTGTATGTGTGCGGTTTTTTTTAATGTGAAAGCGTTCGGTATAAATGAGATGAATCACTGAGTTGAGTGTATGACCACTTCGGTCCTCATCAAGAGAAAAAACAAAATTGTTCAACTTTCATTCCAAGGAAATACGAAATCATACACAAATTGAGCGTGTTGGTACTCTCTCAATGACGTAACGGGAATTATTTTTAAAATGCGAGCATAATTCATCGCTCACATGCGTTTAACTGTGGCTGGATTCCGTGAAATTTGTTTAACAACAAACGACCGAACCGAGTGGATGAATAATAGAGAACAAAGACACGATTCTCTGTGTGTTTCTGTTTTTTTTTCGGGTTGTGATGAACACATGCAGCGTTATAAAATAGAATCCGCGACGCATGCTACAGTTAAGAAGCGACACAAAATTCGAATAAACATGACATTCGATGCGACTCTTCACACATAAGACCTACCGATAAATAACCTCTTGCTGTTCAAGCAAGATCTGTTCCATGTCGTATGCGTACTGCTGTGTGTGTGTGTGTGTGTGTGGTTCGATCGACATTTGTGCACAGTTTTTTTACTCACTTCAAGTCATTCGCTCGTTTTTTCAAAGTTCTTCGTCATTTAAAAAAAGAATGAAATTGAAGTTCTTGTGTGTTTTTTTCTTCGGTGGAAAAAAAAAGTCCTGTTAGAACTTATAGTACTGGTGTTACTTATACGTATTATTTTCGAGACTTATAAGTAATTTAAGCACCGAAAATAATTCCGTTCAAATGGAATTCACGAAGAGAAGCGACACGCATTTCGACGAATAACTTTATTGTGTTTATTTTGCCGAGTTCCAAGTATTTGACAAAACCGGAGTGAAGAATTTCATTTCCAGAGCACAAAGTTGCTCTGTAACAATGCAGTCGCATACATTTATGCGTTCACGCGCCCACAACATACACACACACACACACACACACATGGCTATAAATCATGCAACTGACGAACGAACGAGATAACCAGTCGACGATATAAAAAATAACACAAACACAATGCAAAATCATATGATCACATCGCATATATGATGAGCATATAAGAATAGAAATATGGCAAAAAGAATACGAACAATGGAAAGAGCATCACTGTGCATGCCTTTTGCCGGCATTCTACAGCTTTAAATGGCAAATGCATTGTTTTACAATTTTCTCTTTCTCTCTTTCTCGCTATCTCGCTCTATGCCGTGTGCAGTTTATGACTCGGTATAAATAATATTCCAATTTTTTTCTATATATACTAAAGCATTCAACGCGTGCCGCGTCCATGTAGCGGTATTGTACTCTACTTCCGACGTTAATCATTCGATCGGAAGTGTTTGGTTTTACTACGTTGATTCTTGATAATGTCATAAAAATCCTGATTAGCTATCAATAAAACGACGACAGACTCTTGAACAAATGTACGAGAGAGTTCGTTTGCATTTCGTGCTGACTCAGTCCCACTCAAGTGGATTGCTCATCGTTAATGTCTCATTGAGATTGGAGTTAAAAGAGAACAAGCAGACTCAAGATACACGCCAATGAATGAATAAAATTCAAGGAAATCAATTGAATCCAATGCTTTTGATCTACGATACGTTTTCTTATGCTCCCTTTTTTTTCATCCGAAATTCATTTCGACGGTCGAACTTCGACCAGACCAACCCAATAAAGTCATCCGTTGTTCGTTTTATGAATGATTTGTTTAGAATGATTCGGTCGGTTACGCCGCGCCCGGTTTTTGTTTCCATTGTATTCGGTTGCTTGACAGCGACAAGAGTTATGAATGTGTGCGCATACGAACCGAGATAACATGTTCAAATGAAGTTTTTAATAATAATACGAACAATTTCGGCGAAATGAATTGCAGTGAAGTCACAATCGCGATATGAGAACGAACAAAATTAGCGAAAAATGCCAACGGAATAAATCGAAAGCGGAAAAAAAAATTGAAAATTCAAACAAAAAATGTAGATTGATCAAATAAAACTCAAAAACGAAGTGTAGTGATGTCAAATAAAATGAAAAGAGTGAATGAATTTGGTTGTATATTTCGAATATTTACCTTAATTGAGTGTCGCTGAGTGGACGAAAGTCACATTCGGCTATGGCTGCTGATGATCTACTCCCTGTTCCGATTATTCCTCGTGGGATTCAATTGGTTTTATTTGTAACACTTGAATATTTAAAATTCAATGAAAAGCGAATTAAATTGTCACTCTTTCTCTCGTTCTCAATATCAAGATCGTTCGTCTGTTTTTTTCCTTTCGTTAAACAAACAAATTCGTTTGCATATTTCGATACAATCAATGTTTTGGTTCGACGTTTTTCGCTCCGAATAGCAAACACACACCGAATTTGTTTTCTTTCAACGCTACGAGATACAATCTGTGCCTTTCTTTTCTCTTCAAATGAAATCGAGTGCCGGCGAATAAGCTCTTCAATTCTAAATTTGTTGCTGTTTTCTTGTAGTAGTATGGATTCCACTTTCGTTTACGGAAGTTCTGTCTCTGTTTCGATATTCGTAAAAATGTTCAATCGCAGATACAAATATTTTTTTTGGTTCGTGATTGTTAGTTGACTTTCATTTCATAACGATCATAATCTCTCTCTATCTCTCTCTGTAAAGAAAATCAATTAGACGAGAGATGTGAGTGCCCGCAGAATTGATAGTCATGCACTACACACACACACACACACACACACAATTGTACGGGTGTCGTTGGGTCTTCTTGATAAAAATCGTCCATCAACAGTGTGTGGTGAGAGTGATTGTTGGTGTTTTTGCTCTCAAAATGTCCAAAATGACACCAAAACTATGGCGAACTCTAAAAAGGCACTAATCAGCGGAACAACATCAACAAACCGAAATGATGATGACCGTTCAATATTCAAATCGTTGTAAAAAAAAAATTTCTCTTTCCGATTGCCTGATTTCTTTGTTGTTGTTGCTGTTGATTTTTTTTTCTTGCTTCTTCTTCTTCTTTTTTCGCTTCTGCTGTTCAACAAAACTCTTCTCTTGTGTGCCGATTGTGAATTTCTTCTTGACTTCGTTCAATTTCTTTTCTGTTTTTTTTTGTGATTTTTTTCTTGCTCTTTCCGCGTCTCGATATGCAGGCAGCAGCAGTAGCGAGTATATGTAAGGCGTTTTCTTTTTCCAACAGCGAAAAGAAAGAAGTTCAACACAAATTAGCAACAAATCAAATATATTATTTGTTTTTTATTATTTATATTCTGCGCCGAGAGATATGAATCACACAGTTTATTCGCCGCGTTTTGTCTCTTTGAATGAAGAAGAGAGTTGAATCGCGGAAGTTTTCGATTGATTTCTTCACTTTTATTCACCAGTTTTGCATGAATTTTCGAGTCTTTTTTGATAGATTTAAATCGGTTGTCCATTCAACAAACATATACAACTGACATAGATATTGAATTGATTGATTGTGATTTCTTATTCGTCACTAATTTACACTCAACAACGATCGATGTGTAACACTTTTGTTAATATTTTCTATTTGTAGATTCTTTCGATTTGCGTTTGTGCACATGGAAAAGTATTGGCCACGAAAGAAGATGCTGATGAAAAAATTAAATTTGTATGTCTCATTCGTTGCTTTGCGGTTGTCTTTGCTTCTTCTTTTCTGGTGTCTTCGTTTTCGTTTTATTTATTTATCTCCGTGAGTTTTGATTTAAACAATGCGAGCCAACGGACAAATATATACATCGAGCTCCAATTGAAACGAATGAAACACGATGAATTTTAAACAAAAATTGCAGCAATACGTAAATTCAACGATGAGTTTTTTTTTTCAGAAAAAAAGGCACTGGCAATCAAACCAATAAGAAAAATGTCAACAAACAGAAACAATAAACAACGGCTAAAACGATGTGTAGAATCGTCAATAAATCAATTAGATCATATATTGACAACGTTAATAGAACGCATGTTTCGAGCAGACTGAATGTTTAAGTCACTTTTTGACCAGACCAGACCAGAGCCAAAGCAAACGTAGCACATTGTGACTACAAAGCAGTAAAACAAGCTTAGAAAATACATATACACACACTCACATCACATCAATGGAACGCACGGTACATGTGTGTCGTTCGAACAAAGAGAAAGACTGGTATGCTGTTGAGATGGTTGTGTGTATGTGAAAGAGTACGAGCAACAATCTGAAAGGAATGGTATGAAAAGAAATACAAGAAAAAAAACGGCAATACAGTGCCGTGCCCGTACTAGCAGAAATAATAAACAAATGTGTGTTGGAATACGCGCAGAGAGTACGAAGAGGAAAAAGGAACAATCAGACAAAGAAAAAATAAAAATAAAATGCAAAAACAACAACAACACAAGCATATGGAAGTGAGACATAGCTCCAGATAAATGTTTTTTAACGGCTCGATGTGTACGTACGGTCTTTCTCTCGCTCACTCATTTGCTCATTGCATACGATCACGTAAGCGCACATGGTATACACTCATATTAGTAAAACCGACTGGAATAGTTTTCAGTTGATATTCTGCTAGAAAAAATCAACTCTTGAAGGGAAAAAAAAACCCGTGTGTGTGTGTGCGCGCGCGTTTTTTTTGCTCTTTGTTTGCATCATTCGGAATGAATCGGTTTTTGTTATATATGCTCTTTAGTTGCATTTGATGCTTCGGAATGATTGTTGATTTTGTTGTATTTTTCTTTGCCTAGCCACTTTCGAATGTGCAACACCAATGTGCGATGTAAAAATGGATGATGTTGATCGTCTTTACTTTGTATGACCGACGACGCATGTGTGTAGATCTCCACACATCTTTCAGTAGCCGCAATATCTCGTACTGCCAATGCAATGTAATGTGCACAAAAAAAACGACAGAAGAAAAGAAACAGTTTTGCGTTGGAACGAGGACAGATTTGCAAAGAATATTCACTGTGCAATGAACAAAAACAGCCGAACATTCGTCGACAGACGAATCAAAGCCCATTTCAAAAGCGAGAAATACAAGTGACAAAAAATTCTACTATGCGCGACTCAAAGCCGTAATATTCTTTTTGCTACCAAAGATATTCCGCTTGCTTGCAATCTGGCGCAACGAATGTGAAGGCGAAGGCGACGTGCACGTATTTCGACCATAACTCATTGACTCCATAAAAAAAACCAGAGGCAGTCATCGCTATAGCATTTTCTTTCCATTCAGTTTTCAGCTCATTTATGACGATAAACCATTTTATTTTATTTCGTTTTTTTTTTCAGCCATGGAAAGTGCCACGAACAATGCCTCCGAAACAGAAATTAAAAGCAACAACAACACCAACAAATATAATCATAAATACAAATTTATGCGTTCATAGTCGGATTTAAGCAGATTTTACGAACGGATTTATTACAAGTAAGCGACAATATTTTGGCGCCGGTCTGATCATTCTGGTAAATGAGGCAACGCATATTGCCAAACCCACAAGCAAAACGTAAAACGTCTCACTCGTTGGGCCAAACTTCGTGGCAAAGGGAAAAATTCATCAATCACTTTCGGACGGTCTGAAATCTCTCTCTAATCGCCTTATTTAGAATCTCGCTGAATTTTTGGATGAAAGAGAAGAAAACTCAAAACAAAAGTGCCGGAAAAAGTAACACACATAAAATCCACCGAAAAAAAGAGAAAGCCAATGAAAACGACGAAAATTCACATAGATCATAATCTGCGCATAATTTCGTTCGCTTCCATACTGTCACCCAACTCAACCAGACCATTAGAAATGTAGATAATCAGTCATTTCGACGGTGGTTTCTTTTTCGTCTTGTTGTTATTGTTGTTATTGTTGCTGGGGCTGGTGTTCGCGCAAAATATTTCGACCAAAAAGTTTGACTAGGCGCAGTGAAATGAGTCATAAGTAAAAAAAAAACAGAAACAAAACTGTCGGTTTTTTTTTGCTATGGAGCGAAGTTATTTTTGCGTACAGAGAATTGAAAGTGATCTTGTGGTGGTGTTGTGTACAACAGTGAAGCCATACGACACACCACGAAAGTGAATTGATGTTTCAATTAAATGTGATAAGTTCATAATCATCTATTTTGATACCGTTAGCATCAGGCAGGTGATCGCGACACAAACATGTTTCCGATCAATGTTGCGCAACGATTTAAATGAAAACACGTTGGGAAATTAAAGATGACTCGAGTGCTGATCGTAAGCGTAATACGCACTGAGGCCACTGAACCACACTGATCGACGGCCTGTTTTTATGCGATCAATGATTGCACTCAAGACCCGCATCAATTTGCAATGTGTAATTTTTCGCCAAACATTTTTCGTTTCGGCCAGCCTGTTCTCTTTTTTTTTGCTTCAATCAAATCATGTTTTTTATCAAACATTTTTGTTTCTGCATCAAATCGATTTTTTTCATCAAACACTTTTTTTCTTCAAACAAAAGCCAATTGTTGATTTGAAAACACTTTTTATCTATCATCATTTTAACTGTCATTTATGTGTGTGTTTCTTTCAAACCATTTATATGCATGTTTACGATGTATTTCATGGATCTCAATCAAATTTCATGAATGTTTTTTTTCAGAGGACCCTGAATATTGTGCGTTGCCCCAAATCAACACCTGTAATTCAAATCGAATCATACACCGGTGCCTTAAGGCCTGTACAATTATTGGAGATGAATAAAATCGAATAATAAATCTGATGTCATCACATGGTCATCATAGCAAAATCCGCCGATGACAAAATTTGGCATGAAATCTAAGGAAGAAAAACATACCGAAGAGAAGAAAGCCACACATGAGCAGCCACAAATACCAGCGGTGTGACATTGCTCTTCAAATCTAATTAAGCGATCGGAAACAAACTCAAGACCAAGTGCCGATCAAGAAAATCGATGAGAAATGAACAAATGCAAGGCAATCATTACACGTTTGGTCGTGAAAAAAAAGCGCGCGCGCGCACATACACCGCGCACAGCAAGCAGTAACATAACGATTTAATTGGGTTTAATTTGTATTGTTTCTTTAAGGGAAAACAAAACGGTTGCAATCGACTTGCTTCAATCGATTCTCTCCTTCTCTCTCACTCTCAGTCTGTGTCTACGATGCAAAAACAAAGGGAAAAAAGGTAAATTCTCGCGTTTCGATTTGCTCGTGCAACCGTTTGTAAATCTAATTAAGCAACCACACACCAATAAATCATCACTTTGATTTAATCTACCTTCAAATAGCTGTATCTATAGTTCGAAAATGAAAATCTCGACGGAACAACAAAGAAGAAGAGAAAAAAACGGAGGTAAAATCTTTGAAGAAAAAAAAGAAGCCAAAAACAACAAACCGAAAAAGTCTTTGAAAAGAAGAAGCTTAGCTTTGAAACCGTAAATAAGTGCGCGAAAAATTGGCTTCTGCCAATCTTTCAATGAGTTGAGGGAAACCGATTTATCTCGGGAGCTCGCGATGTTACACATTTTCGAATTGAACAACACCAGCCATAACTAATTAGATCATTACTCCGGTGTGAATAATTCATGATTCTATTTTTGATGATGTGATGAAGGCTAAGTTTCTCATTATTTCCATCATAATTTTGTTCGAATTGAATAACGAAGAAAAATGCGGCGAGCACGTATGCGATTTTTTCCATCTTGCATTGACTACTTAACAATGGACACATTAAATGGGTTCAGTGCATTGAATTTGCCAAAAAAAAAAAAAACGTACAAACCGCACAAAAATTCTTTTGTTCAATACCGACACACCAAAAAAAAACCGAATTCTTTGCACCTATTCATGACGATATTACAATCAAATTTTACGTCTATTTGCCCAATCGTTTATTTACAGTGCTTCCTTTTGGGCGCCGCTTTTTACACACGTTTGAATTAAGACATAAACAATAAAGTTCAAAACCATTTGTTTTTTTTAGCGGGTCACTGTCACCACTTCCACAGATTGAAAATATTATCCGTAAC
>NW_022601407.1:5416909-5435359 GCF_009176505.1 Sitodiplosis mosellana
CGTTACGGATAATATTTTCAATCTGTGGAAGTGGTGACAGTGACCCTTTTTTAGCGTGTATGCGCACCATTGTTCAATTTTGAATCGGAAAATAGCCGTTTAATAAATTATGATTTTTGAATAAAAAGATATAATTGAGACTTGACATTGTTTATGGGCTTCGACCGAGCATTATTTTATTATTATTTTACTTTGTTTCTCGCTCTTCTGCTATCTCTTTCAATCTCACACCATTTGGGGAGTTTGCCTTCTTCTCGTTCCTCTTATTTCACACCCGAGTCTAAGTGAATGGCCATTTATTCCGCTCAAGCGACGTACAACAACTGTTATTACTATTAAATACGAAATATTTTTTTTATTATTTAGTTGATTCCGATGGAATACAAATGACGATGTGTCATCGATTGATAAAGTAACACTTTGTGCTCGACACGCATGTTGAGCCAAGTTTCTTCAGGGTTTTTTTTTCTTATCATTTAATTCTCGACTCAGATTTTTGACAACCATTGAAGACATGTCGTATGTAGGGTATGTAACATGTATATTACATATGTGTCTTTGCGAAATAAGTCTGCGCATAAAAATTTTGTTTCGAAAAACCATTTAACGGAGGAAAATCACGTGTATTGAAGAAGAAAAAAATCATAAGATGGATGAAAATTGTCAACTTTTGTCGGTTCTATTCGTCAAATTTGTTTGATTGGTCAAGATTTCTAGAGCATTTCTGCATAAATTAGCCGTCGATCGACCGGCGTTTGTTGAACAAAGAGAAAAACATGAAAAGTAATATTCCAGAATTCGGAGTGAAATGCCGTCAGCAATGCGAAAAAGAAAGCCATTTACAAAAGTAAAAATTTTGGCGTGTCTGCGCAAATCTTATGGAGTGGATGTGCGAACGAACGATTTGAAATGCGATTTGGTGTTGAACGATTTGAAATGACTTTGACTGTTCATAGAACATTTGGATGCGCACAATTTTTGCGGCTATTTTGGATCGTATTGTTTCACACTTGTTGTTACGGGCGGGCAAAATCGTGATTAGTGAATCTTTGACTCATTTTTGGTAAATGATTTAAATATTCTGCATCAGAGATTCACTTTGTTCTGAATCTGTGATTCATAAAATTCTGGAACATTTTCGATTGGGCAATTCAATGGAAACTGAATCATTTTTGGTCGGCGATTCAGAGTACTCCTGATCATTCATCAAAAATGGATCAGTGATTAGTGATTTAGAATACTCTGGATCATTCCGAATAATAATCCCGTAATTCAGATTTATGAATCTTTGCTACTGAGTCCGCCCACGCGTACTTGTTGTTGTTATTGTTATTTTTCACTGTTTCTCCTAAATGAGATGGAAACCAAACATGCTTCGAGTTTCTAATCAGCCCGAGAGAGATTGAATATGGTGAAAAAAAAAGCAAAAACACTCACTCACAGCGACTGAGCAAAAGCGGTATGCATGCAGAGAAAATTGAATTTTGTACGATATCGTGCATTTCATGAATTATGATAAGATGCATTTTGAGCGGTAGCGAGCGCTCGCCTTTGGATCGATTTCAATGGCAAAATTGTAGTCGAGCAAAAACCAGAAATCGTTGCATGCGAACGACACAAACACATGCATCGGACTTTCTTATGGGTTCAATCGAACGAAATCGCTTTGCTTGTTTTGTTGGTTGATCGGTTTTCGTTTCGTTTTTCTTTTTTTTTCATATATGTGCATTTCCACGCGATCGCAATTTTTCTACAGAAAGCAAACAAACGCAGAAATTAACAAAACGAAACACACACGAGGCAGAAAAAAAAGAAATCATTTGAAATCGAAATGAAAGCCGTTTTTGGCCATTGCAATATGCATCGATTGCCATCAAGCACGCCTTCACCAGTCAATACGACATGTGGTGCCATTTTCGAAGCAATTTTAATTAAGTTTCATTCACGTGTGCTCTATGCGATTTGCAAACATTCACCGGAATCGAATTGATTGACACTCCAGCAATAAGCCGACAATAACATCAGCAAAAATCTCCACACGCCGATTTTCATATACCAATTCCGGACTATGCTCATCTCACACGCCTAATTGTGGCAGCGGTCAGGCCGGCGCCACAAATGTCTTGAACCATCATTTGTGGCAGTCATTCATGCACACAGTTCTCATCAAATGGCGTTGCTACCATCGAATGCATCGCCTGTAATCATTTTTTTGTTTCGTATTTTATTTGCTCCATTCTGTTTACTATTGTTGAACCTTTCTTTCCATTCATTCGGTTCAATGCACAACACATTTTTCTTTCACAAATCAAATAACTTCCTACATCATTTCGTATTAATTTCGTTTCGTCTTGTGTGTTTGTACGCTGCGATCGAGTGTGCCCGTGCGCGCAAGCACTATACTCCAATTGATCGTGCCAATGCATTTCGAAGCAGCAGCAGCAGCAGCAGCAGCAGCGTGCGAATATAAACCAATTTATACCCATATGCAATTTAATATTATTTTAATCTCTTCTTCAATTCACGCCCCAGCCCCGGCACCTCTCTTCGTTTCTATTTTCTGTGCATTTTCAAGTCGTTATGCACAACAACGGCCCAACAGCTACTTGAATTACGATGCCATTCTTTTGCACGTACATATATTCATCGCAAATCCATGTACGGTTGATTTGATTATGGCAAATCAATCATAACAGAAAATAAAAAAAAACGACGTCCCAATGAAGTGGAACTCAACAGGCTGAACGGGTTTTCTGTACTTCTGTGAATTTGCAACGGCTTCTTTTTCATCTTGATGTGTGTTTCTTTTTCTTTAGCAAAACTGAAAATCATCTGAAATGTACATTGTACATCGACGCAATAGAAACACATATAATTGACTTCTGGAGAAAACATTTTTTTCTATTAATTCAATTTTGTATTGAGGCATTTTTCTTCTCTTCTTCGGCGGAAAGTAAAGCATTTTTTTTTCTCTTCTTGGTTTCTTGAACATCGAATTGAACATTTTTCGCTTTTCTTCTTATTTCATAAATTCCAAAAAGAAAAAGAAAAATAAACAACGATTTTGCGGATTTCCTTATTGTTGTGATAAGTTATCACTGATAACGATTTTAGTTATGTCACTCTTAGAGCCGCATATCCCAATGGCTGACACACAGTCCATCAATGTGTCTTTTTTCATTGCATCACATCGACGGATGTATTAATCAAAGCCTGGCGAATAAGCACAATCTATCTCGGAAAGGAAATTGGACTTTTTGTGAATTTCGTTTTTGAATCGTCGCAATTTCGTCGGATAAGAATCGAGCTCATTCATGTAGGAAATTCAATATTTTCTCTGGAACCTATCTAAAACAAATCTGAATGATTTTGAAAAACATTCTGTCGTTTGTAGCTCTAATTTAGAGGCTCTGAATGGCAGATTTTACTCAATACTTAACAAAAATAATTGAAATAACCACTTCCACCATACACTTTTTTGTCGGTAATTTTTTTTTTATTGTGATGAAAGCTTTTTGTGTATAATGTGTTGTCAAAATAAAATCACCAAAAAATTGTGTGTGTGTGTGTGTGTGTGTTCTTCTTTTTTGTACGTTAAGAGATATAGAACAAAAATTGAATACTCTGTCAATGCTTAAATACGATGTGAAAACTTGTACTTGTATCGCTAAAAAAATATTGCATCCATAAAATTCATTGCAAAATTGAAATAAATTTTTGAGATTGCATCTAAAAATAAATGTGTGATTAATAAGGCAAACATGGTGTTATTCCGTGGGTTTTTTCTCCATCGATTTGTTGGCCTGGATGTTTGTTTTAGGCTTTTGATGGCGGTTCGGCTTTCATGGGCGCCGAAGTGTTAACGGTGCTGCCAACGGCAAAGTTGAATCCAGGGTTGGGCATCGTTTCCAATTGATCGGCGAGACGTTTCTGTTCGTCGACCAAGCGATAAATTTCGTTGCGTTCATGCTTTGTGAGTGGTCGTCGCTTTTGCTTAGCGGCAAATATTCGTTTGTAGGCCTCGATAATCTGTGGATTAAAAATAAATCTTGTTAAAATGTTATTTTCTTAATCAAAATTAATAATATCATATTTTTAATATGTTTTTTTTCTCTGATTTTGAACGATTTACTGACGAGTTTCCTTTTCAAACAATTCAAGACTTTTCAATATGATTCGAAAAATTCAAGGATGATTTTCAATTAAGATAGGTCAATCTTTTACCTCTTGATCAATTCGATCGAGTTTGCGTTTCATGTCCAATCGTTTCATTTCGTCTTTGGCCACTGCTTTCAATGTTTTTAATTCGTTGCGATTGAACTCAGCGATGGCTTGTAGTTCGGTGCGAACTCGTTTGATCTCATTGAGCACTTCGTCTTCTTTCTCTTTTGCAAAGTCACTGGGTTCAAAGATGCCCAGGTCGAGCAATTCTTTCTTAAGCCGCTTCTCCACATCGATGCCGCCCTTGAAGAGCGAAGTTATCGAACCATTTTGCGCTCGATTCGCCGATGATGGATTATTTTCGGCGCAACTATCATTGCTGTCAAGTGCATCGCTGCATCCGACCACATCGCTTTGCATATCCGAACTGTCTTCCAGCAACGCTGACAGCAATCGTTGTGTTAACGGTCCACAAACACCTTGACCCATCATCTTTTCGCTGCCTTTTTTCATTGCATCGTCAGCGACATTGGAATTCTGTAAACGTTTCGACTTGGCATTGTCTTCATCGTTTGCCGCCCAACGAACGGCATAATGTGAACCGAGCTCAGGTATTGAAGGCACTAACGGATCGGTATATTCATCGATTAAATCGTCCAAAAATTTGATATCCTCCTGTGTAATTGGCATACAGTAGGGTTCAACGGAGAGCCAAAATTTGTTCGGCACATCGTTTTTGGGTAAAAGTAATTTTGGATTTGGATGTGAACCGCCAGCGCTGGGACTTGGCATTGCGTCAATACTTTGGTCGAGCTGCTGTGCCGGTGAATTTGATGAGCTACTTTTGATTTTCGAATGCTTTGTGTGACTGTGTCGATTTGAATCTTTCGATGATGATTTTTTGTCGTCACGCTTCCGTTTGCTGCCGCTTTGCTTCTCTTTTTCTGCATTTTTCTTCTGATGCTTTCGATGTTCCAAGTAATCGTAGTCCGTTTTTAGGGCACGATATCGCAACGAAACCGATGATAACAGAACCTCCAACTCCATTTGAATTGCATCCAACTCTTCCAGCGGCAAACAATCATCCTGCACATTACTTAACACTAAAGAGAGAAAACGATTGGGAATTAAATTTTATTCAAACAAATGGAAATTCAGGGCATGACTTCAAGTCGTCGTCACTTCAACCATTCACATGCTTCATTTCACTAACCAAAACTGTATCGCGGTAAACGCCTTGAGTTCTCCTCAATTTTGATATGTGACGCCAGACTCATAATTGGCTTAATTGTGGTGTCGCCAGAATGATGATGCTCCCGATGATGGTGATGATGATGGTGGTGGTGGTGGTGGCTAGACTTATGCTTCGCCGGTGAACTTGACATGGTTTTTTTTTCTACAAATGAACAAAAAAGACGTTAATTTTGCTTCGAAATACACAATTCAAGTGAAATTTAATTAGATTTAAACTGTTGAACATAACAACTGAACAAATCGAATGTTTTGATGAAAAACATGCTCTACACTTCTGTATTCATTGCAAAAAGATCACTTTCCACTTGATCACAATGAAAAAAAAAACTCCATGTCTCTTAATACTTACACAATTATTTCAATCCAAAAATGCAGCAAATTAAAAATATTCAAACAAAATGAAAATACACGCAGAAAAAAAGTAGTTGTTCATTTGTTGTTTGCAAATTGAAATGTTTACACATTTGTTTGCATCGTCATTTATATGTGAAATGCGCTTGTGTTTGTGTAGCTAAGTGACCCCTCTATGTTTGTTTTGACGCTTCACCACTAGTTCCATTCAATTATCGTTTAGTGTGGACAAATGAATTTCTGTCAAATGTCAAACGCGCGTCTCTTGCAACTATTGGTCTTCTGTTCGCAAAATCAATTTCTAATTTATGAAAGCACAAAATAATGCAGGCACATTTTTTTATAGAGGGTAATAAGTTTCCTGAGTTTCGCTTCACAATTGATTATGCATCTCAATTCACAGATAAAACAATTCGTACGAATTTGAGATAAAACTCAACTGAATCGAAAAATGACTCAGAAAAGCATTCAAACAACATGGTATACGAATAATGAAAACAACGCATCTGTCAATCGAATGGATATGTCTTTCGTATTGTATGTATACCGACTTTAGACAAGTTTTTAGTGCCATCTATCAGTGAAATGATGAATATGGAATTATTCGAGAGAAAAAATCGTCGGTTCGAAACAGGAAAAAGTAATAGCGGAAGAAATGTTAACAATTTTTTCTAGTATTTCTCCATTGAGTTCGGAAAACACACAAACAATTAATCCATTTTCCATTGCATGAAATCTTTGCTTAAGGAATCTGCTGCTAAGCCAAAATTCGACCAGTTAATTTACCTATTGTTCCTACACTCATATGTCCTAGGAAGAGATTTACTTTTCTCGAAAGAAGCTGATGATTATGTACCATCCAAAAACAACTATAATTTAAAAAAAAGTAAATTCCAATTTGATGGATTGAATTAATAACCACAAATGAAACGATTTTCCCACTTCCACTTTTATTCCATCATTTTTCCATTTGTCAAACAATTACACCTCAACTATTTAGATTTGTGCTTCAATTCATCCCTGCGAGATAAGAGTCAAATTACTACATGAAAAAATGAATAAATTCTAATTTCCCTTATAGAAGGAAATGTTGAAAACACAAAACGAAACATTGTTTGTTAACCTTCGTTTAATCAAATATTTGCCTAGGCTGCTTCGAAAATATCACTAGATCTGCACTTCTTCATCAGCTTGAATCCACCGACTGTGTGGGTCAATTCGTTCTTTTATCCAAGCATCTCGCACTACACCAATTTAGAAAGAAATTAGATAACTTGGTCAATGAAAAAAAGTCAAAGGAAAAAGAGATTGATTTTACCAAATGAGAAACCGAGCGCCACAGCTACGACCAGGATATAGGGAAGGAATTCTTCTGTTTGCCTTTTGATTTGCTCTCTATATATTTTACTTTCGGTTTCAGTTCTACTATGAGCATATTCTTTAAATAGGAAGAGCACCGTGAATGGAAGAAAGCAAAGTGATTCCCAGTACATTTTTTGATTGGAAGCAGTCATGATTCGATTGATCAGAAAGTTCTCTGCATTGGATTCATTTCCTTTTGATAAATAGTGTTTGTGTTTCATAGCTGAAATACATTCATTACATTATTATTGTTATTGAAACTCAGAATTATTGCCTGGACCACACATACCAATGATAATTATGGAAAAAATAATTAAAAAGTCCGTTTCATAAAAGATGCTAAGGAATGACTTAACGAGTAATGCATATCCAATGGTACAACAGAGAATATATAAAATTACTCGATGCGTTGCAGTCCGTTGCAATAATTGCTCTTGTGTCTTGAAAAGAAAATATAGAGTTAAGCCTATCATCACGATAAGAACCTTTGATTTGGCTCAAATTGGTAAAATCAGTTGTTAAAATGTTGTGCCACGTGCAAAAAACATCACAAAAAGAACCTTGACCCCGAATGTGTAACGGTGATATCTAAATGATATGGGACTATAATACTTACCCCAAAAATTGTGTAATGAATGAGCATCAAGTGATTCACCATGCTCATCAATTTCAAAGAAGAAACTACGGAAATCCATAAGAAATTCGATGCATGAACCCATCGATCGATTGGAATGTCTCGACACACTCGCAAAAACATAATAACCGATAACAAATCACATACTTCGCACAACACAAACGCTATGACATCGTACCACAATTTATTCTTTCGATTTGTTGGCTCCCTTCGAATGCATGTCAATAGACATAATGCTAGTGCTAAAATGATACAAACGAAACGTTCAGTTCATAGTAAAAAAAATTCCAAATTTATTTCGATACAAACCCACGAGTAAATTGAATAGGAACCATGTGATAGCAAACGGACTCTCGTAAATAGGATAATTTCTCTGCAAAGATGAAACAAAACACAGATTTTGTATACAGCGTTTATGTTAACACACAGAGCATCGATGGTTCTTATCGTATTACCGCCAACACAAAACAAAGTACGCCTAATTGAATTGCCACAAATATATTTAGAATACACATTTTTATCTCTTTTCTCATGTTTCCATGGAATTTTATAGGCTATCGTTGTAACACAGAAACATAATATTGTTTACATTTTCCGTGACATTCAATGAAAATAAAAAAGGCATGCGCGACATTTGACACTTGGCCACTCTCCTATTATCCCTCTCTTTAGTTTCGCAACATGTGGAAAACAGTGGTTTATTCTGCATTGCATTTAGCCAATGGACGGATTGTCAAAAAGGAATCGGTTTTTTACGTTGAAGCTTCGTTTGGAATTTTACTCGTTTTTAGAAGAAAAAAAATTTGGTAGAATATTATGCAAATTCAATATCATTTTTGAAAAATGAATTTTCGCAATCAAAATGTGACACTGTCTTATGAAACTCTTATGCAACACTGCTTTGTACTGTTAAAAACGCTAACCGTCGTTAAATTTTTTCTTTTATTATTTGAATGTTGTATTGGATCAAAGAGAACAGAGTTAAAATTTTCATTTGTTTTTATTCAATCATTTCCTTTGTATCAATTTACAATATTCCACTTCGATTGTTAGACTAGATTTGGACTTAAATTTACACCTGAGAATGTAGTTAATGAATTCATTTATGGAAAAATAGAAAATAAAATACAGATAATAAATGCTTATTAATTTCCCTAAGCAGCAATGGCCATTTGATTCATATCCTGCAATTCATACGCATCTCCTCCGAATCGAAAGTTCGAAGGTGGATCAATTATTGTCTTCGTCCAATTGTCTCGAACTGTGGACACATTTTGCCAGAAAATAGAGTTAAAAGATTAAAATTGTAGGTTACAGATTTAAGAAATAAAAACTTGAATAATTTTTTACCTTGTGAAAAAATAAGAAAGCACATTGCGACGGGAAGAAACTTCTCGAAGAGTTCAAATTCAGGATCTTCCCTTGGTTCTCTGAATAACGGTAGGTTTCGAATAACTTCTATTAGACTACTTAAAAAGCTGAAGAAAAATTCCCAAGGTATATCTCTGAGTGAATTCAGCATGTTTGATGGAAAAATTCTTCGCCAAGCATTGTATTCGTTGCCATAACACAAATAGTGTCTGGTTGATAAAACTAAAATACATTCGAATTAATTTCGGCTTTTTGTTGGTAACTGAAAAATAGGGCTACATACCGATAAAAATAATAGGTGTGTTCACAGTAAAAAAAGCGGAAACACAAACCATGCCAACAAGTGACATAACGAACATGACGAAATTTGTGATGCAGCAAATTATCAGTACTGGTGCTCTATGGGTGGCAATCCGTTGCAATAATTGATCTTGAAACTGGAAAAATGCACTTTAGTTGGAAAATAATGTCGACTATTTAGCTACAAAAAATATAGCGAAAAATTGTATTCAAACGGATAGACTATATTAAATTTTAACTTACCTCATCATTCGTATTACAAATGAGTGTCAAGTGATTTGCGGTATTCATTAGTTTATAAGAAGATAAAATAATAAAAAATAGGATAAAAATCGATGGAGTCAATAATAGTCGATCAATTGGAATGTCTTGGCATATTCGCCAAAACATAAAAACCGAAAATAAATCACACGATTCAAACAACAGAAACATTGTAATGTAGTAGCACAACTTAGTCCTACGCTTTGCCCATTCACATTGAACAAATCCCAATAAGACTGTTGCAGTCACTGCAAGAGATTTTTTTTTCCCATTAATTAATTATTTTTCGAATAAATCTCAAGAAATTGTGGGCTTATTTTGATACAAACCAACAACTAGATTCAATATAAACCATTTGATAGCAATGGGGCTCCGGTAAAGTTCATGATTTTCCTTAATTAAGAATATAATTCATTAATTCCATTGCTTGAATGCATTTACTAATTAATATTTTACCTACCGAAAAATCAATGTAACTGTAAATTGTGACTCCTGTTATGGTTATACCACAAAACGGGAAGAAGATATAGTCGAGATAGTCCATGTTCCAGAAATGTGTAAATGATATTCGAAACATCAAAATAGAATATCGTTTACAATGTTTGATGACATCAAAATTAAATAAAAAGAGCATGCGTGAATTTGACATTTAAACACTGTCTCTTTGCATCCCTCTCCATAGGTTTGACGAAACTATGGTTACGCAGTACGCGAAAGACTTGTTGGTATTTGTTGATAAGGCATTACAGTAAGCCGACCGTAATCCCAAGTGAGAATATCATTTAAACAGCGGTTGATCTAAATTTTCATTCTTTTTCGTAGAAATTGGGAAATTTATTGCAGAAACGGATTGAAATGAAAGAAAAATGAGTCTCATACTGAATATGATGATACTATTTTTATTATAAAATTGCGATCTCAAGTACAAAATGTGATTTTTTTTTTCTCCGAGCCAAATATATTATCAACATCAATGGAATATTATTCCTTTAAATCAATCAACGATCCATCTGGCGTAGCCACCTTCACATTATCTTTTGCTCGCAAAGTGACATTATTTCGATGAGCCACTTGTTCCCAATTGCTATAACCATCCGGAGGAATATAGTGCCACTTATCGTATGTGCCTTTGATCTCAGTTATGACTTCCATGGAATTTGTAGCGGCCGCTGAAACGCCATCGTCGGTATTTCTCGACTCAGCAAAATAATCATTTCCAGGAAACGATACATGATCCCATGCAACAATTTTAAATAACTTGCAATCTGAAAAATTGTCCTTTTCTTCTTCGTATTCGTTCGGTTGGCACAATTGAGATCGGCCATTATTCTGGAATGCAGGCCGTACGCGATAGCTCACACGATCAAATTGTTGGGTTCCATTTGTGCATTCGCGGTGTGGATCAAAATAGATGCAAGCGATATTATGGTAGTTTCTTGCATGTTTTCTTAAAATATTCTGCAAAGCTTGATTCAAACGTTCACCCATTTTTCCTCGATATCTTCCCGCAAACGCTCCGCATCCTATACCAGGAATAGTGACCAACGCACGTTGATTGTCTTTCTTCGCATTTTCGTTGGCATAACTCAGCAGCGGCATTAATCTTCTCTCAACCAACCGGTTATACTTATCTTGATCGATGTCACTGCCCGAAATGACTTCGTTCAAATCGGGAGGCATTCCTATGATGGAACCTCGAAGCAACGGTCCGGGTGTAAACAGCAAAGTTCCATTCAATGGTGGATTATGCGTATGGAATCTCTCGTTATATGAGTCCCACACACCATTGTCGTAAATCTCAACATTCATTGCAATGCACAAATCGCCCAATATTTGCAATTCAATTTCGTTCCAATCGAGTCCACCTCCTCTAATCTCACTCTCAGCAAAAATGATGGGCTTCTTGGTCAACAATAATAGCTCGATGAAACGTTCAGTTGACGTTTGATTGAGATGCGATTTATTTGCTTCCAAAATTCCTCGCAGATACGAACCGGGCTGCACTTTGTGCGTATGCAAATCATTTTTGTACGAAACCAATCGGTTTAAAGATTCTTGGCTCAAAAGAATATCGTACTTTGGCTTATTTTCCATTTTCCTTTCTTTGGGGCTAATTTCTTGTGCAGAAAGTTCAATATTCCATCCAAAGAGAGAATATATCAAGATTATGAGCAACAAATCGGACAGTGGCATGAAGCAGTATTTCAGGTTTGAAGACTTGACAAACTGATATTTGAAGAGTTTGTTAAACGTTCACGATCGGATGTCTCAGCTAATGAAAATGTTGCTTTTTCACAGTGTTTCCCTTTGGAATAAAGAGAAAAATGTAAAAGTTAAAACAAAATTCAACGAATTTATCACGATTCGAATGGTTTTGGACAATAAAACAAAGTCATTCGAAAATCAGTCACGATGTTTGTTTCTAAACGAATTCTCCTTTCGTGTGTTGAAACAAGAAAATTCGTCATTCAACAGGATGAACTAAATTGAAGTTCAAGGCGACTCAGAGATCCGGTGTGAAATAACTGGTTTTAATATACTTACACTGGCTGCTTGCAGGAATGAATTTGATTATTCTAAATATACCCAATAATATCAACTGTGTTGAAGTGAATCACTGATAACTTTATTACTCATTGACCCATTGGAGAGTTTATTTTTGTTCAAAACCGATGAAAATAAGAACAAATAATTTCGAATTTGAATGTTCAGATTTAATGCAATTTTACGCACTATTGTGTCTGCTTCATTGAATTTATAGTGCAGAAAAGAGGAACGAAAATTAGTGAATTCTCCCTTACAATATAAATGCGTAGTTCAATTCCTTCGGCAGCAACTTTCGGTGTTCTTCCTCGATTTTGAAATAAACAAAATTTACTGGAAGTATGCGGTGTTTACACATTAATACGAAACTTATCTGACTGGCTGATGAACACAAACATCAAACAAGAACGATTGACAGCGCACACAATTTTCATGTAACAATGGATTGCGCATGTATTCAATGCAGATTTAAAATACAAACACTATAGCTGTGCGAAACACTATAGCTGTGTACAGCACACACAGTGTGCGCTGACAGATTTGAATCAAGTCAACGAAATAAAATTACAAATATGTATGTATATGTGCGAGCGGTTTTTTCAAATAAGAATAGAAATCAAGTTGGTCATTTCCAAGATTATTTCTTCATGGCTTTGTGTCATTAACATGATCAATGTAACTAATTTGTAGATTGTCAATTTGTCGGTTTGTTTGCATTGATTTTGTCTTTGGGGCATAACTGTATTTTATGCAAAATAATGGTTTCAATCAGAGTGTTTATTGAAGTGAATATGTATCTGTAGCTGTATGTAAATGTAGCTCAGTTGGCTGAGTCAAGCCAAAATATATATAAATATACCAGATATTATGGAGATGATGAATAAAATCCAAAATAGATTTTTATTTACTTCTATACTTTAATGAGTCAGAGGGTGGCCATGGCCAGTCATATTTCATATTTCATATTTCATATTTCATATTTCATATTTGTTTCGATTCCCAAAAATGAGACTTTTTATCATATATAAATGCTTAATTCAATTAATCATATGTTTGGCTTATATTATTTGGTCATTTTGAACTTCGAAAGAATTCTGCCAGTATTTTTCAAAAAAACATTAATAAGAATAATTTCTTTTTCGGGAATTCTTATTTTTATTAGTTCTTCTCAGATAAAAACTCCTAAAAGTGGCTTTTTGAGATACCTCCCGAACAAAAAATGAAAAAAGCCACTTTTAGGAGTTTTTATCTGAGGAATACTCCCATTATTTTTGTCAAAAAATAAATTTTAACCAAGACACCAGCCCCTAAAAGTGTATATTTGAGAAATTTTCGATTTTTTTAGAGTTGAAATCGAATATGAGGCTAGAAATATGTGAAAACATATCTCAACTTGGTCATGTAGGGACCCAAAATGTTCGTAAAGGATCATTCTATAAGTTCAAAGACTGCATAGGTAGAAATCGTTTGCTTTTATCTGTCAAATCGAAGCCCGTAGTCGTGATTTGATAACTTTTGTCCGAAATTTCTCTTTTATGTGTGAATCAATTGGCACCAAATTTCATCCAAATCGCAATCTGGCAAGTACCAAAATGTTTGTATAGGTTCTGGCTACACGACACAAATCTAAAACTGAACAAAAGTACACCATCTGGGTGACTCGTAGAGCAGAAAATGTTGAAAATGCCGAAAAATTGTCATTTTTCATTTTTTTGTCATTTTACACTGTAACTGGCCCAGAATGCGGTTTCAAGGGCTAACGTCTGGTAAAAGTTAAGATAATGACGATCCAAACAAAACCTCATCATCAATTTTTGCCGAAAATTGGCTGGAATAATGGAATCAGCCGAAATGTTGCGATCTAAATGGCCTCCGAAATCGCTGTCATGAAAAATTTGATATGGGCTTGCGTCCTGATTTTATATGGTACCCATGTACGTTCTTTGCGCCAAACCTATTTTTTTCGTGGTATATTCTTCGAAACTGGCCGGACATTCCAGATGAGGGATAACTTTTTGTTTGGAGCTGTCTAACTTCTACACAACCATGTTTATCCAACCTAACCGATGAAACTACGATACCACCTTAACCTTTTGACTGTCTTTCCTGACATTTTTGTCAGTCGCTCCGAAAATCTTGAAAATAGTACTTTTTTTAAATTATTTTTTGATGAAACTCTAGGACTCATTTAATTTTGATCCTCAAATTTCGAAAATGATCCGAAAAATATTTAAAATGATCAGAAACTTTTTTTACAAATTTGATCCGAAAAATTTGCAAAGTATCCGAAAAATATACAAAATGATCAGAACTTTTTTTTATTAGTTTGATATTTTTCTGGTAATTTTCCATATGTTCGGATCATAATTAATTAATCCAAACTCTAGGTATGCTCTTTTCGATCATTTTTTTTCTTAGTTCCCAAAAAAAAGTGAAAAAATAAATCTATTTTCCTATGAAAACCCAGCCCGAAGCAAAAAAAGTCATTGGCTGTCTTTCCTGACAAAAATGTCAATATATATTTAAACCAATAAATAAAGTTGAAAAAAAAGTTTTTGAGCAAAACGAAGAAAAGTTGAAGAAGACGCTCTCGTGATCTCAAAACCATATTTCGTTTCATTGGGTTACGGTATGATTTAGTGCATTTTGGTTTTTTGAAAGATTTTTTGGAAAGCCACTGTTCTCTGAGCACATTTAAGGCTGTAACTTTTTTCGTAGAATAGCTATTACCAAAAATAAATTGCCTCTGAATAGTGGAATAAATTACCATTCAAACGCGCTATAAATTATTAGGATCGGTGCAGAAGTTAGAATTTTATAGACCCTAAATATGAGGATTAAATGAAAATAAGACGAACACCTTATTGACTCCACAAAACGTTTTTCGATCAAAATATTCACATTTCATTTGTCAATTCAGATAAAAACTTGTAATGGAATCTGAATTGACAAATGAAATGTGAATATTTTGATCGAAAAACGTTTTGTGGAGTCAATAAGGTGTTCGTCTTATTTTCATTTAATTGTTATAGACTTCACGGTGTTCAACACCAAAACAGTTAACTAAATATGAGGAGTGAACAATAAAACTAGTCTACTTCACTAAATACCGGGCTAAATATACACAAAATAGAGAATAGTTTTTGCCAGTTTCAAAGTTCTATCATAAAGAGCATTGAATTTAGATAAATTAAGACATAGTTTGCTTGCTATACGTCCACTAACAAAGAGGGGACATGTGTACAAAAGCGCTCGCGCACGTCAAAAACCAAGAAAAATCCAAAACTGAATACAAGCCAAAAATGATGTTCCAAAAAGTATGCATATATATGTAATATATATTACGTATAAAAGCCGAAACTACTAAAAACGAAAAGAGAATGTTGTATTTTATTAATTATGATGAAAATTTAAAAAAAAACACTGGATTTTATTAATTTTTCCCGTACATTTTGTGGGTGACAAAAATGTCAGGAAAGACAGCCTACGTTTCATTTAGGTAAAGACAGTCAAAAGGTTAATGAAATTGCAACAAAACACCAATCTCGTTTTAAAAAAATTGTGGCAAATACAATGAATTACACGCATAACGCGAGGTGCTAAGCGAATTTCAATAAATACTATATTTAGCACGTTGTAGATTAGCTTACCACGATGACTTTCGGATAATCGTAGCAAAAATGTGCCTATGGGTGAATGGAAAAGCCTGTTTTCTGTTTCAAATCTACTAATGAAGCCTGCGATAAGACCAGCTTTCCATTCTCGGCTTAGATGTAGTCTTACCAATTTCGAAATATCGTAAAACCAAGCAAAAAATGTAAAACCTTGAGACATTCTATTTCTACCGAATTCCTTCCGTGAGATTCAATGGTCAGCATCGAAAGGTTGAGATTTGAACCATTTTTCATCTAACGGTGGAAATTGATGATGATTTTAATACAATTTTATATTGGTGAAAATGTGGAAAGGCATAAAGGTGATAAAAACGATAGTTACACAAGTATAGCTTGTCTGCTTCAGTTAATTCGCAGCCTGTTTGACAGTATTTTTCATCCAGGTAACCTCATTTTTTTGTATATGTTCTCTACGAGAACACCTTGATACTGCCCACATTAATGATGAAATTTCGATTTTCATGTTGCCGTTAAACCCGACCCATGATTTCAAGCGGACGAACCCATCAAGGACAACACAGATTGCCCGTGTGCCATTCTCTTTGGGATGCCGCTGATTGCAGCAAGCATGAGCGGGGCTGAGTGCAAATTTCCAAACCACCCGCGCGGTATTCAACTGAGCTCACACAAATCACGCAGCAAAAATCAATATTAAAATTCTGACGAATTGTTTTCCGTACATTCCTTCCATATGTATTGAAATGATGATACTTATCTGTGATGTTTACACTTATTTATTGTAAATTCATTTTGTTCTTTGTTAAAGCCATCCACGAGTTGGCGACTTAATATTTTTATCATTGAAATCAAAATTGAATTATTTATCAAATAGCATCAAATGCTCTAGTTACGTTTCAAATCATAGTCCATGTCAACTCAATGCACTCTGCAATCAGCATGGATCTGCCTTTACAGACGTAAAACTTCTCGTCAATTTATCTACCTGTATAAATTGAGCGACGACTTTTGCTGTCCTAGAGTCTCAAATTAACGCGTAATTAAACGCTTCACATAGCCTTTGTCCCTTGGAAACGTTTACCAAAGGTTATCTTGGACCGTTTGCCATAGACTTATATCAGGCATTTCCATCTTGGTTGCATGACTGTTTTCGTTTTCATGTTCCTACTATTGTGATTACCGCATAATTTACGAAAAGAGCCAGGTTTTTAACGAGGCGAGAACTGATAGTTATCAAAACCTGTTGCTACTAATTGTTTATTATTTTAAATATGTAACAGTCTTGCACTCTTTTCCTGCCAAACCTCAATCAAAACCCTCATTATATTCAGATGGATATTCAAATCTTGGCAAATTTGCCGAAATGACTTCGGGTAGGGCGATTTCAATTGTAGATTTTATGTACTTTAATGTAGTGTTTTTACTTTTTTTATGTAGCAACAATTTTTTCGAGTAATCGGCTATCGAAAAACTGTTATAAAATGGGACAACTCAAATCTTGGTCAAAAAACGTATTTTCCACAAATCGAATTTTTTTTCGAATGAAGAATGGTTCCAAAAAATTGTAGATAAATTGTAGAATTCAAATCAATTGTCTGTTCTCAAATATGTCTGCCCGTTCGTTCGATATCGGGACGAGTCTTGAAAATTGGTCCAAAATCGGTAATACTCAAATCTTGGCCACAAATTGAAATTTCCAAAAACTGAATCTTCCTCTTTTGATGCTAGGTTCCATAAAATTGTAGAAAAAATGTAGAATTCAAATCAGTCATCCGTTCCTTGATGTTTTCAACAAGTTATTTGGCTACGGGGGAGTTCAATATTTAATATGGGAATAAAACTGCTATAAACTGTTATAAAACGTGTTTTAATAACCAAGAATTAATTGTAGTGGCCCGAAAATAATTGTAGAAGCACCTACAGTTAATGTAGTGGTCGGAAATTGATTGTAGAAGCACCTATAGTTATTGTAGTGGTCGAAAATTGATTGTAGAAGCACCTACAGTTATTGTAGTGGTCGAAAATTGATTGTAGAAGCACCTACAGTTATTGTAGTGGTCGGAAATTGATTGTAGAAGCACCTACAGTTATTGTAGTGGTCGGAAATTGATTGTAGAAGCACCTATAGTTATTGTAGTGGTCGAAAATTGATTGTAGAAGCACCTACAGTTATTGTAGTGGTCGAAAATTGATTGTAGAAGCACCTACAGTTATTGTAGTGGTCGGAAATTAATTGTAGTGGCCCGAAAATAATTGTAGAAGCACCTACAGTTATTGTAGTGGTCGAAAATTGATTGTACACACAGAAAAGAATCCCCGGAAATTTTGGGTGTTCGCCGTAAAATTTGACATTTATATTTCTATATACATCATAAATTTCTATATACATTTTACCGGCAACACTTCAATTTTCCGGGCGATGACATATTTTCGAACATTTTATCAAATACTATGTATATTTTACCGCTTGAAATGACAGATGGCGCTAATTTCTGTTGGAATATTTGAAATTATGTCATCGCCCGGAAAATTCAAGTGTTGCCGGTAAAATGTATATAGAAATTTATATATAAATGTCAA
>NW_022601407.1:5450359-5632346 GCF_009176505.1 Sitodiplosis mosellana
TAGTGCCAAAGTTCTTCTATTTTCTCACTTATCCCGTGTACCAATTTTCATCGAAATCGGACCACTTTGATTTTTCGTGATTTTTGGCATTTTTGCCCCATAACTCCGTAAACTTCCAAAAGCACCCCTAGATTTTTTTTCAAAATAAGAGTTTTTTTGGGGCAAGCTATCACTTGGTAAACTAGAATCACCATTTTCTGGCAAAAAAGCACGGTACGGGCCTGGTTTGGTTTGGCGCCATCTGCAAGGTGGAAGTATTTTGCAATACAAATACGTTCTATTGTTGCTGTCATTGGTTGCTGTCATTGATAGTTGGCAGTATATTTATATAGAAGTTTCATAGTTCAGCGTTCAGCGTCAAGATGTCGCTTAAATATAGCATAAACATGTGCTCCATATAAAGACATAGGCCAATTTTATCATTGAATCAACATTAGAACATTTTCTGTCTCTTATCACAGTACAACTTTGCCGCAGAACAACAATTGCTTACAATTGCAAGGATAACAACTGGTTTTGTTTTGTTTTTTGTTACACGTGATTAGTTTGTGTAAATATCTATGGGTAGACACAGTATCAGTTTGTCTTAATTCAACTATTTTGAACCTATTTTATTGTTTCTTCTAATTTCATGAGTTTTCACTAATATGTTTTTAAAAAAAAAATCCGTATTTGCTAAATTTTTCAGTTCTGTTTTGACAGTTGCACCAATATAATAACAACTGTCAACTCAAGTGTTGTATTGTTTATCCAAACAAAAGTGATTGATTTTTAAATTTTTAGATTGGTTTTAGGTTCAAAATTTATTTATATCAATTTATTTTGTTCAATTTTAGTCTAGGTAAATATACAAGTCTATATAAGATAAAATTGAATAAATTCATAACAAAATAAGTGTCACCGCTAAATATTGTTGATTTTTCTTTTGCTGCACACATTGCATTCGCATCAATTGTTAGTTTGAAATAGTTTTGCTGAACCACTTGCTATGAGCTTATTCTACAAAATCAACGAAAGCAATTATTTAAAGTGAGTTTTTACTTTCGATGCACATTAAAATTCCCGAAATGAAAGTGGCACTTTCGATTGTCGACACATTCGTTGGGTGTTGCACAAATGTCATCTTCATGGAATATGCTCTGAGGTAAGGTTTGAAGCCAGGCGATCAAGGCTAATTGGAACTGCATAGTTTTAAATTTCGTATAAAAAGCCGGCCTTGTGTAAAATATCAATTTTTCAAATGCAATAAATTGATTAATAAATCTCTTTAGAAATAATCTCCCTCTCTTCTTTGCACACCACATGAGTGTAAAGTACAGATTTACATTTTCGATATGTTATTAATATGTTATTGCCCGACATATTTATTATTATGTTATGTTGGAATTTTTTAAGTTATTAAGATTCGGCATAATAATAACATAACATATTTTGCGTTATATTGGGTGTTATCTTAATAAATCCTATGACTCGGCGATAATAACATATCTTGATAACGCTTTTTTGGCGCATTTTTCAACGATCAATTTCCCGTGTTTTGTCTACATTTCCGTGTGTGTAGTGTACAAAAAAAAAATCCTGCGCTTTTTCTCCCTCTGACTAGATGCGCGAATCAAAAGCGTCATTAAGATTGTATCATAATAATACATTATTAGCGACGAATCATAGGATTTATTAAGATAACACCCGACATAACGCATAATATGTTATGTCGATATCTTAATAACATATCGGCCGTTATTATTATGTTATTAAGTATAGTTAATAATATGTTATTGCCCGTAAATCTGTAACTCACAGATATTTGAATCTTAATGTACCCGCAAAAGATCGATAGATTTAATTAATGGTTTAATGCGAGAAGAAGAAAAAAACAAGGTACGAAAAGAATGCGCCGATATTTTTACTCTTTAAATCTTATTATGACAATTTGGTCGTAGCAAAGTGAGCAATAGCTACGATAAATAGAAGTTGTGCGTGTGCCCGCGAAATACGAATATGACGAACATTTTCATTCGATATGAGGTGCCAATCGCGTGCGATTATGAAAAGAAAAAGAGACGACAAGTGCATAATGCACAACCTCTACGGTGAAACAACCGCATAATTCATTTCAAGCAATAAAAATCAATCGCACACAAAAACAAGAGCGAGCAAAAACAGAATATGCAAACGGCAGCAAAACAGTTCCGCAAGCGAAAAAAAAAAAATATGTGTAAATGTTTCGCCCAATATGTGCAAATCGTACAATTCAAATTAGTATTATTATTTTTATAATCCGGAGCTAGTCTAAAATTATTTGATAAGGAACAACTACATGCATTTGAATATTTGTAGAAGTTCAAATTCAAACTCAAACCTCTTGATGATTTGCAGTTGAAGTTTGTAAAAAAAAAATGATACGAAAATTCCGGCACTGAGATTTTCATCGATTCCTGAAAGCAAAATGATTTACTGGAAAATTTGAAGTAAAATTTGCATTCACTTTAATTAGTTTTAAAAGATTTATTCCAACTGCTCCAAATAAATATAATATTATATAGCAAATATTACACAGAACCTGTTTCCAATTTGGTCTGCAAAAAATAAACTCTTTTTTAAAATAATAAAGAAGGAAATAAGTTGTACAAGTTGGTCTTAGGAAAATAAATAAATCATCGAGTGATCAACACAAATGTTACAGCGTACAAACTTCACACATTAAAAGTGCCTTTCCCGTAATTTTTATTCTATATTGACATTCTGGTGACTAATACAGTTACGAATTTGTGATAACAAAGTAATACAAACAATTTATTTAAAGAAATAAAAGATGCCAGTGTGTGTTTGACACAGTAAAAATACATATTTATTCTCACAACTTGATTATTTCTTTCTTTCTCTTTTAGCTACAACAACATTTCTTTAATCATTCCGGTATTACATACATTTTAACGAGGAAAAAAATCATCAAGAATTCCAAAATAATTTTCGCATAATCATTCTTTTAGATCAATCAATGAACCATCGGCCGTAGCAACTTTCACATTATCTTTCGCTCGCAGAGTGATGTGGTTTTTATTCACTACGTCTTCCCAATTTGTGTTCCCTTTGGGTGGAAAGTAATCTCCTTTATGGTATCTTCCTTTGATTCCAGTTATGACTTCCATGGAATTGGTGGCCGCCGCCGAAACGCCATCATCGGTTTTTCTGGATGCCTTGAAGTAATTATTACCAGGAAACGACACATGATCCCAAGCAACGACTTTATGTAGTTTGCAGTTGGAAAAATCGTCACCAGGCTCTTCGTAATGCTTTGGATCGCATAATTGTGGTTTATTCGGGTTTTGAGACGTCGGCCGTACGCGATAGCTCACACCGTCAATTTGATGCGTTTCATTTGTGCATTCGTCAAACGAATCGAAATAGATGCAAGCGATATTGTCGTAGTGTTTTGCGTGCTTCTTCAAAATGTATTGCAATGCTTGATTCAAATGTTCGGCCATTTTGCCGCGAAAATGTCCCGCAAACACTCCACATCCAATGCCCGGAATCGTAATAAATGCCTGTTGGTTATCCTGTTTTGCATTCTCGTTGGCGTAATAAAAAAGTGGCATGAGCCGTCTCTCCATCAGTCGATTGTAATTGTATTGATCAATGGCATTTCTAGAAATGACCTCTTTCATATCTGGGTTCATTGCAGCCTTCTTTTTGGATCGAAGCACTGGACCAGGTGTAAATAATAACGCTCCATTCAACGGTGGATTGTGTACACGGAAACTTGAATTTTTCGGCACCCAAACGCCGTTGTCGTAAATTGTCACATTCATCGCAATGTTGATATCACCCAATATCTGGAATTCCATGTCATTCCAATCCACACCGCCTCCTTTGATCCCATGCGTTGCAAAAATGATCGGTTTCTTGGTCAACAACAAACATTCCACAAATCGTTCAATAGATATTTCATTGAGAGGTGATTTATTCGTGTCCAAAATTTGTTTCAAATAAAATCCCGGCTTCAATTCGTTGGCAAACAGATCATTTTTGTACGAAACAATCTTGTCCACGGTTTCTTGACTCAGAACAATGTCGTAGTTTGGTTTATTTTCCATTTTTCTTCTCTTTCAATCTTGAAAATACTCTCAGGTTGTTGGTAAATATTATCTTTGATCTTCCAGTGTGTCTGTTTTAATCTTACGAAGAATTAACGTAAAAAAAAATCTCACGAATATTTGACTCGTCGTAGCTTGAGCCAGTTGACTTGTTTGCGCTATAAACTTTACTGACCAAATGAAATCAACTGGTGCGGCTCACTACACGGAAGTATAAACAACAATTTCACAATAAATACGAATGTGACACAATATTCTTTTGACAATGACTCACCAGGAATGCCAATAATTTCACCATTGCACGAGAATGTTTTATTTTTCTAATACAAATTTCGCTGATTCGACTTTTTTGGTGCTTTGAATTATTGTACTGGTTTCGATTCGATTAGGTGAAGAATTATTCTTTTTTTAAATCGACGAATATCTACAGAATTGTGGTTAAATCAGATATAAAACTGATTGCTGAATGATGATAAACAATCTATTTCGTCATAAACCGGGTGATTTTGTTTGGTATTTGAAAGCATATGCTCTACGAATGTGTGTGCGTGCTGTCAATTGTGAAATAAGTAAAAAATACACCATTGTGTTTGGGCGGTTGTTTTGAATATATTTATTTGTTTGATGCTCTCATTTTATTCCCGGTTGATGCCTTGAAAATTCTTGCAAAAGATTTGAAAGAAAATAAAATTTGCAATATAAAAGAACGTATTTTTAATGGAATATAAACATTTTTTTTTTAAATTCTAAAGTTCATTAGCAAAGTTTATAATTTCATCATCACACAATTATTCTTTCAAATCAATCAACAATCCATCGGCCGTAGCCACCTTCACATTGTCCTTAGCGCGTAAAATGATTTGATTTTTGTCGACAACTTCTTTCCAATTCTCATAGCCTTCGGGTGGAAAATAATCACCATTATCGTATATGCCTTTGGATCCAGTTATGACTCTCATGGAATTGGTAGCCGCCCCAACAACACCATCGTCGGTCCATCTGTGCTCCACAAAATAGCTATTCCCAGGAAAGGCCAAGTGATCCCATGCCACGACTTTATGTAATTTACAGTCGGAAAAATCGTCTCCATCCTCTTCGTATTCGTTCGGCTTGCACAGTTGTGATCGGCCATTATTTTGGGATGCCGGTCGAACGCGATAACTCACACGATCAAATTGTTGTGTTTCATTGGTGCATTCGCGGTGTGGATCAAAATAGATGCAAGCGATGTTATCGTAGTTTTTCGCATGTTTTTTTAATATATTCTGCAATGCTTGGTTCAAGTGTTGGCCCATTTGCCCAAGAAATTTTCCCGCAAACACACCACATCCTAGACCAGGAATAGTGACCAACGCACGTTGATTGTCTTTTTTTGAATTTTCGTTGGCATAACACAGTAGGGGCACCAATCTTCTCTCAACCAACCGGTTATACTTATCTTGATCGATGTCATCGCCAGAAATGATCTGTTTTAAATCTGGAGTCATTCCGACCACGGAACGACTTCGAAGCAATGGCCCATTTGTAAATAACAACGCTCCATTCAACGGTGGATTGTGCACACGAAAAGCCGGCTCATTTGGATCCCACACGCCATTGTCGTAAATCTCGACATTCATCGCAATGTTCAAATCGCCCAATATTTGGAACTCCGTTTCATTCCAATCGGTGCCATCCACTCTAATCTCTTCGGTTGCATATACCTTGGGTTTTTTGGTCAACAGCATATATTCCACGAATTTCTCAGCAGATGTTTGATCGAGAAGAGATTTTCTGGCGTCCAAAACCTTTTTCAAATATGTGCCCGGCTTTGCTTTGCTGGCGAACAGATCATTTTTGTACGAAACAATCATATCCAAGGATTCTTGGCTTAAAACAACGTCGTAGTTTGGCTTATTCTCCATCTTTCTTCTTTTAGCGCTTATTTCTCGTGTAAAAAGTTTAATATTACATCCAGCAAGTGAAGTAAATAGCGATGTCTCAGGTTTGATTAGGGATCGACCAACAATTGTGATAAAACGCATTCGTTTCTCCGATAAATATCGTTGCAAACCGGATTAGATGCACGAAAATGCCACTTTTCCACTCACAGTCCTCCTACGGAAAAATGGAAAAAAGATAAATGAATCAATTGGAACCACGTGTTAATATTGAAAAAATCTTGATCGTCAATCAAATATTTGTTCTCACGATCTAGACCAAATGTCTCTCATCTTTGATCTAAACAGTTGGTATCGGTAAAGATGGCGAGAGAATCATTTGAAATTTTCACTTCAATTTGAAAATCAATCAAACATTTAATGAGAATTGTGAAACAGCCGGTTTCAATATATGCCACAGAAGAATTTATTTTCCCAAATAACTGCGCATATTTGCCGGCACTTGTCAACAGTGGTATCAGTTCACATGAAATATTTAAATTGATTTTTTATAGAAAATATATTTTACCTACCTTTGGTTGGGTTTTGTCAAAAATTGTATTACTTTTTGAGGTGTCGACAAATTTTGCATGAATATGCGAAGTTGGAAGAAAAATACACGTATAGAACCAACAACTGGATAATAAAACAATGCAAGAATGTATACAAATCTGACAGCTCACACACTGTCAAAGGGCACATTGCGCGAAATGTCTGTGTTTGATCTGTGAACGCACATTCACATAGAATTTGCAAGAATTTCACATCAGTGTTGAAATGTTGACAATGTGTGCGTGATGGATCATAATTGTATGTTTTAGCGGTCTTTTTTATTTCGTTTGTGTTTTGATTCATCTTGATTCTAGACCATTATTTGGAATGAGCTGTCCATAAAAGTTATTAACCCAAAGAAAAACACAATAAAAAATGATTCTGGAATATTTTAGATTGGGAGGCGTGTGTGTTTTTTTGCATGGACTCTGGAAAAAAACAGATGTTTTTCTATCGATTTATTTGTTTTTTTTTTTACAAAAGCGAAAATAAAAAATCGCTCTTAATTCATGTAATTGATTTTTTTTTTTATTGAAGTCACATCAATCGAATTTTCGTAACACAATTAAAAATTGAATTAAGACTCAGCAACAAGCTCTCCTACAAAATCAGCAATATTTTTATCTTTTCTCTTTGTTACATAACACGGTGATTGTCCTCCAATTTATGTAGCATGGAAATGATTTTGTGCAACAGAAATTTTTCGCTGTTTTCCGATTTCAAATTTAAAATCAAATCGTCGATGGTGTTTTTCGAACGAACTCTGTTTTGTTCGTTCGATCGTTCGTAAAATTGAAAAATAATTTTTTTGTTCGTTCGTTCGTTCGAAAAAAGTTTTGTTCGTTGTTCGGTCCGAACAACATTAAATTTTGTATGAAAAAAAAAACTTTGTTCGGACCGAACAAAACATTTTCGAACGAACGAACAAAATATTTTTTTTTCAATTTCACGAACGAACAAAACAGTTTCTTTTTATGTTGACGAACGGTCGAACAAGTGTTCGAATGTGTTCGAAGGCCAACACTATTGACAGCAAAATAGAAAAAATCATCAAATGATTCGTAAAAAGAAAGAAAAAATCTGAAAATTAATAAAATTGTATGAGAAGGCATTTGATCAATTCTAAAATTCGAAATTCCCCTTTGCAAATATTTCATTCATAATAACGTTTTATTTCAATGAGTATCAGGTCTTAACGCAATTTATAAACATCTGATATTTTGACATGTCTAGTGAGTGGTTTACACGTTCACAGTAGCGCCTCGAATCATCAGCTGTCAAAGTGAGGTTAACGCTGGACGCGTTATTAATCGTTTCCTTGCATTTTCAATTGAAATTTCTCCGTTTCACCGTACATTCGGACCCGATTTAATCCAAAACAACGATGGCAGATGAAGAACAGGTAAATTAAAATGAATAACTTAAAAAAAAAACTCCGAACAAAATTCGATTTACATCATTCCTGTGATATGTGACGCTTTTGTTATTTTGTTCTGCAGATGCATATAATTCCGGTTAAAGAACCATTAGATTTAATTCGATTGAGTTTGGACGAGAAAATTTACGTGAAAATGCGCAATGAACGAGAACTTCGCGGCCGTTTGCATGTGAGTTGTGGCTTTACTTTCCTTTTATTCACTTGACTCTCTTTTCGTTTTGGATTTCTGTTTGATTTTCTCCTTTTTTGCCTTTCTCTGGAAGTCAAATTTCCTTTTCTGCTCTATAAAATTCAAAATGTGATTAATGTAAATGTTCCCATTGCAGGCATTCGATCAACATTTGAATATGGTGCTGGGTGATGCAGAAGAGACAGTCACAACGGTCGAAATCGACGAAGAAACGTACGAAGAAGTGTACAAAACCACCAAACGAACCATCCCAATGCTGTTTGTCCGTGGTGATGGTGTGATTCTGGTGTCGCCGCCAATGCGTGTCAGCTAAAGATGCCCATCCTACCAATTCCAATTGTCTTACTTAAATCGAAAAAAAAAATAAAATTGAATGTATTCGTAACTTGCAATCATTTTCATTACAAACTAACTTCCCGAAGCAGAAAAGAAACTCATTAGATCAAAACAAATCAATTTGTATGGAGACAGAAAAAAACAAGACTGAAATTGTTTTTCGTTGCTTGAAAAATTGCTTTATTATTTGCTTTCGATTGCTCATAAGATTAGATTTTTTTTTGTTCGTTCAATGTCAATTTCGTTTTGCCAGTTAGTAATTGTCGAAATGTGTAAATAATATTTACAAAGAGCCTCTCTCTCTATGTGTGTGTGTGAGTGTAAGCCGATTTACAATTCATAGATCATTTCGGTATTTTTCAAAGCGCCGAGCACATTCAAAGCGGTGATACGTGCCATTTCTTGTCGTGTTTCAATTTCAGCGCTGCCAATGTGTGGAATAATCACGCAATTATTGAGTGTTAGCAATGGGCTGTCAAGTGGCAACGGTTCTGGTGTGGTGACATCTAAGCCGGCGGCACGAATGGTATTGGTACGAAGTGCATCGTACAATGCGTCTTGATCGACGACTTGGCCGCGTGCACAATTGATCAAAACGGCTGTCTTCTTCATGGTGGCCAATGTTTTGGCGTTGATCAAATGGGTCGTTTCTGGTGTTAGAGCACACAATAAAATCACCACATCACTTGTGCTCAACAGCTTTTCGACGCTGACACGTTCCGCTCCCACTTCTCTGGCTTCTTTTTCCCGGCTATTCGATCGATTCGAATAGATGATCCGCTTTGGTTTGAATGGAATGATTCGTTTAGCTACTTCTTGGGCGATACGACCAAAACCAATGATTCCAATGGTTGTATCCCTGATCGCTGGACCACACATGTACATAGGTGCCCATGATTTCCAATCGCCGTTGTGCACGTCACGGTTGCCTTCGATCAATCGACGCGTTGTTGCCAATAACAAAGCAATGGTCAAATCAGCCACAGCATCGGTCAGCACTTCGGGCGTGTAGCCAACACGAATTTTCCGCTTTTTACACTCAACCAAATCGATGTGCTCATATCCAACAGACATTGTGGCAATGACTTTTAAATTTGGTCCAGCTCGTTCAATCACCTCTGCATCGATTTTATCGGTCAATGTGCAGAACAGCGCATCCTTACCAACAATTCCCTTTAACAAAATAAAATCACCAATAAAATCACCACAATAAAATTGAATGTATTCGTAACTTGCAATCAGACAAACAAACCTTTAACAATTCTTTGCGAGGCACAATCGATGCTTCATTCCAACCGTCGAGGTCACATCTATTTCGATGAAGACATGATAAGATAACATAAAATGTGTAAACATACGTTTTATCAGACGAAAAAAAATGAGAATAAACAATGCAGAAAAAAGAATAAAAAAAAACTTTACTCATTTTGCAGCAAATCGATGCCAGCCGTTGGGAAATCCGATCGTGTTAAATAAATTTGTGGACGCATTGTGGAAAAATTTGCGAGAAATCGTCGTGTTCCGGTGTTTCTTATCGTCGTGGCGAATGATTTCGTAGTGACAGGCTTTGTTATAGTTCTTGACACAACAATCGCACATGATCTGAATAGAGTCACGGAAGAGATCATGTTTCGATATGTATTAACCAAAACAACCAAAAAAAAATAACCCCTAGATAATTTCCCCGCAAACAAAAACACTGTACCACCAATTCAGTGATAGACTTGGGAGCGGTCACACGCAATTGAACATATCCGATGCTCAATACATTCCTAATTGCTTGATTACACAAAGTGTAGACATAATCGAAATTGTTTTTTTTTTCTCTTGACTTTTTAATTATAAGTGGCGATAGTTGAATTTAGGCACTATTCTAAAATTTTACATCAATATGTTAAGGTCGTATATACGTTATCGCAATACGACACCCAGTGTGAACGACCCGTTAGTCGGTTGGCGTGCGTGTCACGTGAGCTCGTATTTTTGTGTCATATACACACACAGAACAAGTCACAACATCGCTGCGAAAACAATCTAGAAAAAATAGTAGTTTCGGACGAAGAAATTTTGCGCAATTTTTCTCAATCTTTAAATAGCCGATAAATTTGTTCAATTTGATCCACCATGGCAAACGTTCTCAATTTCGGCAGGTAAGCCCATGAACGTATTTTCAGCAGTAAAAGTTTGGTGGAATTGGATTTTTCATCGAGAATATCTTTATTGATATATCGAGAGTGCATTCAGTTACATAATAATGTGCGATTCGTATCGTGTTGTGCCTAACATTGACATCTGGTTTTGTTTTGCAGAGTGTTATCCAGCCGGGCGCCGTTGCTATTCAAAGTGAATGCTGGCCAAAAGCTGTATCAAAATGCCCTTTTCACAACCAGCGCCCAGAAATACGTTCAACTCAAAATCGTCAAACCGAATGATCTGGAAAAGTTATCGTACGAAGAGAAAAACTCACTGTTGAAACGCGAACAATCACCTCATTTGACCATCTACAAACCACAATTGACCAGCATGCTGTCGATTAGCCATCGTATTAGCGGTGAGTGTAAACAAAGACACCATTGGATTTGTAATTGGTATGACCAGTCCCCGAACTTTATGAATTCAGATGCGACGACATTTGTGTAGAACAGCGCAGTAAATGACACATGAGCGAAGAGTGAAAATTGTTTGATGAAACGCTCTAGAACCCATTCATTTGCTTTGTACATCAAAATGATGCATTCTATGCATCAACATAATTTATTTCGGAAAATTTGAAAATTTCGGAAAGAAAAAAATTAAGTTTTTGCTGATGATTTGAAAGATGAGGAGAATTTTTTTCTGTAAAACATTTTTGTAGGTAAATAGAAGGACATTACGAAGAGGTGAATTCCATTCTGGTACAGAATGATTTTTTCTTAGAATTTTAAAAGAAAAGAATAGAGGAAGGTAGTGAATTCGAAACAAAAAAGTGATTCAACCGTGACTTACCTCTGAAGATACTTTTAATTCAATTCAAGCAATCTGAATCATGTTTTTGGACATAAGATTAGAATTTGAATTGATTTCATTTTTTTCAATTGATGAATGGCTCGAATTAAAATTCAAAACATCTCAATTTTGCTGCTTAATCCCTCAATATCTTTCCAATGAAAAATCCCATTCCAATAAAAAACGGAATCCGATGTAAAATTTTCTTCTTTGATAATTGCAGGTTTAATTCTAAGTGGATTTGCGACAGCCCTATGGTTTGGTGCGGTATTGCCGCCAAATGATATATCCTACTGGGTGACAGCCGCTGAAGGTGTGCAACTTAGTGCCGCCACATTAGCATTCATCAAATTCTACGTAGCGCTCCCTGTCACTTTCCACACATTGAACGGTGTGCGCCATTTGCTGTGGGACAATGGAAAATTCTTACAACTAACTCAAGTCTACAAAACCGGTTGGACGGTCGTTGGTTTGGCCGTTATTGCTGCCCTCGCTTTGGCTGCAGTTTAAGAAATATTTATGCGATTCGGTGTGCGTGGACTTAATTGGAATAAAAACAAATTTTCCTTAAAAAATAATGGTCATTTTTATTGTAATGCATTTTTCTTTTCTCTCACATGATTAATTTTTCTTCCTATCATTTGCCCATTTTGAGAAACTGAAACAAAAAAAATAAACAACCAATCTATAGTGTAAGTCCTACACCTAATGTGAATTTTTTTTCTGGTTCAGACAATGCGCTGAGCAACAACAACAAAAAAGTTAGTTTAATCTAAGCTAAATAAGTTTATCATCACAGCTAAAGAAAAGTACAACATGCGAAATTTATGCGCGACAGACATCTGCGTGACATTATTGTTTGTGTGGTTGTCTAATGAAAAATGGTTCTCTCATAAAAAAGTTTTTTTGTTGTTGATAGAATTAATTACAATAGTTAGCTAGAAAAGGATTTTTTTTATTCTTTCGTGTAATAATCACACTTTCTCTCTCCTTCTCTCTCTCTCTCTCTCTCTCTCTCTCTCTCGCTCTCTCGTGAAAAATTGAATGATTTGGAAAAACTAATGACTTTTTCACAACACAAAAATAGAGCAGAAAGTGAATGATTATATAGTAGTAAAAATAGTTTTTTGCACTTGGAAATGTACTTCTCATCAGGAGGATGGAAATGAATTTGTTTTCTCTCATAATTTTGTTGTTTTTGCTTTATTCCATTATTTTTGTTTCTTTACAAAATAATCTCTATAACTTTCTTATTCAATTCTTTATTTTCCAAGTTACAAACGACTTAATGGAGAGAGAAGAAAATAGAAGGGAAGAAATGAAATTACTATATCGAAAACAGGGGGAAAACTAGTTCAAAATTCATAATGAAGGCAAATAAAAAAAATATATATATTTAGATGAAAAACAATCAAAAAAATAGCCAATCACTGTACGTCTAAAATACATGTTTCATTTTTTTCTGTTGTTTTTGTGTGTTTAATTCTTCGGTTTTCGTTTCAAACGGTTGTTGGTGTGTTTTTTCTTTCTTCTAAGATGGTACGTTTATTTGGTGTGTGTGTGTGTGTGTGTGTGTGCAGCTGATGCATATCATCAGCTTTTATTTTTCTTTCTGAATGAGTGGTAAAAAACCGTCGGTTTTACATTCAACAGGAATAAATACAAATCAAAACGAGGCGTGTGGAAAACTAACAAATTAAAAAAAACACTTTATGATTCGCCTTTCAGTCGCTTCGTAAATTCTTCCTGTTGTTTCTCCTTCCATTCGTCTTTCGGTTTGTTTCGTTTGAGGTTACCATCCCAACTGAGATCGACTAGGCCACCCTGTTCAGCGATCACACCCTTTACCCGGTTCGCAAATACTATGGCCGATTCATCCTCTTGCTGGTACATCGGCGGCAAATACCATACATCACACACGATTGCCCACGATGTCATCATCAAAAACAAATACTGCATCATTGAATACTTTGAACTATTCCAAAATGGATCACCGAATCGCGGATCATATCTAAAATCATTAAAAAAAATGAATAGCATCATTAGGTTTGACATTGGCTGGAGGAAAATTGGGTTCGAGGTGATTTATGGTGGCAGTTAGACATCATTTTCCGTATATTCATCATATGTGCTAGCGATTCGAGATATAGTTTTTTCTTAGATATTTATCCGTACTCATCGTTGAATCATCGGGTTTTTCTTTCAATCGAAACGTTTGAATCCTCCAACGGAGTTTACTTTTGCAATCAGACTTTTATCCATTCCTTTTTCATCAAACCGAGTTTTTTTCTCTCCTTCAACAAGTGACTCGTTTGATCTACCTAACTAATCATCTGAACCTTTGATCAATCTATCTAATCAATCTAAATTGGAATTTTTTTCAAATTTATTTCACCTATGATCGATCGTTTACTAAAGAACTAAAAAAGAAACACCCCCGTTGAACCATCGATAGAGTAGGTTCCCCAATTGCGAGCACATACGAATACAGAAAACGAATAGATGCCATCATCATCGGTCTTACTTGATAGCAACCGGATAAATAACACCACCGACTTCAAAACTGCCCTTTTTAAATTGCATCACCGATGTATTGTTGATACATGTGCCCTCTGGGAAGATGAGAATCGGTGGGTTGTTTGGATCCGAAACGTGTTGACGCAATCTTTGTGCAACGGCCATTCGATCTTTCGATTCGGCGCGTTCGAACCAAATGTGCGGTGAGGCACGTGCCAATGCACGCTGCAACAGGCCCAAGAATCCACCATGTCGCTGACCAATCTTCATTGATAGTAAGAGAGTTTCGAAGAAAAAAAAAATCAAACGTAAAAAAATCACACACGAAAAAAAGAAGAAAAAAGAAAAAGAAAAATAAATACATTACATCACTAAAAAAAAAATGGTAAAAAAAAATTCAAACTTATTTGCAAAAGACACACATTTCACCAAGTGGGACAAAAAAAACAAACTCAATATGGATCAATGAATTATTATTGGATGAATGATATTGACTCAGAGAAATAAAGCCATACTCATTATTTTTTGGTTTATTTTTTTTTAAATAATTGCAAAAACCAATAATCCGTTGTACAGATTTACATTTTCGATATGTTATCAATATGTTATTGCCCGACATATTTATTATTATGTTATGTTGGGATTTTTTTTATCTTAATAACGTTATTAAGATTCAGCATATTAATAACATAATATGTTATGCGTTATATCGGGTGTTATCTTAATAAATCCTAAGATTCGGCGGTAATAACATTTTATTAATTATAATAATAACATATTATTAAGATGGATTTATTAACTGAATTAATAACATATTATTAGGTTTGGATTTTATTAATTCAATTAATAACATATTATTAAGATGCAATCTTAATAACGCTTTTTTCGCGCATTCTTTTCCCTAGCTGGAGAGAAAAAAAAGCACTGTACGATGTACACACCCATAACAATGCAGACAAAATATGGTAAATTGATCCTTTCAAGGTCGGGACTGGCAATTTCCTAAACTTAATGGTTAAGTTCAATACATGATAATTCCGTTTCAAAGAGTCATTTTAAATTCATTGCAACAGTGCAAAAAATTCACGTGTGTACTCCGCAGAGAAAAAACAACTTGTCAGTGCTCCGGCGAAAGAAATGCGCGAAAAAAGCGTTATTAAGATTGTATCTTAATAATATGTTATTAATTGAGTTAATAAATCCATCTTAATAATATGTTATTATTATAGTTAATAAAATGTTATTACCGCCGAATCTTAGGATTTATTAAGATAACACCCTATATAACGCATAACATATTATGTTATTATTTTGCTGAATCTTAATAACGTTATTATTATGTTATGTTGGACCAATATATCGGCCGTTATTATTATGTTATCAAGTATAGTTAATAATATGTTATTGCCTGTAAATCTGTAATCCGTTGAAAGAAATTATAATCGGTAATTTGTTGGAAATTATAAAAAAAAACAAAACAAAAATAAATAAAAGAAAAATGTTTGTTTTGAGGGAACGAAAAGAAAAAAAACAGAAATTCACACAGCAAAAAATGGCTTTATCTCTCTTGCATCCATTTACTTACCAATGAATAGCAATTGTCGCACATTAAAACGAGAACGTCGATTGGACTCGTGTGATTTGCCACGCAAATGCCAGTTTTACCTGGTCTATTTTGAATATCATGATAATTGATGACGGCTGACAAAGCACTGGACAGAAACACAAAGCAATGTATCAACACGTTATGGACCATTTTTCGTTTTGTATCACCGTCTGGTAAAAATCCCACAGCTGCTGTGCATATTGTTAACCAAAGAACCTGTACACCATGACACCAAGAGTACATGTACAACAAATACAAATATAGATAATGTTCGATAATGGATTTTTTTTCTGTTGTTGAGTTTTTTTTTTGTCTTTTGTTTCGTTTTGTTCTGCGCATTGTCTTGTTGCTCAACGAAAATGAATTGAGATGAGCGATTTTGAATCGAATTGTTTGGTTTTGTTGTTCTTGAAATATGAGTGTCGAACTTTGTATGTGGTTCGTTCAATTGACCGTATGCAATCATCCCACCAAAAATAAAAAATCAAAATTAATGCCATTCCGCCAAATCTAGTCAGAAACATACATAAACACACAAAATGTGAATAGCCATAATGCCCCCGGAGAATTAAAAAAAAATGTGCATATTGTTTGTTGTTTTGGTTTTGTTTTTTGGTTGTCTGATTTTCTCACCAACGAATAGGTGCAATCGGCACCCAGAATGGCCACATCCATAGGCGAAGTGTGGTTTGCCACACAGAATCCGGAGCTGTTCGGACGATACTGCGTATTGTGAAACGTTACCACAGCGGACAATGGTCGACACATCAATCGAAATGCCACTTTGAACAGCACATCGTTTACACACTTTCGGAGCCTAGCATTCGGTATCGTTCCGATCAAAGTAAACACTACTATTGCCACATTCACCTATTTTTTTGTTTTGATTTGTGAGAAATTTTGGTTCTCATTCAATTCAATTTGAATAATTTTTATATGTATTCATTTTATATTTTAAAATTTAATTTTTTTTTCAATTTGAATTTGATCATTTTTTCCTATTTTTTTTTCTTCTGAATTTTGACTCCAAAATTTTCAAGATTCTGACTGCATTAAACAAAAACACAAAGAAAAACTGCAAATTTCGATGTAAAATCGATGTGTAACTTACCCCAACGAAACAGATGATCACTCTGAATGGCATTAAAATGAAATAACGAATAAAAAATCCAATGAACCAAATGATACTAAGGCGCCACGATATGAATTCATGATAACGATTGGTTCGCGTCAATAAATTCCAATTTTTAAGCTCTTCCGCTTCGAATCGAGATGTCACTTCATCTTCGATTATCGCTTCTACACCCGATCTGATGTAACCGAGACATGTGGCCAAATGAAAATCAACCGGGTGATCCGTCTAGATAGAGAAAATGTCAAATTAGGTAAAAATCATTGCGTAGCCAATTTGGATTAAAAAAAAATGTTGAATGTTGCATTCTAACGAAAGTACAATCGAAAAGGCAGAGAAAAAATGTCAAAGAAAAAGAAAAACTTGAAAATGAATTCCATCTATTTACTTCTGTGTCACTATTTTCATTATCACTGCCTCTTGGCGTTCGAACAAATGTGAATCCATCGGTGTTTTGTACACCGTGTGGCACTAGAATGAGCGCATCATCGCGACTTATCACTGTGTTTCCATTGGAATTATGCTTTTTATGCGATTTTCGTTTGGCTGGCTTCAATTCGGCTGGTGGTAATGGCTTTTTGAACTCTCCACTTGGATCGAATGATTGATCCTTGCTCGTAGTAATGCCATCAACTGTGTCCGACGTATCGTCGGCGGTTCCGCTTACATTTCGCTCATCTTCCGAATCCAGTCGATTTATCAACGGATGCGTTTTCTTTCGCACATTTTCGATATTTTGACGGCCATACTGAAAATTGTATCGAAATAGAAAGTTAGTCACAATTTTAAACAAATATATTGAAAATATTTTTGAAAAAAATAATCAAATTAAAATTCTCGAATAAAACGTATCAAAATTGCTACGTAAAATTGAATAGAGAATAACAGCTGTTTTCTTTTCTCTAAAATATGTATGAAAACAAACAAATGCTCAACAACCGAATAAATATTTGCTGGAACGCAGTGAAATTTTTGTTTTAAAAAAAACCACGATAGAAAGAGAAAAAAATGTGTTCTTGATTGAATTCTCTCGCCAACGAACAAAAAAAAATCTAACACACTAACTCATTTTTTTTTTCTTCCTCTCTTCTTCCTTTTGTTAATTAGTCTTACAGCTCAATCTTTTTTTACTTGTTGCTCTATTGTTATAACTATTCAATCTATTGTATAAAAAACCTATTTAATTGTTATCGAATTTGGTCTTAATATAGAAAATGTATGGACTGGTCACTTGCAATTGTATCTCACCCGACATAAATGTAAATATTAATTGTATAATGAATAACGTCTTAAAAAGATGTGAGGTTTAACGGTGAGGCAAAACTCATACCTTCCCACCAAATACTTATGTATCATTAACATTGATTCTAAATAAATAAATAAATTACAGTTCGCCAGACGATCCAAATGGCAAAAATGCCCGTAAAAAGAGGAACTGTCACTCTCATTGAATCCATCACGCGTTGATATTCAAATGAGCCATAAAAATGTCTAGTTATTGTTGTTGTTGTTGTTGTTGTAGTTGGTCGGAATAAATTTGAATAATCACATGTGAAAATGCTGGTATTATCACACAAAATCCATTTGACGAACGACACAAAAATTTCTTTAATTGTGATTGTGATTGCTACTCTTGAATAATGCTCTGCTAATTTGTTTGTTGCTGTTGCTATTTTCAAGTTGTTTCCCTTGGTAGCGGCAAATTATAATTTCAATACATATTTTTTGTCGGTTTCGCCTGATAACCATGTTCGTGCAAAATTACCTATCTACCACATGAGTATCGATTGCGTTATTGTTATCGAATCCGGTTAACAAGTGAACGATGTATTTTCAAAAGGGCAACATACAATTTGATTGAATTGGTGTGTGATTGGACTTTTGTACTTAGCCCAAATTCTTCAATAATTTTTGATTATTGTTGCGGCCAAAGCGAATTTTTTTTCTCTATAGCGTTGATTCTAGTGACGTAATTCAACGCCTGTATGATTTTTCAACTCCTTTTGAAAGCAGTTAACGATTATTCATACGAAAAAAAGTCTCTTTTCTGCGCGACAGAAAAAAGCTGATCCGAGAGAAGAAATCTTGATGATCATGAACGAAGAGAAAGAATAAAAAAAAGGCGTGTTAATTGCTAAAACACAGCTAAAAATGAAGCTTTTACGATTAGACAACGACACATCGCAATTTTTTGTTGGCCGTTGTACAATTGCGACAAATGAATCGAGGATAAAAATGTGCCGACTCACTTGAACACATTATGGAATTGATAAAATGACGCGGTGTAATCTTGAGTAAGCAGATATTATGTAAAACCAAGTTGGGGGTAAAACGCACAACTCCACGCAATTCGTTTTCGAATAGTTGAAAAAATAATGCCGTGAAAAATATACGCGCTAAAAATGCATAAAATTGTAAAAAAAAAACGCAACGAATGATGCGATTACCAAAAATGAAAACGGAGGGTGGAACCGATCAATTCGTTTCTCTTTCTCAATGAAAACTTAGTAATCAAAACGAAATTGCGCGGTTAACATTCACACTCATGCACACTCACGCGAATATAAAATAGACGAGAAAAAAAACGTCGCCGATTAAGTAGCTGAGAAACAAGTTATAAGCAAAGTCAAAGTCAAGACCTTTTTCCTAATTATCGATCTCATGTGCGAGAGCACTGAGGTCTTTTTCGTTCTCACACAATTATATGTTTACGCGCGCACTGAAGGTTTTCTCTCGTTCGTTTTTCTCATCAAAAGAGAAAAAAAAAACTCCAAACAACAACAAAACAAATTATTCTCATAAAAACGCTACACAACCATATCGTTTCAATTTGTTTCGTGGTCTTGTGTTATTGAGCACTTGTTTTCACGCATAAAATGTGAACAATATTCACAAATTTGTTTAAAAAAAAAAATATTCCGACACACACGAACTCACACCAAATTGCACATACCTCGAATATTTGGAGTAAAACTTTGATATAAACCCTTCGAACGCCCAACGATATACCGATCGATGCAAAGAATACAATGCTCAATAGTCCAATCAGTACGGGAACATTAAACACAGCTGACAGAATTGCAAAGAACACCATCATCATGCTGCATCAAGGATGCCTACTCTCAAAGCTAGCTCGTGGCAGGCCAATTTATCACATACACAAAAACAACAGCAAATCTGTCGTTGCAAAATATTTGTCGTCGATGTTGACGTAATTGCGTCGTGTAGTCGTCTTTTCTTTCGCACTGTTGCTCTCTGCAATGTTTCTTTATCTTTCCACGTTAGATCAACACATTCGGTGTGGTGACTGCCGAAATAAAATAAAAAAACCCAGATGAAAATCACCTCCGACCAAATCTCTCGATCGACTCTGCAAGCAGAAAAACAAAAACAGATTATTTTTTTAACGTTAAATTTGACATTTAGCAACTTGTTTTGGTTCTTTTACAATATGGGCCGAAAAATTCGACTAGCAAACGAAAATAGAACAACAAAACTAGTTTTAATATTATTATGATGGCCATATATGTGACTCCAGTTCCAGCAGTGTTTTGTTTTTCACGTTATGTATTTTAAAATAGCCGAGATTTGTTTGCAATCATCCTGTCAATGAATTCTTTCGATGCTGTCGAACTCACGTTTGACTCTCTCTCTCTCTCTCTCTCTCTCTCTCTCTCTCTGTATACAAACACAAACACTGACCTATTTTGGTTGATTGTTGTGTTATTTGTCTTTTTTTCGGTGACACAGGACAGGGCAGTGTGAAAAAATGAAGAGAAAAAAAAACCGCGGATGCATCAAACGACAGGGCAGCATGTACCGAGAAAAAAGAATCTCGTTATTTATAATCGAATAGCAAATAGAATGCGATTAGTGTTGCTATGGTTCACTGCTCCAATCGGAATGTCGGAATAGAATGTGTGTACAATCTCTAATTCCTCACGAATTTCACACTCACAACAAAACGCTTTTTTACTGTCACACTCTCTCGTTCGAGTGAAATCGCCCGAATTTGCACTTTCTTGACGGCTTTCAGTTGTTCATTGTTTCGGTTCGATGACAGAAAACAAAAACAGATAGACTATAATGAATTAACTCGTGTCCATGTGCAAACTATGACTGGAGTTGTCAACCATGAAACAAAATGACCTTAGATCTAATTTTGTTTTACTTCAAATTGCTTGCCTTATCTAGGTACTTACGATTTGATTTTTTACTTTTTTTTTGAAATACTTTTTTCGGTTTTTCTGTATCTGTAGCTTTATTTTATTCGTCGCTGTCGATTCGCGTTCTTGATTTTACACTGAGGTGGTTCAGCCGATGAATTTGTAGCTTCTTTTTTTTTTTTTAAATTCAAACTGCAATTTGATTTGTTGTGTCGAATTCAATGTGCAATTTTAGATTTGTATCGGCAATTGCAATTTATTCACCAAATCTGCACACAATTTTTGATTGTTTAGTTTGTAAAACATTTTCTTCTCGTCACAATGAACATGCACATGGAAACACTGCAAGCACTGACTTTTCTTTTCCATCAACACGATGGGAGTGTGGATCGCAGTCAAGAATTTTTTTTTTTTCTTCTCTTCTACTTCGTTTCTTCTTCGGTGTTTCACTGTTATTTTTGTGTGTTGTTTCGTTGTTTCGTCTTCACTTTTCCGTCTCTCGTTTCTTTTTTTTTTGTTACAGTGTTCTTTTTCACTGTGTTGAGTGTACGAGTGTTGATTTCGTTATTAACTTCGTTGAAAGTGCGTTCAATATTACTCACTTTACCGATACATACAGCTCTCTCAACACATTTCAGAACACGTAACATTGAATGATTCGCAAACAATCAACAAATTGATGACGAACGCGCGCGCGAGAGAGCAGGACAGAGACGATTCGTATATCGAAATAATTCATATATACGTGTATTCACGCATTGATAGAGAAGAAGACGAATGAAAAAAGCAGCACACACACTTTTGGCTGACACACGGGTCCTTCAAATTTCGATCTCACAAACCGTTTACTACGACGTTAGCGTCAGAAAGAGAACACGACGTAAAAGTGTGTGCGTGCATATAAGCATTGTGTTAGCATTTTGTGCGCGAAACTGTCATTGTCTACAAAAGCATGACATGGAATTTAAGCCTAATGAATGGCCTATTCACACGAACAACCAACGTATTCTTTTTAGTTTCATTTAATCGCCCAGATTGATTGCCATGTAATCATTTTCGATTGAAAACCGAAATTACCACTTGACCTATGCCTTTTTGGTATGATTTTATGTAAAAATTCAATAATTCAATTGTTGTGCTGAGTTCGTGACATAGTCACGCGGGACATATTGCACAGCACCATCTACATGTACACAAGGCGATTTGTGTGTTATGTTACTCGTTGACAGCTGCTGTCAAATCACACACGAATAAACACATTTCAAGCAAATCACACGTGCGGATTTTATTGAGTCTATGGATCAAACTGTTGATTATTAGGGAGCACCGAATGTTGGTTTCAATTCACAAAGGATAGTGTGTAATTGTGCAAATAAGTTGATAATAGCTCGTTGGATTTTGCCGAAAATATGTCGGATCAAAACGATAGTGATGGAGAGGACTATAATCCAAAGGCACACAAGAAATTGTTAGCCGGTGTATCGTCGCTGCATAAGGGCCAGTTCATTAAGACAGCAACACGAGATGAGCCAGTACTCAAAAGAGACGAATTTAATCTGGTGAAACCGGCCGCAAGCAGTGACAAACCGACGAAAAAGGCCAAAGTCGATGTGAATGACCTGGTGAATGTACTAGATAAAACCAGTAAACATCTCCAATTGGGCAAAGCGCTCAAGAAAACCGCTGATAAGAAGAAAGTTTTGCCAGTGCCACTGCAAAAACCAGCCGCGGAAAAACTTCAACGCGCCATCAACTATGAAAAGACCAAGGAAAAACTTGAGCGTTGGGATGCGGTTGTAGCGAAAAATCGATCCGCTGATCATTTGGTAGGTGATTTTGCGTAAATTTGATGCGTTCGATTGATTTTTTTTCCCTGATGTCTTCCAATAGTTATTTGTTGACCCTAGCTAGATTGTTCGCTTAATTTTTTTTCCATTTGTTCTTCCACAGTCGTTCCCGTTGCATCAAGAAGCCAATGACCTAAAGTTGAAAGATAACGTGCAGGTGCCATCCAAATTCCGCGTCAAATCGGAAATGATGCTTGAGATGGAGAAAATCGAACCGGAAGTCTTTCAAATTGGCAAACCGCAGGAAGAAGATGAGGAAGAGGAGCCAAAATTGACGCGTGAAGAATTGATTGAGCGTTCACGTGAATTACGTCAATTACGAATTAAAGAATCACAACGAAGTATCAAGGCTTATCATCAGAATAAAATCAAGAGTAAAAAGTACCATCGAATTTTGAAGAAAGAGAAAATGCGGCAGCAAATCAAAGAGTTTGAATTGCTGCAAAAAACTGATCCAGAGGCGGCACTTCGTAAAATCGAACAGTTGGACCGTAGTCGAATCGAAGAAAGAGGGTTGCTTCGCCATCGTAACACCGGCACTTGGGCAAAAAATCTTGCCGTTCGCGCAAAATACGATAAAGATGCTCGTAAAGATCTTGCTGAACAGATTGCGATTAGCCGTGAACTGACGGCAAAGAAGAATATTGATGAATCAGACGATGAAGCTGAAGAGGCAATGGCTGATGTTAGTGATGCCGATGATCCATTCAATCCATGGTTGACAGCTGGCAAAGCGAATGGCGCCGGTAACAATGAAATCGGCGAATTTATGAGCGGCTATCGCAAATATTGGCAAGAGCGTAATGAAAATGAGAAGGAATTGGCTGATTATAAGGCAAGTGATGTGCCAGAAAACGATAGGGATGAAGAAACACTGGCAGAAAATAGCAATAGCGAAGAAGAGGCAGATGAAGAGATTTCAAGTGAAAAGACTAAAATTTCTAGTAAGAAAACGAAAAGCGCTAGGCTCAAAACAAAATTAGGTAAAAAATCTAAAGTGAACGCTGGCTGGATCGAAGAAGACATATCCGAAGCGTCAAAACCAATTACGAAAAAGAAGAAGAAAGAAAAATTAGGCAAAAAAGAGAAGAAGAAAGCGCAAATAGTTGATAATATTGATGATTTGTTCGATGATGCCGAGGATGCGCTCAGAGAAAAGGGTCGGAAAGTGTACGAAAAAGTGAAGTCAAACTTGGCAGCAAGGAAAAATAACAAGAAGAAGACAACAACGACGGAGGAGAGTGATGATGGAGCGGAAAATGAGAGCGAACGAATTGATTTGCGTTTCAAAAAACAAAATCAGCGTGCACAGGAAGATGAAGCATTGAATGGCGATGGTGATGACAGCGAAAATTTGTTGTCCAAACGAATCACAAATGCACTTAATTCAATTACGTCAAATGGCCGTTCGGGGACACAAGCGACTAATGGAAATTATGAGTCGGAGAACATAAATCCAAATGATATTGCTAAAGTGAAACCGCAACATTTATCCACCGCATTGCCAGACACTGTGTACAGTGTCGCCGATGACGGCTATAATGAGTATGACGATGACTATCATTTCGATGAGGAGAAAAAGATGACCATTGCCGAGGCGTTCGAAGATGATGACATTGTGGCGGAGTTCAAGCGTGAAAAAGACGAAGAGGCGAAAAAGAATGACACACAAGAAATCGATTTGTCAATGCCGGGATGGGGCTCATGGGGTGGCACCGGTATCGATCCAACCAAACAGAAAACCAAACGCAAATTGGTGTTACGTAAGTTTTTTGTTTCATGGGTTTTTAAATCAAAAATGCTTATTCAATGATTTAAAAAATTGTAAAAACATCCAAAAATTGAAAACTCAAAAAACAAAATACAAATATTTTCTTGGTACTTTTTGCAGGTTTCCCAGCACCAGAAAAACGACGTGTCGATAATCAGGGTAATCTAGTCATCATCGAGAATCGAGACGAAAAACTGCAAAAGCATCTGGTAGCAAACTTACCATTCCCATTCACAAGTGTTGATGATTACGAGAAGTCGATTCGTGTTCCGATCGGCAAAGATTTCGTACCGGCCACAGCGAATCGAGTACTCACTAAACCAGCAGTCATCACAAAGGCCGGCACAATCATTGAACCAATGAACGAAAATCAATTGGTCAACAAACAGAAGAAACGACCCACGAAAACCGATCGACGTATCGCCAAAATAGTAACATAGCTATGCGATATAATCATTCTTTTCGAGAAACATTTAATAAAAACAACAGTTATATTTTTAATTAATTGAAAACTAATGATGTTTGATTTGTTTTTGATTTGTTCGGTATAGATAATCTTGGGACTGGAAGTAAACAATTCGAATAATTTTTTACTTTTCAAAAATTGACCATGATTTTATTTTGGTTTTTATCCTTTCTTAAGAGTTAAGAGTAAAATATAATATATTTTTTGCAAACCAAACGCATTTTTTGGATCACAGTTTCTGTTCAATGGGATCAGTCGGATCAGACACAAATAGTGTCTATGAATAAATCATCGAATTGTTTAGATGAAATATTCTTGCTCAATTGGTTTATGACAATTTCGAGTTTTTATGAGTATTCTGCGGTATATTTAACAGAGATAAGTCGCCGAACCTAACTCTCAACTGTCAACTATCTTGTTCTATTGCTTGATCAGAGTCATTGAAAAATATAAGGAGATTGAGATTGAAAATATTTGTAAAAAAAAAAACTTTTTTCCACATATGGTAATATTTTGTGAAATAATTTTTATTCCATGGAATATAAAGTAATTTTAAATTCAAAATTTTCGAGAAAAAATAAACAAGTGCCCGGAACGAAAAAAAAATAAGAGCGAAATGGTGTTCTTGCTAATATTCATATTATTTCACAGTTTTTGTTGTGTTTTGAATTGTGCGCACGTTTGCTATCTGTGTCTAGCCGTATGAATTAAAGAGTGATGGCCAAGCCAAGCCAAGCCAAGCCAAGCCAAGCCATTTGGAGATAGCACTTTCCTTTTATGCAAATAGATTTTCAACGATTCTTTAGAAAATTTTCAGATAATTTCATGGAGAATTTGCAAAGTTTTTCCGATTTCCAAGGAAAAATCACGTTATCGTTTAAAATTGAAGATCAAAATTTTTACTGAATCTTCCATCGTAATCACCCGACTCTCAAAACAAAAATTGATTTATTCATAAGAAAAATGCAACATATTCAGAGAAAAAGTAATTTCGGTCAAAATTTGTGAACTTAAATTAGAATGACATTTTATCGGAAAGTTAGCACAAAAAATCCTTTTCTCGCTTTTGAAAATCCCACAAACAATAAATATGTTTAAATTAGTGTAACCCATTCGAAAGTTCATCCAATTATACTTCAAAGAAATTAATTTGTTCAAAATTTGGATAATTAATTTATTTCTCTACTTTTCCTCCACATTCATCCGCTCACTCCGTTTTTTCAATGGCTTTATTCGCACGAAAATCAAATCATTTACTAAAAAAGTAAATGTTACGAACGGAAAATAGTTTTTAAACACCATTTCGAAGCGAATAATTATTTCGTAAAAGTAGTAATTATTTTCAATTTTCATGATTTTTCGTAAAATTCCCGCTAAAACTGTTCAAGCCTCTCCAATTCTCATACATTCCCATAGAAGGGCAAATTCAAGCATTTGATGATATGGTTAACGGTAATATGGATGCACGTTATGCGCATGAACCATAACAGCTACATACAAAAAAGCTCTTTTTGTCAACGTATGAGAGTGTTTATGTGTGAGAGCTGAAGATGTGTGAGTGCTAAGCGGGGTTTTAATTATCCAGGATTCTATACACAAATGTCATGAATTTCAGTTCGAGTGTGTTTGTGATGTGCCTAATACATACTTGTATTGATTAATAAAAAAAAATGCAAAAATATGCTCACGTTTGCTTTACTACAAACTTTTCCCCTAATATGTGTCTCTAAAATGGTAAACCAGTGAAGTGAAAAAGCAGCCACCAGTGTTCAAACATCGCAAACCCCAACACTAACACATATACACAACGTACAGAGCCAAGCATTTACAATATACTACATATACGAATATATTTATTTGACTTACTTTACGTGAAAAAAAGCTACAACAAAATCGATTTGTCTCTACTTCGAACGGGGTACGACATTTTCTGTGGTAAGTTTTGCACCTTTTTTTTAATTTATCCGAAATGAAATTAAAATCAAATTTTGAATTAAAAATCACAGTTAGTTTATTGAAAGTGAGTATTTTGGCAACGATTTATCGGTGGATGGTTTGAAAAGATTTATGTGAAATTGGTGTTAATTTTTCCGATAGGAAAATCACGAGACAGTGTGTGGACGAACTACAATATCGAATAGTAGGAAAATCAATCAGTTATCTAACGAGGAATAATCGTGTCTCGTTTGATGTATGCCAAATGAGCGTACATGAAAGAGAGAATCAGTGAAATGGAAAATCGTTTTAATTGAAATAGAATGAGAAAAATGCCGAACTTATTTTATTTTCGGTGGTTTTTTTTTCAATTATATATCCGAATTTAGAAGTTTTTACTTTGAAAGTCCTGAACAAAAAGAGAAACATGTATTTTTGATAGGATAAACGTGAGTTTTTTCTCTTCATAAACAAATTAATGAATCTTACAAAAAAATTCGAATTTCAAAACTTTTTTCGGAAAATCAACATTAACCAAATGAAATAGAATACTTGATTCACCCACTAGCACCACAATCGACTATCATTAGCCTTACGCATAGAATTCGTGATATGAAATAATGATAACATCCGGAGCACTCGGAGTGAAATTTACTATCGAAATTGTAATTAGCGTAGAATTAGCGAGGCGAAACGTAAGAGCCGTTTTGTACAGATATTAATGAATGACATGGGGGAGCGAACACGCAGAGAGAGATTTTAAAAAAATGTCGCCAAGCAACGCATTCAATCCAAAAAGCTTATTCAAGTTGTTTTTTTTTTGATAAAATATTGAATGAGAAAGAAAATACCTGTCCTGAGCCTTTTCTAAACGAAGCTTTTCAAGTGCATGCTTGATGACATTATGTATGGTGTAGACGGAAAATAAGTCGTCTTGTAATGGGTCAAGTGGACACATTCATGAGTTTGTCGTTTTCTTTTTCCATTTTTTTCTCTTTTCTGCAGGTGCAGTTGCATTTCCGAAATTATTTCAGTGAACCAACGAAAAAAAAGAGAGTAAAGTGCAAATAGGTAGGAGAATAGCAAATAGGCGACACATACACACACCGACCGACTGATAGTGCAGCAGTTATTCGTGCAAACTTTTCGTTTAATCAAACGAAAGAAGAAGAAAAAAAACCAACCAGCCCAACAAGAATTATTTGATTTTCCCGAGGTGCGTTTATGCAAAAAACATGCAGCCATTTGAAAATAACGAAAACGAAGGATACGATTACGATCCAAAACAAAGGCCTCCGCCACAGAAGTTTCATGTTCGGCCCCGCGTTGATCCCGAGGCTGAGGGTGAAGTTGATCCAGAAGCGTAAGTATCAATGGATTTTTCCTATTGATTCAGTTCAATCGGATGTTCTTATCACCCTCTTTCTCATTCTCACTATCCCTTGCTCTCTCTTTCTCTGTGTCATGAAATTGTGTGCAAAATTTGTGATTCACGACAACAACAAAAAAAAAATCAGGTACCCACAACCAAAGGAATCAACGCATAAAATTCGAGGACGTGCTGATATAATCGAAATGATTTTCGGTGCCGTTGATCAGGAGCTGCTTTTTGTGAAAACGTTTTATTTCTTCTTCTACTCGGCATTCGGTTCCCTGTTCCCGTTGATGGGTGTTTATTTTAAGCAAATGGGTATGAATCCGCTGCAGGGTGGATTTTTGATTGGATGTCGGCCGTTCGTGGAGTTTTTATCGGCGCCATTCTGGGGCTCATACGCCGATCGGTAAGTGCTGTTTGTTTTCACTTTCTCCATCCCCTTTCGCCTTTTGCTCTCGTTTGGCATTCTGAGTAAACACTCTCGATGAAAAGAGCAATATTCTGTAAGAAGGCTTGAGAGTTCTCACGTTTCATTTGAATGGGAAAACCGGTCAAATGGCTGTTTGTGAACACACAGCTATTTTAATGGTTGCTTTTCAAATGTTACAAATGAATTTGATTACATGGAAAATTGATATACATCTCTCTCTCTCTCTCCTTTTCTCTATCTCTTTAATTTGGAAATGGGATATTCTTCTACACATGCACACATACATACATACATACACATGCTAACATTGATGCAGCTGTAAAAAGGGAAAAATGCTTTTGCTCGCCTCGTTGACGTCATGGATTCTGTTTACGCTACCCATTGGATTTATTCAGCCACCGGCGACGAGTTGCGTTCAGGCCTACAATTCCACGTCATTCCAATTGATTGAGCCGCAAGTGACATCACCGCGTATCCATAAACGTTCCATAGGCAATGCACCAGCCGATGCATTAGGTGAATTGAGCGAAGCATTGGCAACGTTCGACAACAACAATAACAACAATACAGTGAAACGTACACGACGTGATGCTCCATGGGTTGATGCTGGCATATCCCCAATTGCCGTGAACTATGCAACCAATTACAATGTGAAAAAGCACAAAAACTGGGTATCACCACTGTTCTCTTCCATTGTGTACACATACGATGACATTCAGAAAGCGTTCTTCTTGCTGTTCCTGTTAATTGTGATCGGTGAATTTTTCAGTGCACCGGCAATCACATTGGCCGATTCGGCAGTTATTACGTTGCTTGGTGACAATGCCGATAAATACGGGCATCAACGTATGTTTGGTTCATTGGGCTGGGGTTTGGCGATGTTTTTTGTCGGCATTGCGTTGGATCATTCGACCGCATTCCCAAGCCATCCATGCGGACCGGAAAAACAAGAGAAAAACTATGCCATTTGTTTTGCCACATTCTCCGTGCTGATGGGCGCCGCTCTGTTGACCGCTACTCAAATCACATTCAAGTATGATGAATCCGGTGATTCGGATGCGGCCGAAAAAGCGCCCGAACAGAAAACATCGTACGAAGACGATGAAATGCAAAATCAATTGGCCGAACAATTACAGTTGCCATCATTGGCGGCTGGACCGCGTGAACCAGTACATGCGCAAGCGCCACCTGCACTTGGCGCTCAAACGAAAATGTTTGCGCAAACCACACGTGAAATTCCCGAATGGGTTACTATCATCAGTCATTTCAAAGACTTGAAACGTGCCTCATTTTTATTTGTTGCTTTTTTCATGGGTTTCGGCATCGGACTTATATTCACATTTCTATTTTGGCATCTACAAGATTATGGCGGCTCGCCAACATTGTTTGGCGTTGCGTCAGTCATCAATCACATATCGGAAATTTTCGCCTACTTCTTTAGTTTTCGGTTAATCACACAAATTGGACATGTCAAAGTGAGTTTGCTCCCATTATTACCGATACCATTCTCTCCTGCAATCTAGACAAATTGATACATGAATACGTTTTTTGTTGTGCTTACAGGTATTATGTCTTGGACTGATTGGAAATATTTTACGATTTTTGTACATCTCCTATTTGACAAACCCATGGTATGTTTTACCATTCGAATTTATGCAAGGAATTACTCATGCTGCTGTTTGGGCCGCTTGTTGTTCGTACATTTCACACAGTACACCACCACACCTTCGCTCATCGGCTCAAGGTGTATTGCAAGGACTTCATCATGGTAAGCGACACCGTGGAAAGTTTGAGTTCATTTTGTTCGTTCACATTTCGTTTTTGCGATGGTTTAAGCTCATCTCTTCTACGTTGTATTCAAAACTAGTTTCATGGTTGATTCGAAGATTAAAATGAAGTGTGTTTGTCAAACAGGTTTGGGCCGTGGTTGTGGTGCGGTATTTGGAGGTTTCTTCGTTCGTTACTTGGGAACAACGGCTACCTTCCGTGGATATGGTAAGTTGAAATATTTTGCCATAAAACATATCGAGCATATTTTTTTGGACACGATCCTTCCTGAATTTTGCCCATGAACTTTCCCAAACTCTTGATTTTACCACTTACAATTGATATTCCATTTCAGGTATCATATGCATGTTCATATTGGGTGCATTCATATTCATCAACTTCTACCACAAAGAGCATGGTTTCATCACTGAGATTCCACAGAGCGAAGATCCTCACAAGGTATGAACATAATGAATCCAAAATTTCATCGTGATCTTTGATATTCTGTTCGAATCCACGGAAAAATCAAATAATTTTCATCAGTTCGAAAAGTTTTTTTTTATAATGTTTTATCAATTGAAAAGAAGAATTTTTCTGTTAGATAAGTAATTGAGTGGAATTGATGTAGTCGCCATTTGCCACTCGTAATGTTCAACGTACGATTTTCATTTCGATGTAATTTCCCGTCTCGTCTCTTATCAAAATAATGCCATGTCCACTTGCTTAAATTTCAGGTGGCCGAAGAAACTTCACATTTGGCACCGCACGGTGTACCATCAAATCCAATACCGCGAGCGTTATCAAGTTCCCGCTTGAATGATTTGCAAAATCAAAATGGTGAAACCTATGGTACTTATCAAACAAGTGCCGGTGGCAATCTGGATATTCCTGGCGGCACAAGAAATCCATTCCAAAAGTAAATTGCATTATCAGCAGCTGTGGATTTCCTAAATCCAAAATGATTTTAAAGAAAATGCAAAAGAATGGAAGCAAACAGCAACAGTAACATATTTAATATTATACATATGAACATAAACAAAAACAAGAAAAATTTGGTTCCACTATGCCGAACAAAAGGTTCCTTCAGAAACTGTTTAGCTATTCAAATGAAACAGAAACAGAAACACACACATACACAAAACTATATATACACATATATATATATATATATATATACTGAAATCAATGAACATAATCATTATTTAATATTCGAGCCAGAACATTTTTAAAGCTAGAAAATCTACACAAAACGCAACGTTCAAAATGAACCGAACCCATAGTGAGAGATAATAGTGAGATATTTTCCGGGTAGAGAGAGAGAGAGAGAGAGAGAGAGAGAGAGAGGTGCGAAAATATTTCATTCAGCGCAAGAGAGAAGACGTGCATCTAGTAAATCACTTAGTTGAATGGCACAATTACAATTTAAGCCTAGGATTAACGTGGAAAACAAGTGTGTGTCCGTGAGATTGAGAGAAAAAGAAAGAAAAAGCCACATGGCTAAACGAGCACACGATATCAAGTAAAATGGATTCAAATCAGCCTCCTCACAAAAAAAAAAGACCTAAGTTTAGTAGCAAACAAAAAAAAAGCCATGGAAAATTTCAGCGCAACAGTTACACACATACACACAGAGTTCAGAGATTTATGATGTGGGAGGCTTGACATTTAGCATTGTTTGCACTCAGAATACGTATATCTTTCATATATTTACACTTTTATTCGTATCATTTTCATGGGGTGTTTATACCAAATTGATTTGTTAGTCACGTAAATCTGCATTCGCGATACGACCATTTTTGTCTCATCTGTCGCAGCAGTTAATGCAAACCAATTGAGTGGTGTTAACGCGCATAATAGGCCGTAATTGTGAACAATTCAAATTTATTTGACTGTTTGAAACACCAATTACTAATTTACTCTTGCGGCAGATAGGAAAATTGAAAGTGGAAACACAGGCAATGTTTTTACTCTGTATCCACTGTCAACCCGATTTCCATGTGCTACATTATGTTGCAGATTTACTGACTTTAACGAAAATGATAACATTTTTTAACTTAGTTCACTCACACACACACTCATACACTAACCCGCTGTGAAAAGTAGCGAAAATGCGCCCATGACTGAAGTATTAATATTGGCACATATTCTAATTCCTAAATTTTGAGAATGAAGGAAACAAAAAAAAAACCATTTGCACAATTTAGTTGTTTGCTTTGATTTCCAAAAATGAATTGGAAATTGAATAATTGGCAAAGTATATACGAATAACATTTTCTTTCGCTAAACGCTTTATTTTCAAAATCTCCTGATATAAATCTCAGAAGAAGAAAAAATCATTTTACCTCCAAATTAGGTTTGTTTGAATATGTTGTCGTGAATCAGAAAAAATGAACCGGGCGGCTCCACTTCTTGATGAACGAAAAGCCCACATAGAGCAAGTAATAGAAGCGAGTGATCAATTTGTGCTATTGATGGCTCAAAGAAATAGATGTAAAAGATCTTCATTCATTGATTCTTCCAAGTGTACATGAAATAACCAAAACAAAATACGCAAATTCAAAGAAGTTATTTCCCCTGTTGGGAAATGCTTTTTATTTTTAATCCCCAGCTTATTTAAGTAACCTCGGAGAAGAACACCAAAAACAGAAGCGACACGAATTCTTGATTCGAACATGGATGCGAAATAGCGAGATAAGAAATGAGAAAGTGGAGAAATAAATCTTAAACCTAGTACCTTTTCATTAAACGAAGAAGAAACGAAAACTGAACTATTGTTCGCGTAATAATGACATCCAAAAGAGTATTTACGAATAGGAAAACCACAACAAAAACAACAAAACACTCATCAAAAATGAACCATTAAGAATGATAGAGAGAAATCATGAATTTAAATGTATATGATATATAAACAAAAAAAACGTAGTTATTTATTTAGAACATTAAGAACTAAGAAAAAAAATCATGAAAAAAATCTCTTGTTGCTATTTACGATGCATTCGATGGCGCATAACCATCGAATTCATTATTCACAATCATCTAGATAACTTTGAAACAAAGGAAAAAAATTAGTAAAAAAAAATATAAACAAAAAAAAACTAATATGTAATGCAAGGGATAAAGCTCAAATCAGTAATCATATCGAACGATGCGATCTTTCGTACCACAATCGATATATATATTCTCTATGAATAGTAGGATATGAATTTACGTTATTGATAAGGGTATGGATAGAAACAAATGCATGGATTGCGATCAAAGAGATCGGTTTGATTCAGAATGAACACGAATTTTTATGAGACACACACACACATTCGTTCGTCATGACATCTCAACAAAACTTCTTTTTCATACATTTATCAGCTGTGAAAACTGCGATAGTTCCAAACTTTTTGAAGTGTTTTTACCAATTTAGCTGCTCCATCCCCAAACTAGCCCGTTTGTCAGACAATTTTTATTTTATACAAAATATGCACTTTTGCAAATAGACGAAATCGAAATCATATCATTGAGAGAAATGCCCAGATGCCCGGATGCCCGGAAAATGATCGAAATGGAGAAAGAATAAGAATAGCCGGGACAAAAAGAATAGCATCAAAATAACACACTAAAAATCATAAGAATAGCATCAAAATAGAAAAGTTTCTTCAAAAATAAAAACTATAAAGAAAATTTCAAAAAAGAAAAGATATGAAAAAAAATGGAAAATCGTGTTCATTTTATCAAATAATCGAGTCTTTTTGCCGCATCCATTTGAACGCTTATGGTCAAAAATATTTTCCTTAAATGGATACAGCTGCTCTTGAAGCCAGCTTCTGAAGAAGAAGACTCTCTTTGTTTCTTCGTCAAAGTATTGAAAGCAAAAAAAAAAAAGAAACTGACACTCCAACTGATGCCAAATTTGGCGGAAAATCTATTCGTTGAAACGAAAATGTTCGAGGCTAAAATGCTAAGCAAAAAAAAACAAACAAACACTACTCAACATCAAACGTTTATACTCTAAGTCAAAGCTGAGACAGACAACAACAAAAAATGAAGAAAAAAGAAATTTTGGTATTTTTTATGGTCTTCAAAAGTCTAAAATATGATTTAAAGAATACCAAATTGGGTGTCGAATGGAACATAAACCAGCATTTCAGATGATAACAACCATTGGGAACATCCACCGAACCAACGTCCAACGTGTTTAGTTTTCAATGCTTGGCATCATTTTTGTGCGTGTGCTGCCAATGCTTTCATTCAACATCCACCAAAAATATATTGAAATTATATATATATATATATATATATATATATGAAAATATATTTATTGATTTAAGAGTTATTTAGAATATATTATATTGAAATATCACAGTCATATCATTTAAAAAAAACGAATACCAAATAGATTTAACAACAACAACAAAACCTTCAAGAACAACATTTTCAAAGAGTTAAAACATTTACATTGAGTTGCAAAGATTGAAAGGTGAAATCCAAAAGGCTAACAACCGAATGTGTGTTTGAATATTATTGTGATCGATGTTTTTGTCTAATCACTGACCGAACCTGGGTCAGCGAATATGATTTATCATTTTAGCAACACATGTGTTGCACATTTTAAAATGAATTTTGAAGGAAAAAAGCAAAAAAAAGAGAAAATACATAAACATTGAAGACATCGAACAATCTTATGGTATTTTACTATGCAGATGTGTTTTTTTTGTGCACAAGCGTCGTCCAATTTTATTTCGACCGATTTACTTAGGCTTTATTGATTCGAAGTCAATTTCATTTCATATACAGTATAATTGAGAGACCAGTGCTAAAAAACACAGACAAACGGGTAGCAATTCCAATATGTTCTAAGAAATGTATATGCTTTTCAATGCTGACATTGAGTTTTTTGTCAAAAAAAAACTATTTTCGTTCAAACATGCAACAATCTTCTGTCTATTGGAGTTTAAATGATGTCTCAAATTTCAAAACGTTCCTTTTGTAAACTATGCTTTCTCAGCGACAATTTAAGTACTTTCGTTAATTTTGAATTCGAAATTTTTGGGACAGATTTTTTTTCATTCGTTCGGAATTACTCCATATTTACCCATTAAAACCTTTAAATGGTTCCATTAACCTGATTCCACCAGCAAATCCAAATCAAATCTGCAAACATTGCGTAAATCATTGTGATGGCATATCCTTTGTTTCATTTTGGTGACAGTCAAAGTGTTGCATGGACATGTCCTCTGGACGCGAGTCAAATGAAAAGTTGTGTCTTGAGCCAAAAAGCTTTTTATTCTTCTCTAAACGAAAAAAAAACAAACCAAAGTGAAAATACGTGCTGTTTAATTTTACTTGATTGCAAATATACAAATTTGTGGGCGAAAGAAAAAAAAATGCATAAAAAAGTCCTAATTTTTTTTTATCAATGTTGTTTAGGTTAAAAAAAATAATAACAAAATGTACATTTATTATGAACGTGACAAATGTGCGTGGGCAAGCGAATATACGAAGCAATTTTGCCAAGATACGAATTGTTCATTTATGTTGAAACTGTGTTTTCTATCAACATTTATTTGATATAATCCAATGAATCAATTGGTTAAGCAAAAAGCGGTTGGTGTCGATTGTAGCGTTACTCGTACTTCGCAAGCATATATTCAACATGTCCTTGATGTGATCACTTTTATTATAAAAACAATATCCGTTTGGAAAATAAGCCAAAACAGCAATCGAACAAAAAAATTTAACAAAAAAAACGATTTTGAGCAACATTTTCAAACCAAAATTTAACACATAAAATTTAAGCATTTATCCATTGCACCGAATGACGTAGATAAATGAAATTCACACATACGACATAGAAAAGAATGTGTTTATAAATCATTAATCAACTGTTGATTCATTTTGTATCACTGTTAATAAATATAAAACCGTTTTTAGAGTTCGGATTTAAAGAAAGAGTGAAAGAAAAACAAATGTGTTATCAAGAGAGATTAAATTATAGAGAAAGAGAAATCACATCGCCTCCTAAATTGCTACATTCTGTTTTCGTTTGTGTTAAGTGGTTTATTTCGCCGCAATTTTTACAGTTAATGCTTTGGATAGAGGCAATGTGTGAAACAACACAGATGTTTCCCTTCATTTAAAAAAAAAACTTAAATTAAATTCGCATTCACTTGGTTAAGTAGTCCTAACTTTTCTCCGATCTAAGATCTATGTCTGTTGTAAAAAAAAAAACCAAAAAACTATATGTTTCAAAATAAATTTTTTTGTCGGTGTTTTCTTTTCAATTTACCAAATCGCTTCGAATCTTTTCGATTCTTTCACATTGGAAAATTGGTTCAGGAAGAAACTGAAGTTGCAGAACTATGGCTTCTTAAGAAAGCACTTGAACTTATTCTTTGATGCTTTTTTCAGTTTTTCCAATTCACATTTGTTTTTTTTTTTTCGTTTAATTTCAATTCCCCTTGACTGTGTTTTTACTTTTCCATCTGCCTTTTCCTTAATCAAATTTCTACTTTTCACACTAAATTAGAATCTCTGATCACTTTCCATTCTTTTCCTTCCATTTCATACTAATTTTTCTTCACAGTTCTACTTCAAAACTCTTATCATTTTTCATATCCAAAATATTGAATGGCATAGATTTCTATGGAAATTCTTTAAAATTGTATTCAAATGCTCAAGACAAATGTTTAGTACTTGATGCAATAACAAGACGATATCTTTGAACAGACACTAGTGCATGGGTGTATCTATCAATAGTTTGGCATGAAAATTCGACTCACTGACAGCATTCCAGTGGTAAATCCAGTGGTTAAAGGTTAGTTACTGATATTTATCCAATTTTGACTTATGGTCTCTTACATCTTCGATTACTCACTTGTGAAAATAGTCGTGAAATTATCCCGTAAAATATGAAATTCCTGCTTTTCGGTTAAAGTGTGCGAATTTGACAGAAATCGTGTAACCAATTTACACAATTTTCGTCACATTTTACCGGGAATCCATGAACTTCATATTTTATCAGATTTTACTGGACAATTTCGCGGTTATTTCTAACAGTGCCTGTCTTCGATCCAATTTTTACGCACGTAAAATCGATGACCTGTCTAATTCAGCCCACACATGAATGGCACAAACCCCAATAGCGGCAAGTATCAAAGATATTTTCTATCAATAAAAAATGGCTCTTGTCGATTTTCTCCTTTGACAAAATGCTTTGATCAAATTGAACGAAGAAATTCTATTAACAATACATTGCCACTCTGTTTTATGATTTCCAAGCTTCAAATCTCTATGCGCCTTATCGCTTCAATCTTTCATACCTTTGCTAATCAAGAGAAATGAGCTATTTTCTGTTTCTAAAGAATATTTCTAAATCATTTTGGTAAAAAAAAATCGGAACGAATCAAAGAGAGAAACAAATATGTAAAAAAAAATGTTTTATTTTTGAGCTTAGCCGTGTACAAAGCACTCTGTTCTTGTAAAATGTATTCACGGAATAACCAAAATTTTGGTTACCAAATAAATCCATTCAAATTCAAATGCATATTGATGTAACATTTTTAGATCATAGACACAAAGAAAAATAACATTTATCGGAGTCAAGTGCTTCTGGTTTGATGTACTTGTGTGGCCAATGAGAATTGTTGATAGATAGATGGAATACGGCTCGAAAGAGAGACTAAAATAAAAAAAAAATGATTCAAAGATATGTATGCATTTTTCTATGATTTCCTTCAAATTTCGGTTGAGTTTAATACTGAATTTTTGAGTTTTCGCTACGGAAAAATCGTTTCAAAATCAGTCAATACGACTAGAAGCAGAAATAATTGGGTAAGTTTGTTCTAGAAGTGGTTTTTTTTTCTCGCAAACATCAAATGATCTTAAATTCAATCAAAATTTATTAGTAATTGAAATGGCGTGAAATTCATTGTGTTCAAACTTCGATCGAAAGGTTGTTTGTATTTCGTTCAAAATGATGAGCTCATGAATGTGTAGCTCACTATGTAAAGCGAGAGAATTTTCGCTTGGGTCGCGCTCGATCATTGTCGCTTCGTTCAAAATGACAAATTAATGTGTGTCTGATGTGAAGCAACAAAAAATCTCTCTCTCTCGCAGTCGACTATTAAACAAATTTCTAATATTCAAACAAAAAAAAATTGACACAAAGAGAATTGTCAATCAGATGATTTAATAGTCTATCACTTGCGTGTGCGCTTGTTCCTTCTGCGTTCTGTCTTGACATTGTTGAATCATAATGGCTTCAGAATATTATTTATAAATTTGCACGTCGTGAAAACGGCGCGAAAGATAGTGGGAGAAAGAGGGAGAGAGAGAGAGAGAGAGAGAGGCATTTTCAAGAGACGACTAATGTGCCATTCAATTCTTCAAGTTTTGTTTGCGCATCTTATTGTTGCCTATAATGGTACTTTTATCTTTGTTTCCTCATGACTCAGTGCCTATTGTTACTTTCTGGGCTAACCGCGAACAATCGATGTATAGACTGTCTTTTGTGTACATTTCATCTTATCACACACACACACACACACACATCCATGACAGAGAAAGCAAATCAACGGGTTTTTCTCATCTTTTTGCTCGATATCCGAGGAATATTTGCTTTGCACCGAAAACAACGGACACAATTTTAATTTGTGCGTTACACGATTTTACTCGAAATTACGCGTTGGCATACTATTTCAGTTGCATTTATCCTGCACCATATGTCGCACTAGTGCAATTACGTATGACACATGACGCAAACAAAGCTGTTGTATTAGCTGGCAAAGACGCCAATTCATTCTTTGACGCTCTCATTCGTTTTTATTCGCTTTTTCTTCTTCTTTCAATCAATAATTATATTCCGAAACTACGCAATATTTATTTGTTTGATACCCACATTGCGATACAATCAACTTATATGAAGCGCTTGTTTGTTTGCCTAAAAAAACAGCCATCGCCTAATGTGACACACTCAAAAACAAAAGAGAATTTTCGAAGAGATGATACAATGGATTTGAACAAAGTGTGGAATGAATTTTGGTTGTCTTGATTAGAATGTGCTTTAGAAATATGTCAAATCCGACCTCGTTTCAAGGAGAAATTGATTATTGTCTTTGATTTGCCATTGAAATTGGTAAAAAAAATAACGAATGAACTTCATCTAAATTGAAGAAACGAATGAAAAATGAATCAATTTGACAAACAAAAAAATGGTTCGTTTTATTGGAATGCAAAAATTCATTTGAATTTTTATGAAATAATAAAATATGAAACGGTTTCAAAGCTTTAAATTCGGTAAACAACTCATTAAAATCAAAAGATGAAACAATTTCACAAAAATTCCAATTTTATGATCGTCGTAATTGTTTTTGTCTGCACGAAAACGTGCCTCACTTTCGGTCTGAGTGACTCACAAGCGAAATTGCAATATATTGATAACAATAATAGCAATAACAAAGCGAACACACACGATGTCGTATTAATGAACAAGTGGCAAATTAATACATGGTGTATATTCGTTGGAAATTGTTGTGACATCGCATTTTCAGTCAATTTGTCTTGGTATTCCATCGTTTGCGCGCGCGACAAAATCCGAAATTCCATCGAATTGTTGTTTTTTCATCGTCGTCGCTCAGTTTTTGTGTTTGTATGTTATAAAAAGCGAAATGACATAGCTCATTGTGCGTATTCATCTATCTATCGTTCGTTCAACACAGTTAATAAATATTCAACCGTACCGAAGCTGTTAAAGTCATTACGTTTGTTGTTATCAAGATTAACAGGCAGACAATACAACGAGAAAAAAAAAACACAGCGTAATTTCGCAATCAAAGTGTGATCAGATTGAATCGAAAATGGGTTCAATTGCAGTTGCGGTGATTTTTGGTGAGCCATGTGAAGTTTTTATTTGATGGAGATTTTTTTTTTCAATTTTACAATATAGAATTTGATTGTGTTGAACCTGGTTTTTGAATGTTTGATATTTGAACTTCCACACCGTGTGATTTAATCGCAGTGTTAATTTAATTTCAGTTTTATCGATTAGTTTCGCATTGAGTACACCATTCCCGGATGGCGATTCAGTGGGTGCACGATCGTCTTGCACCGATGGTAACCAGCTAAAATGTGCTTATAAGATTGTCGATCATCGACATAACGGGGCAATCAACACAAAAGTGCAAGACTCACCTGTCAAACGATATAGCTGGCTATATTGCAGTAGACTTGAACGTCTCAATCTGTTATACCACGAGGCTCCGGATCAAAACTGCGAAGAATGTAAAAATGCACCACGTGTCCAAATCCCGTGACAAATCAATACAATTCAGAATATGACAATAGTTTTGCTACCGTGTGCACCGTACTGACACAGCAGTAGGCAACCGATTAGTTTAAGACAAATATTTAGCTAGCTGAAAATGATCATCCAATACAAAACAGAATGATCAATTGATCATAGTAATTTGACCATATGTTCATAGTAAAAACATTCCACAAATTTAGACGTGTCTGGCTCAATTAGAATTTCGCTCTAGTTGACTGGCAAAAATTACGTCGTAGTCAACCATTTTTCATACACAAATTCAGTTCACAATAATCTTTTTTTTTCCGTAGATTTTCGTTAAAGTCAATCAGTCGGTCATCGAATTTGCACACGTGATTGCATTTCAGTCAACTTTGAACATTCAAATGAAAAGCAATTCTTGTGGTGTGAAACAAAACCAACGATTTTATTCTTAGTGTAAAAACATGTGTTTCAAATTATTGTTAAGACAACGAAAGAATGTACTCTGTTGATGGAAATTACATTTAGATTTATTATCGCATTTCAAATACTGTATTTATTGTTAGAAACAATTTGAAGAGACTTTTTTTCTTCTTCGAATATTTGTTGAATTGAAGTAAACGTGCCAATTTGCTTGACACATTCAACTTCGAAGACTCAAAACATGCAAATGACTAATCAAATTGATTTTGTATTACCATATAAGTTGTGTGATATTCATTAGCTGTATAAGATGTTCATTTCCGAATTCAATCAAAGAATTCCATGTGTGCGTTAGAAAATATGTGAAGTTTGTGTATTTTTTTTTTTGTAGCTCGTATTGTTGTTGTTGCTCATTATAATAAATATTGTTTTTTCTTCTTCTCTATTTTAACCAAACAATAAGCGAATGGAAAGAAATACATGGAAAATAAACGAATAACTTCCGATTGTTATGAACAACAATTCACTTGCAATTATTATACAAATGCCTCATTTTTTTTTATTTTGGCAAATATGAATATTTTTGTGATTTTTTTTTTCGGTGCGCTGCGATCATTTTTCAATGACACTGGTTTTAATGAACGATTTTTGGATGTTTCCGCACTTGGAATTTTTCTAATAACTCATTTTGGAATCCCAAATTTGAACGTATGAGCGCCTTTTTTTCTTCTTTATTTCAATTCATGCCTATCCCAAGCAGCTTAGAGGTCTTTTTCTTCTAGAGATCGAATTCTCGAATTACAACATTTCAAAGCTATGCTACCAAAGTGAAATGATTTGCTTTTTTCAATTTTTTGTTCAATCAAAATAAGTTTAGTAATATTATTGGCTGCACTTGAACCACCACTTTCTCTACCCCAAAATAAAATCATTTTTTTATGGTTTTTTTATTTTCGGACTTTTTTCCGATTTTACAAATTTTAAATTAACCTACTAATCTGCTGGATGGAACTTTTGGATATCATGTGATTGATAAGATTCTCAATTTGCAAATGAGCTACATTTCTCTTTGATACCATCTAAAAATTCCGTACAAGAGTTTGCCCAAGTGCAAAAATGTGAAGCATTGTATTTTCGCTTCGATAGCTCAAAATGCATTAAAACAGTTTTCATTTTTGTTCTTCTTTATAGAAAATTTGATCATCAATCTGATTACAATTTCAATCTTTTCTCCCAATAATTTTATTCTTTTGTAATGAGATAAATAATTAGATCGAATTTAATTTAAAAAATCTTAATTTTTTGTCTTTATTCCTTATTATCTTCCGAATGTTTAACAAATCACGTAAGTATCCTGATAAGTTATAACAATTAAATTCATTCAATGATTTTCACTTTATTGGTTAGTAAAAGGTGGGCAAAAGAAGGCAATTGACAGAGGTTTTTCCACTATTTCCATAAAATACCGGATTAATGACATCTATTCAATCATTTAAATTCAATGTGAACTAATATTGAATGGGCAAAGTTTAATTTTCACCATGAAAAAAAAGTCAAAGCCAGCCATTCAACTTAGACATTCGTCGTAGTCTGTTGATTAAGATAATAAGGATATTATAATATATCATAACTGATATGCAATTTGTCACATAAAAAAAAGAATTTAATGCTAATTTAATCATTCCAATCAGTTGCTGATTGGCCGTTAGTAGAAAGTATCTCTCTCTCTTAAATAACTATGTTTCAAAATGTGGAACCGTTAAATGCTAAATTAATTTGACTTTTTTACAAGTAATTACCTGTTGAAAGGGAATGGAATTAACAATACGCCCCAATATCACCTATCACGTCACGAACCTTTGCTACCACCGCAACTGCTATTTTTCACATTCATTCCCAGTGCAATTGTGCATGGCGCCACCACTCATTTCAATGCGGGGTTGAAAAGGATTTAAAATCCGTTGTTACATGCAATTAGACGAGCAATCAATGCCCACTAATCTCGGCAACCCTTATTATTAATTTACTCACCTTGGCCAATGGCTATTTTGCGTGCGACGAAACATTTACCTGCGTCAACTATTTTATGTTATCTAATTTATATCGACAAATAAACAACAAACACGGATGTATATCACTTTCAATTAATTACGACTTTTTTCCTATGCAACTATAATTAATCGGTCTTTTGTATTTCAATGGAGCCGCTATTTTTTATTTAATCCTTCGATGAAATCACACTATTTCAACCACATGTTATTATCATAATTATTTGAAAAGGGGCACGATTTTTGAACCGAATTGAAGAGAGAAAGTGAAAAAAAAAGATTTAACACGCTTAAATGAACAATTGATTTTTTAACCCCGAAAACATATAAGGCGGCGTGATATTTAACTGCACGATAAACATTAATTATTTAAAGAATGATGAAATTTTAAAGAGCTAACGCCGAAGTTGCTCGGTTTCACAGAGTATTCGTGTGAGCACCATTTAGGTAAGAGATTTTACTATGGTACCGGATCAGAGCACGTGAAAGCCATGCATTTTTATGGGGTTGCAAAAGGCTGAAGCCATGGGTGTTGAATGTCATTCAACGCCACTAAGCTGTAGACATCTCTCTCCGGCTATACGGTAAACAACAGAACCAACACTGAACATGAAAATGAAATGTTCAATTGTGTTTGTTTCGTTAGTTTCAACTGCGCCTCTACGAGAGGTCACTTTTGTCGTTTCTTTTTGTTATTTTACATATAAAATCAATGGTATTAGACGAGGATGGCTGAAGCGATAAATTTTAAAAAGCAAAAGGCTGAAGCTAATAGATTGGAGTGGCAAAAGGAGAATTTACACAGGGCGGCACAGGTCTTAGTCAGCTTCTAGATCCGACACCAATTATAAATGTGATCAACTTGTTCGTAATTTACGAATCGTAAGATGCATGTTGATTTTTGGGAATCCCAAACTCAAATCCTGTGCAAATGGGCTTGAATGTTATTTATCTATGAGTCAATTACAAATTGGCAGCAGATAAGCTTGAACAAAGATCATAAGACCTTTTTTGTTTCATTTATCATAAATAAATAAATTATCAATTTAATGGCATTTCTATTTGAAGTAATGTTATTAGAGGTTGAAAAGGCTAGTATTTCCAGCGCATTTTGCTGAGCAAGAACCAGTCAAGAAGCTAAAATTATAACGATTCTGGTGAATTATTTTCTTTCAAAATTATCATCATTTAGTTACGAGACAATCAACAAATTCAAATACCATTGCTTCTATTTACATTTTCTGTGAATAAAATGAAACAAAAAAAAAAAATGTTTTCCCCCAGACAAAATTAATAACGCGTCTCAATTTTCATCATAATTGTCAATATCATTGTGCAAGTTCTCTGACATTTGCATTGTTTATTGTCGGTCAATGCACAAATGAAAGCGACATTAAAATGCCTTTCATGCATATAAATAAGTTCGTGCAAACTTCTATTGTTCTGGCCCGTTTGTTTATAGTGATGTGCACAGCTGATTTCATTGATGGAACAAAATTAAAATTAAAAGAAAAAAAATTTCTTTGCAAATTTGAAATTTTTGCCGATTGATTTTGTTTAGATTTTCAATTATTCAATTATTTGCCGTAAGTGATGTGAAGGCGTGTCTTAGATTTTGTTTTTAAGTGCATTTTTATTCGTCAAGGAATAATCTGAATATGAGAAATGGATCTCCAAAAAAAAATGCGTTCTGCATTTCAGAATACGATAAATTTACTCCAAATTCAGTTGTTCCCATTCTGTTTTTCATCGAAAGAAAATAAAGTTCATCGTCTTATGATCGAATTCGACTACAAAAAGGGAAAGAAACTTTCACAAGTTATGGTTTCATTTTTGTCTGGCAAAGGAATGTCGTTTCTTGCAAACGAAAGCGAATTGATTTCAAAAACAAGCGATCTGCTTGCATAATGTCTGCAATTCGAATGCCGAAATAGAAAATTAGGCTGGAAGCTGTTCGTCAAATCACGTTCCTGATTACGCATCATTCTTCCAGTCGTTTTATGAATGGAGTTATATTGATCACAGTGCGACGTGAACGTGATCGAGTAGCGGTCGTTGTTGTTTTTTTTCTTGCTCTTTCTCTTCTAGTTGTTGAAATCACAGAGATCGCGGCCATAAGTCGTGCATATTGGCAATTGGTTTGGTTCTTGTGTCGAATTGCGGTTAAACGAGAAGAAGCAGAAAAAAAATTACGTAAAAGTCGAACGAACGTGCAGCAGCAGCCAATTTGTATTACGATTAATATAGTTGCGGTTAACAAGCAAAGCGTACGGTGTCTGCGATTATTTGACACTGTGTGTGTGTTTTTGTTCAATGGAATTGATCCGGTCAGTGTGTGTTTCGTTTTTTTTTTCTCTCACTGCAATTGAAAAATTACGCAAAATGATCGGAAATGGAGTCAAATAACAGATGTTCTCAATCAATTTTTTTTGTACGTGTACGAAGTTGATGTTCATTTCCTATTATTGATCAGGAGTGTTCGGTCATTCTGGCGCAGGAAGTGTGAAAAGATCGCGTTCAATTGCGGTTCATAAATTACACATGATTTTTTTTTAAACGATGAATTCAATGAAATTGGCCATGAATTCACGTAGTAAACAGAGAACGGATCGTTGTGAAAAAAAAAACAGAAAGAATCGATTGATCGTAAGACAATCGAAAGCTGCAACATTGGAGATGAAATTACCGTCTGAGATTCACCACTACTTGTCTCGACTTTTCAGTCTGCCATGGAAATTTTAGACTCAATTTTAGACATGTGCTTATCATTAGCAAAACACAAACGATTCATTAGAAATGGATGCGTGAACGCTTTCTTTTACTTCTGTCGATGTCATCCACTCTGATTTGGTATTTAAAATAAAGAAGAGGAACAACAAAAACAACAACAACGAAAAAAAGAACACTCAACGAACGAACATACGTTGGAAAAAATCATACACATTTCGTGTGCATATTTTAAAGTTGATTGTATTTTGTGTGAGCGCGCGCGCGAGAGTCCCCCCAATCCTCATGTACATTCGTAATGTGCCACTAACACTATAATATATCGTTATAATATGCGCGCGATACGCATGGACAATAGAGCGTTACAATATGTGAAATATTCCCTTTTTTTCCTCTACTCTCCATTCCGTACACCGAAAACACAACATATCACATATACGCGCTTCTCTATGTCTCTCTCTCTCTCTCCCGCTATGTGTGTTGTATTGATTTGTGTATTAGAGAACAGAGTAAAAATGCCGTGAATAAAATTATAAAAATTAAAAATAGAAAAAAAAACCGAACGCAGAAGAAGAAATAAACACAAACACACACAGAAATAAAGAAAATACGGAAAAATTACAAATGATAGAATCGACAACAATGAACGTCAGCGCAAGCAAGCCCAAGCCCATACATTATATTAAAAGCACATATAGTCATCACCACTATCTAATTTTGCATCGGAATTAAAGTGGTTTTTTTCGTTCGTTCGTTCGTTCGTTCGTTGTGTTTTGTGCCAGGCCGATTTGTGTATGTGTGTTTTCCTAATACCGGTTGAATATTATTTTATTTATATATTTTTTCTGCTGCTGCTGCTGGTGGTGCTGGTAGTGGTGCTTCTTTCGCATTTGTGTTTATTATTGCTAAATGTTTGCGCTTACCATTGCTTGGTCGTGAAGACAATAAGGAACAAATTGATTCAAAAAAGCAAAATAAATTGAGAAAAAAAACTAGAAAAAAATACACACACCATGAGGATATATTGAAAATAGCAATTTTGAATTGCGATTTTTCGACATCATGCTTAATGCATCGCATCTTGTAATACACACATAATTAAATCGGTAGCTTGTGCCATTTGTGACCTGAATTACAAACGAAAATTCAAACACGCGATTCACTCATGAAACTTTTTTCTTCGCTTGTCTCTTGAGAGCGCGTTTGACATGCGAAAAATTAGGAGATTTATTATCATATTCGTGTCAAGATGAACTACTGAAGGTGTCTCCCGAGAGGTGGAATCGGTCAGAAGGACGATGATGTCAAATTAATGTTGCCACTTTTCAAGTCGCGCGCAGAACGAAGAAAAAAATTGCAAGCAGCATTTATTAAAGTCGTATAAAACGTGTGATCACATCATCATAAGCTTTCGAAAAACTCATATTGTCACTTCCGCCACTTTATGACTCATAACAAATGACTAATCTACTATTTTATGTAAAACTAAAGAAAAACCAGTATAGCTAATCATTTTGAATGACTTTTTTCTTGAAGAATTCACTAATGAGATTCATTTCTTAACTTGAACAATTTCATTTTAAAAAGACGTGTCGAGTTCTACAAACTGGAAGTTTTTTTTCTCAAATCTTTTTCAATGTTATAATTAATTTCCTTCTTACTTTATAATCATATCACCATTCTTATCCAATTTGTGTTGAAAAATAAACTTTTTTCGACATGAACTTTGAAATCCCATTCGATTTTTTGGAATCTGTAGAAAGATTATGATCAGGGAAGAATTACTCTTCTCTTGAACCGTCGATTTGACTTTGACTCCTCATCAAATTGGCATTTTCAAACGTGTGGACAAAGACATTTCGTAGATCATCAAAATAAATTTCAGTCCGGTTGTTCAAGGCGGAAACTTTTTTTTTTAGACCAAAACTTTCATTTTGAAAAATTTTGCATCGAAAATTCTAAATTTTGTCCTCTCTTCTGGCGATATTTCAGAAACTATGAACTTGCAGTCAATGATGTCACCTTAACTCAAGTCGAATTTGATGAGTTTTTCTATCAAATTTAATTTCTTGTCGATATTTCACCATTTTGATATGAAGTTTAAGTGACTTGTTACGAATTTTTAAGAAATTTTTGTCATATTTTGTACTTTCTTTATGCTATTACGTATTGTAGACTGTTTTTCGACTCAGTCATTGTAAATCGCTTAATTTTAAAATCGAGTGCCATTTTGTATCATTAAAATCGGTCTGTGCCCTTTCGAAACCACCAAGCAATTTACATTTCAATTGTATTTCATGACAAAATTGGTGTGTTCGTCACCGTGATCAATTAAAGTATCTTGGTTGTTAACGTTTTTAATGTTCTTGAATTGAATGAGTCAAATTGTCGCGTTTGTGCGTGCGTGTGAAAGCATCGATTGTTATTCCTGAAAGCTGGATGTGTTCCATCGGCCTAATTTTGTTCTTGTAACCAATTCATTCACCAGCAATTTTGTTTATTATTATAGTACAGAAAATGTGCTAGTTTGTGAGATATGAAATTCGTTGGAAAAATTATATAAAAATGAATTGCTAGCTTTCTTGTCGCATTGAATGCTTAGTTCCGTAATTTCTTCAGCACACAATTCAGAAGCAACAAATTAAATAAATCACAGCGAAACGATGTCTAACGCTGAATTATAACTGAAATGAGCTGCTTTGAATGGGTTTTAGTTTTATTTCGCTATTCGTTGGTTAAGTTATTAAATAGACTGAAAGAGGCTCAATTTTATTGTGTTTCGCATAATGATAAAAAAAAGCAAACAATGTACGTGGTTGTTTTGTGAGTGTGTCGAATTTTTTTGGTTTCTTAGAAATTGGCAGTGAGGAAAGGCATGATTTCGAGCCAGCCATTGTTAAAATCGCATACAAATCGCCTCTTTCACTTTTCTTACTCAATCAATTGCCTTTCGAAAGTCATAAAGGTTTCCATCACCGAGAAACAGAGAGATTTTTAAGCCGAAGCATCCTTTCGACTGGAAATGGTTACTCAGATGATTCGACTGGGAAGAGGTCCTTTCGACGAAACATAATTCAGGACAAAGCAACTGAAAATGTCAATCTTTGAAACTGAAAAAAAATATTAAGATTCCTTCCAAGAACTTGCAAATAAATCGAAAAAAATATTGTTTTATTTCTAATTTTAATTTGAAGCATTCAACAAATCACTTTGTTCTAAAATTTGAGCAAATTTTCAGCTCGGAGATGCTGAATATTGTATGAAAGTCTTAAAATCAAGGCAATGTGACCTTCTGCATCAAAATGCGAATTTGTTGAAATGTTTCCACTCACCGGAAACATTAACTGACGAAGTGGCTGTAGCAGCAGCCGCAGTCGCCGCTATAGCCTCAGTTGTAGCTATCAATCTCGACAATCCATTAACATGAAAGTCATGAATGTTAAATTGGGATTTTCCTCGTTATTTAAATTGAACGGCTAAAGTGCGTTATAAATTTCGATAAAAGCCACATCAAAGTACAATGACATGCCGATAAAAATCGGTAGCGAAAATTAGATGAATCATTCTGGCAAACCGCAGCGTTGGAGCTTGAGTGCCGTAAAGACATGACGAGAACAAGCGAGCGAGAGAGAGAGAGAGCATCGACAGCAAATAGCAAACAGCGAACAGCGACAGCGACACATTCAATTAATCCGGTACTGTTTGGCAAAGGAATCGACGTTTGAATGAGAGAGAAAAGCCGCACACACACACACACACATTCGAACCGCCTAGCGAAACCAAAAATTATTATTGAAATAATAATATGGATGGGGAAAGATCAAAGCGATCCGGATTTGTTAAATCGAACACGCGAATATTCATTAGATGAGAGCAGAGAAAAAAGAGGCGAGCAACGCCATCATCATCATCAGCAGCAGCAGCAGCTGGCTTAGTCTAGCAACAAAGTGATACATCTATGAAATTTTCTCCATTTGCCATTACTTTGCATCATGCCTCTCTCGGTGTCTTTTCCTATTGGCGCCCGCTATTTTCAACAGCAAATGCGCTAGCAAACGAACGAACGAGAGAACGAGCCCATAACATTTTTTCTCCAACAAATAAATCGCATTACGCAAAAGCATACCCAATTATCTTAATTTGTGTGTATGTATCATCATCGTGATCAACAGTGGTAGATAATATGATTTCTCTGTCTCTCTGTTTGGTTGTGTGCTATGCTTTGCGATGAATCTGTTAAAATATCGGTTGATATCTCGGTAAACGCGCACTCGAATTTTATTTACCGTGGCTATAATTTTTAATGCGCTCGCGACACACCAAATATGCTCTGAAAAATTCCGAAAAAGAGGGTAAGAACGAAAACCCATCGCCAACAAATGCAATTACTTGAACCGAGATATAGAGAGAGAATCGAGCATTTCAGCTCACCAACAACACCGACACAACTCACTTTTTGCTCATGCCAAAGCAATTGCGGTATCATAGATGCAAGACAAAATCGAGGGCGAACCAACATTCATTTTGTGGAAATATGAACGCTATTAAATCTGTACATATATGCAGTTATCATTTCGTGATACATTCATTAAATAACACGCACATTTGAATAACACTCATACACGTTTGGTGTGCGTTTTGACTCTCTGTGCATCGACTCGGCCCACAGGCAATTGCAATTACGAACACAGACACGGAAACCTGCATGTGACTCGCTTCATGATTCATGGCCATCAACAGAATCATTGCAAACCATTTCTAATTCTAAGCGCTCTACATTTGCTGTTTCAACATTTTCACATTCGTTTTTTTTGTCTCCTTTTCGGAAATTTGGTTTTTTCGGACCTCAAATTTTCCTCAAATACGTTATTCTTCGAAGTTTTGTTTTTCAAGATGAGTCGGATAGTTGAATTTCGATTGGTTGATTAAATTAACTTCATTCTGAAGGGGGTTACAACTAGGGGCTTCTATGTCGGTTTGGCATTCGAATTTTTATTCGCGCTCAGTGCCATGCATTCGCAACGCTGCCATATGATTTCTATGTAAACATTCGCACTCGCATTCGTATAGCAGTCGTATTTCGCTGTTCTCGAACGTTCTCACGAACGTGAGTACGAATGTTTACATAGAAATCATATGGCAGCGTTGCGAATGCATGCACAAACACGAATGAACAAATGAATTATGTAGTCACAAGTTCGCTGTCATAGCCGCATTCGTCGCATTCGCAAACATTCGAATTTCTGTTCTGAAATGCGAATGCATTCGCAGCATTCGCGAGAGATAAATCCCCTTAGGGTTCCAAAGTAGGAAATAAATTCCAGTTCAATACCCATAAGAAAAATAAGAAATTCTTATTAAAATTTTGTTAAAATCTTAATCAAAACTGTATTTTGTTATGATTTTGATTTAAAAAAATTGCGATAATGACTGAAAATTGGGCGGTGCAACTATCAAACCTTCATAAAAATTACGTCAAATATGACAAATGTCCATATTTCTCCTGAAAATTGGGCTCATTTCTATGAATGGATTGGATAGATTTGATAATTTTACTGAAAATTGATAATATTTGTTCATTTTATTTATAATTACTCTTCTTAAATGGACAAAGCCAGTCTCATCCAAAAAAAAATGATTTTCCTTACAACAAAAAATGAAAGAACACCGATTATCGCAAAAAAGATTCCAAAGAGTCGAAAAAATTCAAAAGCCAAATGAAAAAAAAAATCAAGACCTTCCCTTGAAAAGTGTCATTTGTTCATCATCATCATAGGCCGTTGCAATTAGTGTGTTGATTCGGATGCCGCATTAATTACGATTCCAATTCGAGTGACAATTAATAGAAACGTAGCGTTGCTATATGTATTTTTTTCTCTCTCTATCTCCCAATTACATAATTGTTATGCCTTTTAATTACTCGAGCACATACTCGAAAAAAAAGTGCACTGCGGAAACAACTCACACAGATCTCTGCGATCGCATTTCGTAAGCAATAAACTAAAAGAAGTATAGCGTCGTTGTAACAGAACTATAATTGTTCGTTGTTGACTTCGAGCTGAATTTCGGTTGTGCGTTGCTTGTGTTGCTGTTCCGCAATGCGCTTTAAATGAAAAATGGCTAAGTTCATTATTCACGTGATGAGCGCGTAGCGCACAAACATGTTGTTGCTGGCAACATACATGAAAATTAGGAATAAAAGAGCGACAGTTATTAACAATAAAACAAAAGAAATGCCGAACGAAATGATTTCAAAAGCTAAATGTTTAAAGTTACAATCGCTCATTCAAGTCGATGTTCCCCCTCCCTCTCTCTCCCTCGACGCAAAATGATACGAACAAAAAAAAAAAGAATGATTAGTTAAATGATACACTTACAGCAATAATCATACAAAAAAAACACATACAGAAAAAGAAGAAGAAATATCAAATCGAAATAAAGAGCTTGTCTTTTACTGGAAATCGTACAATATGGATCTTTTTTACATATCTGTTTTTGTTGTTGTTGCTTTTTTTACGTCCGTTTCCGTTGAAATCTAACGTCTTTCACGTATATTTAATTTTTTGTTTCTTCTTTCTTTTCTTCTAAGTGTTGTTTATATTTCCCGCTCGTTATTTCAATCTCTTTGTATTTTTCATCATATTCTTTATGGTTTGAATTCAGAAGAGTTGCTTTTCTTGTTCCTATTGAAAATAATTTCTATTGTACGTACGGGCTGTTTGTGCAATATTGTAGACTCGGAAAAGTAATCATTACTCAACCCAATTAACACTCGAGAGATATGGCCCAAGTGAACGAACGTCGGCCAATTCAAAATCAATGAATTGAGCGATCAACGTATTCAAAATGGGCCATTCCAATGGCGATTAAAGGCATTTTCATTTCTTCACTGTGACAATCAGCCGCGATAAGATGCTCAAAACTATGGTTGCCTTTTTTGGTTGCAACAAAGCAAAAACAAAGAGTGCCTTTCTTAAAATTCCAAAGATCAGACATATTTCTCTCTAACTTCCTAAACTTAGGTTTCCTTTTCATGGGGCAAAGTTGTTTGGATATCGCAGATATGCAGCAAAACTGAGAAATTTCAAGCCTAAAAAGCCAATTTCTTTTACATTTTTAGTTGCCACGACTATGCTCACCGATTTTTCTGGTTCAACATGCAGTTGTTGTAAGGAGACAAGAAGAGTCATCGCTTCAGAATCGAATCAATTATCTTCCCAAAATTATAGAAAAATATAAGCATTGATAAGCGATTGTTAAGTATTGAATAAGTAAGATTTTAAAATCAACCAATTTACCTTGCGTCTCATGCTGCCTGGGTGTGTTTAAAGCGCAAATACGTGAATGTATGGTGTAGTGCAGAAAATGTGGCTGAATACAGAAAAAAGCGTATATATTACATATAGCCACGCAAAAGAAGAGACACGAGGAGAAAAGCAATATGGAAGAGTAACATAAAAATCAACTGAAAAAAGAGAATTGTGTCTGTCGAGCTGAGCATATTTACATATGCGCGTATAGCACAATAAATCGGAGGGCCCCATCACCACCAACAACATCGTAGTCGTCATCATCATCATCATCATCGTCGAACTCTCGGTAACTCTCCACGTACGCATTTAAAGACACACGCGGAAAAAGGTAACGCAGAGAGTACATAAAAGTAATTTTAATTGAGAACTGTCAAGGAATCACGGTTCGATGCTTATTATTGTTCATAATAATATGTAGAGTGAATTGGATTGTGCTTTATTACACACTGCACATCGAACGTATTTATGTAAATGGCTGCGGCGGCGACGAGTATATGCCGGTGTGTTGAGAGTCGGCTCTCTTTCTCTGCTATGGCCGTAGCTCTCTCTGTGTTTCGTTGTTGATCTTATTAAAAGGTACAGTGTTAGGCAGTGCAACAATAAAAATATCCATATGGCTCCCGTGCACATTTTGATTCGGGTAAATATAAAAGGCAATGATCATTATAAGGAAAGCAGAATGAAAAAAAAACAACAACAGCAACAGCACACAAAGCACAAAACACAAAAACAGCAACAACGAAAATGAAAAAAACAACAACAAGACCTCAAAAGACATACCGATACATACGGCCGTACATTTTGAGAGGGAGTTGATGTATATATACATAGATAGCCAGAGAGCCATAGACATACATCACGCATGCGACGGCGAAACAATCAACAATCAACAATTCCAACAATAACAATGGAGAGGTGGTATTGCAAACTGAGTTTTATAGATTATCATGATGACGATTGATGATGGTCTTTTCGATATTATCTTCGGGCCGTATAATCTTTTTTTTTCAATTCCTATCTACTACTCAATACATAACATACACACAAACAAATACAATACACACACACACACACACACACACACACACAAATTTTGCTGCTAATTTCAAGATAAAAGCACACCAAAATAACGGAACAAATCCAATTAGATTTTGTTTTAACTTCATCGGGGGATTCAATCAGTCCATTCAACAAAAAATACAGTCTTGTGTGCATTTTCAACCAACCAAAAATCAGCCAATTGTAAATTATAGCTCACATCAGGATTTGACGAACTCTCAAAATGCTAAAAAACACAAATGAATGGAAAAATACCCATACCGCACCGCGCATCAACTCAACTGGCATTACAGCGTCAGCGCGACAAGAGATGAAGAGGAAGTGGAAGTTTTTTTTTTATGTTGTCATTCTGATCATTATTGCGACAATTTGGTGTTATTGGTCGAAAAATGGGATTAATACTGGAAGCGAATCAATTTCGGTTAGTAATTCGCTGAATTTTGGTTCAAATTGAGCCAATTTCGTCTTGTTTTCTTCCGAAGTTTGATGAAATTTAATTAAATTACTTTGACATTATTCAATGTTATTCGAAGATGGTAGGAAATTTCGCGAATTTTCCTTTAAAAAGAATGAAAAGTTAAATCTTTTAAAATGAACAAGTTTTTAATTTCATAATGAAGAAGGAAGAATTGAATTAAATTGAAAAAAAAAATCGAAAACATTTCAAATTAAATAAAAAATTTAATTAAAAATTTAAAGTTGATTTAACTCAAGTTTGTCTCAGCATTTCTAAAATTCCTGTTGAAGAATCAAGTTGAAGTCTTATTATTGGTCTTTATTCTTGAATTCCAAGTTTTGAAATTCCGAAAATGGATGTTTCTTCTTCTTCCATGATTTTCCCTACTAAAAATGTCGAAAACACCTTCAGCTTCCTTCATTATCACTAATCGACTGTTTTGAGGCTTCGTCATAAATCATAAACGTCTTCCAAAGAAAGTTTCAAATGTTAAAAGGAAAAACGCCTGGCCAAACATTTCGATTACTATAACAATGTACAGTATAAAGTTTATTTTTAAAGTTTTTACAGCATTTCAATAAGAAAGAATCATGTGTCATCTCCATTGCGATTGAGATTGAGATTGCCACTTTAAATCAATAAAAGCGATATATTCACCTGACAAGTGTCCAATCAATCATCATGTATCAAGTATCTAATCAAAATTACAATTGTTTCTGTTAAATTACACAGTTTTGTATGAAATTGTTCAATTTTCTTAATTCTTGGGCTTGAAATCATACACCATCTCTGCCTCTCTTGCTCCCTAATCAAGATAATGTTAGCCGCTGTATAATAACAAAGAACGCTCACCTTAACTAAATACATTTAAGCTGAAAAGCATTATATTGATAAATGAAACAAATAACACATTCTGATAATAAACTAATTATTGCATGGCAAATAAAGCTCGCCCAAAGAAAGAAATAAAAACTAGAATAGCGCGATAGAGGAGAATTGCAGAAGATGAAACAACATACACACAGCAGCAATAATAATGAATTCTAAGAATAAGATGCCAATTACATTCAAGCGAAAGCAACATAATTCATTTAAAGAAGAAAAAAATGATTTGATGGAGGTAGAGAGAGAGTGAGAGAAAATTTAGGAGAAAAAAATACACATTTCAGTGTATGTTTTTCCCTCTCATCAACATCTTATGATTGTTTAAGGCGCGAGCAATCACATACACACACTGCGCGCTCAGAATATTGTCAGTCGGGGAAATTAAGTATACACTTGCCATTCGCCGTAAGTTATAATGCAAACACAACTGAGCTGCAGTAGCAAACGTTTAGCGGGATCAAAACTTAGGAATCCAAAATGAAAGAACAAGAAGCAAAAAAAAATAAGAAGAAGAAAATGCTCTGTTAGTTTGATCTACGGACCATGAAGCCACGAGCCAAAGCAAATTCAGTATATAACACGCATCGTTCATACACCGTAACAAGATCTTCTTGACGACGATCACGATTTACCTTATTCTTGGCGTTGCTTCTTTCTTTTTTTAAATCATGCTGTTGAATCCAATTCATTTTTATGATAATAATGCATGTTTGTTTGCTCGTTCATTCTTTTTTTTCTCTTTGAAGTCATAGCTTGCATAGAATTATCGCGCGATCTATAGCTATTCTATTCGACACATCTTCATCTAGTCGCGTGTTCCTCTACACAAAGACCCATCCACAATAACTGGGCATTGTGATGCCGGGTGTCGGATCTACGAGATTCAACCAACACAGCAGAAGAAAAAAAACAAGTGGATGAAACGGAAAAGGATTAAATTATGAATACAATTATGGCTTTTTAGAAATGTTAATGCATTTTCAGAGATGCATTTAATTGTTATGACCGACGATAAACATCGGAAAATTGATATTTTTTATTGCGGTCTTTTTTCGGTTCTTTGTTGAACTTGTACAGAGTTTTTAATTGATTTCAAATACATGGAGAAGGAGGATTCACTTGCATTTGGTAGAGGAAGTGAAGGAGGAAAATGAAATGAAATTCATTAGGATAGGGAAATGACGTGAAATTCGTTTATGAAAATGACTCATTAATGTAACAAAAATAATTTCGACATATGTACACATTTTGGACGAAATTCACCCTCGGAACTAAAATCGGTCGAACATTTGTAAGGAAAAAACAACATGTTATCTATTGAATGTCTTTTTTTTAAATGAGAAATTGACACCAACCCTTTCTAGAAGGAACGAATAATTTTCTCAAGAAATCATTTCCAAATGAACAATAGGCCTGCTCCAGATGGGCTTTTTTTTTCAATTTACAGTCATCCTTTCGATCATGAGGTCATCAAAGATCATTGAGTCGTTGAAAATAAAAAGTATGGGAAATTCTATTTCGAACAATTAGAGAAAAGATGGAAAAAAAGTTCGACAAATTGAATTTTCGTCACTTTTTCCCTTCAGAAATGGTCTTGATGAAGCAACAAGTCTAAGACTCTCATTCTAGGGAAATATTCATTTCATGTACCTAAAAACAGAGCTAATATTATATCATTTTAATGATGGCATTCCCTGCAATTTAAAACCAAAATCAATAATTTGTCATGAAATATGAATATTTGATTAAACAGTTTGATTGTAATCCATCAATTGCTGTACCTTCTTATATATTATAGAGCGGTGTATCAATTGATTTTTTCTTCACATTCTCTTATCGCAAAAACGTGTATTCGAACGTCCATCTCAAAGCTCCGCTCTTTCTTTGACTTCAAAAGAGAGAGAGAGAAAGAGAGAGAGAGAGAGAAGTCAGATTGATTTAGTTTTGTGATGATTTGAAAATCACCTGTTTGCGAACAGAACATTAAAGCGAATCTATAAAAATAGAAAGGCGGTATTTATCTGAGTATAGAAAAAAGCCCCAACTGGTAACATTGAATCAATATTATTATTGACCAATTTCAATTGAGTCTGCCACAATTTTTACAATAGATAGCAATTATAGAATTGATAAACGTATTAAAGCAAAAAGAACCAAAGAAGAATGCCTATTATTAGCGGTTGAACTTTATCGTTTTCGTTCTTTGTGCCGCGAGCAAACGAGTGATCGCCGTAAAGAAGAAGAAGAGGCAGAAAAAAAACATTTACTGTAATCGATTCATTGATTGAAAAGTGGAATAATCGAACATGGACTAAACGACTATTAAAAAAACAGCGAAGCGCAGTTTGATTACTTCGATGGCTGTGACCTACAGTAGCTCCAATAAAATATTGATCGATTAAAGAGCAGTAAATATTTGATTTGGAACACGCGGCTCAAGATAACTGCATAACAGTCCACGCGTTGTTTTTTCGCTTTTTCTACAAACACAGACACGCGCGCGCGCACCTTGACCGAACGCGTGAAGGAAAAAATGCTAACGAAAACAAAAACGGACAAGGTTTTTCTTAGCATTTGTTATTTTTATTGTAGATGTGCCAGAAAACTATTTAACTAAAAAGTGGACGAAAAAAACAATGTCGACAACGCAAAAGAAGCTCATGACTTGCTTTGGAATTACTTCGAATGCATTTGCATTCAAACAACAAAGTCTTTCGACTGGTTTTCTGCAAGAGAGAGTATTTTTCCTGCAGAGTCCTCCGACGAAGGAGCTTGGCAGTTATCAAGTAACCAATGGGTAAATATATATTTTATGTTACCTTTTTTTCGCTAGCTCGCGCTCTCTCTCTCTCTCTCAATCGCTTTTAAATTTATGTACAAGAATCTAAGAGCTAGAAAAAAAATGAGCAAAAAACTTAATAATTCACTCAGAAATGTCTGATCTCCGCTAGATCTTGAAATGCTTTCATAATACACATAAAAATGTGTTGAATGTTGTTCCTTCTTCTTCTTCTTCTTTGTTTTTTTTATCGGTACATTTGAATGGGTACGAAAAATTGTAGAAAGAATGAAACATTCCACACAACACGAACCCATATCGACTCGAAAGAACTAGGCGTCTTTCTTTACTCCGTTCTTTGTAAAGTGTCTATGTTGTTATTTCTTATATGATGTTCTTGTTGTTGTTAGTTTTTTTTTCTTCTCCGTGCCCTGTGATTGCGTTTGTTTCGTTCGCTCTATTGTTGATGGCGTTTTTTTTCTTCTCTTCTGGTTTTTCCTTCGTACATTTCTCTGTTTCATCTTTCATGATTATTTGTTGTGCTTATTCCTGCTGGAAAATAACTATACATACCCGGTTGCGCGCCCGCGCCCGCGCATACGGTAACGTACCATCGTTACACTTTTTCACCATTATAGAGAAAAAAAAAAGCACACACAGAAGTCACCAGCGACTAAAAAGAAAGAAAGAAAAAAAAGCAGCAGCAGCAGCAACAACAATACGACGGACAAGAAAGAAGACGAGAGAAGAAGAAAAAAATAACCATACACACACAACACGAACGTACACACATTTTGTATATAAATCTATTTTTCTGGTCATCGTTGGCTAGTAGAGCATTTCATCGCGCAAAAATTATACCAATTATAATTCATAAACTTCCGTTGGGTTGTTCTTTATTGTTTATAATGAGTGTTTAAATTTATATTGTATTTTTTTTATACAGATTGGTATTACATATACACTTACCAGTCAAATGCGCGGCGGCGGTGGCGGTGACGACGACGGCCGCGGCAGCAGTTTCAACGTGAAAACTACACAAAAACAATAAAGTGCTGAAAGAAGAGTCCCTTTGTTGATGTACACACACGCACACACACTCGCGCATATGTAGATTGTATGCACAAGTATGTGTCAGTGATTTTGAATTATTTTTCTTTTAAATTAGTTTCTCTTCCAGCTTTTTTTTTTGCTTTTATTTCTTTTTACTATTATTTTGTTCGTTTTCTTTCTCTTTTTTATAGCCATTTTGGAATGCCTTTCTTTGCACCACGGAAACGACTCGCCCGGAACACGCTTGAATCTGTCAAGGTGTGGCTGATTTGTACTACGACTCAAATATACAAACACGAATCTAAATAGGGACGAATCGGTTTTTCGAGCCGATTTCAGAATATTGCACCACCGACACTTAATTATGGATGACGACACACAATTACCAGGCTTAAATTCACGCATTTCGGAAATGGAATGACATTTTGATGCGACGATGAAGATTCAACGTTCGATTCTTTTTTTTGACACACAACCATAGATGATTGCTTTTTATTCTATTTTGTTATATTTTTGGCATTTTTCTATCTCTTTTTGTTTAAACAAGAAAGAAAATATTTACTTAATGGAGAGATACATTTCCGCTAAAAGTTTGTATTTTACTTGTCCATTTTTTCATCTGATTCAAATTCTTGTCGAAATAAATTTCATATTTTTCAAAGAATTTTTTTTAAGTTTTTCTTTCTGAAATGAAATTCAGATGTTTCAAACTTTTTTGACCAAAAATTGAAGTAATAATTAATTAGTAGGTACTTTTACTTCAAATTCTGAAGTCAAAAACCAAAAAGAAATAATTTCATTTGAAATCATGGACAATTTTTCAGAAAACAACTAGCAAAAACTCCAAAACTCATGAAATAAAAGCGTAGTTCTCCTCATTCTTCCGACTTTCATTTGAATGACCATAAATCGAGCACTATGTATGTGGTAGAGCACGTTGAAAATGTGGTTATATGTTGAGCGCAAGTATTTCTTGACTTGCACTGCGATCCATTGCGTTGCACTCACAATGAGTGTACGTTACTCATTTGTGTGTTGTTGGTCTATTCTCCGATAGGAAATTAAAAAAATAATAACAATAATACCGAAGAAGTTGAAGTTTAAACGAAATAAAAAATAGACTCAAAGAAGCTCAAGCTTAATATAATGAAAAAGAATGAAAGGAATCGGCACAAAATGCGCTAAACATTGGAGAAGAAATAAAAATGATACGTATAAACAGTAGGAATGTTTGGCTTAATTTGAGTCGAAGAGAAACAAAAAATTATATAGTAAAACGATGTACACAGCAGCAGCAGCAGCAGCAGCAGCAGCAGAAAAAAATTGAATTATAGAAAAGCATTTAAATGTCTATTGAGTTTGTTGAAGATGAAACTTGAGCGCGATCGTGTCTCGTGTCGAGAATTCACAATGGGTTCAATTGGTTCGAAATCAATGGTTTTTTGACGAACCAAACAATAAGTACACACTTACAAATACAAACACACAATTGATCATCCGCTACCGTCTACTCTCTCGCATGTAATTGAACTGTGTTGTTCGACAATAACGACGACACGCATGCCAATCGAGTTCATTTCGGTTGCTTTGGCAAAATGATCCCAAAACCGGAAGATCATTTGATTGAATCGGAGCAATTCAAATTGACTTGGCCACTTGTTATCTTCTCTAATTCGTAACATGCACATTTTTCCGTAGGATTTCGTGTCAAAAGTATATTTATTCAATGGGACGAGAGACAAAGGGAGACACGAAGAAAAAAACGAATACGTGAAAAAAGAACTTCCCTCCACAACTCACCCCAAATGAAATGCATTTAATGTGCTCGCATATGTGATGGAATTCCAGTTGAAGTCGCATCATTCGCACCTGTTCCCGCTCGAAACGCAATTCCACAAACGTATTTTAACATTATATTTACATAAAAATGCATGCGCATCACTCGTCATCGTCGTCGCCGCCGTTGCCGTCGTCGCTGCTCTGTAACCCCTTTTGCGCGCCTAAAGCAACAGCCCAACATTATGCCTAATTAAATTTCTGTTGTTGTTTTAAATGAACGAATGGAAAACGAAATGCCAAATAATTAATGTTTTGACCAACTGATTCCTATCACACTTTTCTGTTTTTGTTTCTGATTTTTTTTCTGTTCGGTTTGTGTATTTGATGAATTCATCAGAGTTTTTTTTTGTTGCAAAGAACTCTTATCATTTGTTAATAGTAAACGGATGGATTTTTCTCTTTTAATTTATCAACATTTCCGAAAAAAAATGAAGGAAAAAAAAAGGCAAATTAAAACGAAATCTTTAAAATCAGGTGTATGCATGGTGTTGCACAGTTTCAGTTATTTTGGACAACCAGATCAAACGAAACATGCCGCTATCGGTGCAAAATCATTCAACATAATCCGATCGCATGCATTATCATTCGACATTCGGATATAATGCATCCATAAACACGCACATACACAACACGTTCCAGTGATGGACACTGCCCAACGGAATAACGCACATTGATTCCGTCAGATTCCGTGCGAGAATCATCACTGTTACTCATGCGGTTTGTTGAATCATGTCTGTGTCTGTGTGTGTTGAATCAATGGCAATGAAAATGTCTGCAAAACTCGAACGTAAGACATGGATCACTGCGAAATTTGGGTACTCACTCGATTGAAAACTGACGCTTTTTTCGCATTTACTACGTGAGCGAATGATTTACATTTTGGTTTGCTGGTTATAACCAACACAATTCGGATACTCGTGCATGTTTCATTGAATTTTCTATAATTTTTTTTTTTTAAATATAATCTTCAAAATTTCATGACTAGTCATAAATCAAGAACAAAATTTTCGCTTTAAAGAACTACTACTAGTACGTTTTCTATTTTCTCTCCATAGAATTTTCAGAAAAAGGAAAAATTGATTTTATCGATTATCTATCGAAATTGAATTGAAATCCACATCAATTCAACGGTTAAGTTATTTGTGGAACGTAGGCTTATTTTCCATCCATATACTCAAAACTTGGAAAATGCGCCGAAGTGACTTTGGGAAGAGCGCTCTTAATTAAACAGATTTCACGTTCGTTATCTTGACTCTTTCAAAACAATGAACAATCCTGACGAGAAATTTGCGGTAAAATAGGTGTCCGCCGACACTCCGTCGCATATCCGTTCTAGAGTGCGGATACTCGCAATGCGAATAGGAATCCACAATAAAAGTTGCCGCAAAATGTTATCGCTGAATAACCTGCGATTGTTCGCGCTGCGAACAACAGTACGATTCCAAGATGAAGTTGGCTGCGCATGGCATTTCAGAGTATTCGCATAGTACTCGCCGACTATCCCCAATACGATTTTTCGCAAATTTCTTGTCGGGAATCCATTTAAAATGAGCATTCATAGCATCGGAACTTTGGAAATGATGGAATAAGTCAAAAAGTGTGTGGAATAAATATATAATGAATAAAATTATGATAAGACGTTGCATTTCAATTATCTGGTCACAGTGATCTGCTCCGAAATCGATAAGATCGACGGTTGACATGGTCAATCGGGTTAGGAAATGCAACAAAAATGTAGATAGAATTTTGTATAGATGCCGATGTTTCTTCAATAATGAAAATAAAATATTGAGTACCCATTTGAAATTTCGTGCTGATTTCGATCAAAACTTCCTCCTTTCAAAAGAAAAGTTTTTACAATTAAACGATTGAAATTTGGATTTTGTTTGTCTTTTCCACGAATTTGGTCGAATTTCGCTGACTTTAAAGTTCGCTACGATTTGGAGCCTACAAAGGCTTTGCACAAAAGAAGATTGTTTGAAGGCTTCAAAAAAGAGATTGTATGTTTGTGTTGTTTTGCATGAATTTTAGTATCAAATCGCAGGAATATGTCTAAAATTAAATAAACTGTATAAATCAATGATTTCAAATCTACTTTCAATGTTAAATGTCCGAAATGATAGAAAGGTCTCAAATCCTCGTAAAGTGCTGCACTAGAGTAAGAGCAGGCAAGTGGGCGCGAGCGCGCATTCGAGAGAGAAAATAGCAAAACAATGTAGCTCACGGAAAATAGAGGCGAATAACATGAAGAGAATAGTTGTTGCGGCAGCAGTTCATTGTTGAAAGGAACGAAATGAAATAAGCCAGAAAGTGAAGTGCATGTGATGTGGATTGTGTGTGCATTTTCTCTCTCTCTCTCTCTCTCTCTCTCTCTCTCTGTATGTATATATATGTATACAAGTAGCACACTATAAATTCTGATGATGGAAGTTACTGAAGAGGAACGGCGCAATGGTCACGGTATGTCGGCTATCGGAAGGAAGTAACAAGCCTTAGTTTTAATCTTCTCTCTCTTCAGTTCTTGTAGCATTTTTGTTTTATTGTTGATTTGTTATTTTTTTTTTGTTCCTTTTATTTACTTTATTTTCGAATGTTTCATTTCGTTATTTTTTCTACTCGTTTATCTCTCTGGTTATTGGAAGAAATTTGAGGCATTCAATGCAAAAAGGAGGCAAATGAGATAGTTTGGAGGTGAATTTAACGGCCACATTTAAAATGGTATCGAGATCAAAAAATAAAAATCAACCGTAGAAATAGTTCATCGTGGAAACATGAGATATAAAGACATTTCAAGTACTGAAAATTCGATAATTGCACGTAAAATCGAATGAAAATCGATAAACTTCCTCCGAAGAAATGTTAAAATCGCCCTATTCCAGGGCAAAATCCCGATATTATAGCCGATATTTCTCTGTTAGTAGTTCTGAGTCATGCTGAGCGGTCACGCCATTCATACACCGGACACAACACATATCTTGTGTATATTGTGTCGCTGCCGCCTGTCTACGGGCCAAACACATACATATTGCTGCTGCTATATGTGATTTCGAGATGCGTATGCTCATTCCATTGTGTTGTGTGTTTCGATCATCTTACTGAAAACGTTTAAATGTTCGCTTGCATTTTATTTTCAGTTTTGGGCTACTTCCTCTGCCCATTTCCCTATGTCGAATGTCGATTACATTTTATTTATACATTGTTTCCCCCCGGTTCATTCCATCCATCCATCCGTCCGTCCGCGTGTGTGAGTGTGTATGTGTGTGTTTTGTCGACATTTCGGATAAACTTGCGAAAATTACAGTTTTTATTGTCTTTTGCCATCATCTACTTGTGCGCCTTTTGTATTCACTCGCTTGAGAATTCCGCGAAAAGGCTCTGTCTTCTTTTTTTTTCGTTCGATAATATTTCACTGTTACTCGTTCTCCTTTTGTTATTTGCATGTCACGTCCTCTTTTCCTTGTCGAACGTTGTTATTTTTTTTCGGAATGAGAACCTTTTTCTTTCAGATGTGAAATTCACAATGACCAAAATATGGGAACATCGCTGTTGTCTTTTTTTTAACAAGTGAACATCACAAATTTAGATGTGAATCTTCGCTTTTTTACAGCCAAAATATCAATTTGTTACCAGTTTTCGGCGAAATATTCATTATTTCTTCATTTTGGAAGAGATAAAGAGAGGGAGAGACACTGTGACTCAGAGAGTCGCTGAGAATGAATGGCACATACGTGTAATTACGATCACACCGATCTGAAATTCAAATCACATCATTCATCAAAATAACATCATGATTATAGTCGAGTCGCTGTTTGTGTGTGTGTTTGTGTCTCATAAGCTAATTGCATACTTTCAACATAATTTTAGGCACTCGTTATTTTATTTCGAGAAAATAACATACGCACAAGTTTCAATTTTGATAATGGACTGAAAAAGACAGTTATACGGAATTTTGTGGCAAAAGACACGTTTTTAAAATCATCGAATCAATAACAATTACGCTGAAGAATATACGTCAAATCATGCAAGTTCAGCGTTTTACCAGAAAATATCCAATGGAAAGCTAACAATCCGAATTTCAGTATCGAACAAACGTCATCCATGGACTTTGAACATCTCTTATTCTTGATGATTATATTTTCCGGTTCTCAAAAACGGTACAAATGTTTCGGATATAGATATCTAAGTCTCCACGTAGGGATTGCTTTCAAGGTCTGAAGAAGAAGAAGAAGAAGAAGAAGAAGAAGAAGAAGAAGAAGAAGAAGAGCACAATATCAGTCTTTTGAAGAAATTTAAATTGAAAGATTTGAGACGAGAATTGATCTTTGACATCGAAACAAGATTAAACGAGGAGTTGAAAATTTGATTCGGATATTTAGAAAACGTCATGTCTTTAAAGAAAAAAACTGCGAATTTTCGTGAATTGTAGTAATTTTTAAAGAAGGACGCAAATGAGTGAATTCTCCCTTACAATATAAATGCGTAGTTCAATTCCTTCAGTAGCGACTTTCGGTGTTCTTTTTTCAACTTTATTCTCGATTTTGTAATCAAAATACATTTTCAGATGCTGAAGATTTAACGGAATTGGCGGTTCATTAAAATACATTGGACGACAGGCGTTTATTTTTACCGAATCGAAACAATATATAAACAGTTTTTGCTGTTCGTATCCGAAGTGATGAAAGGGAATTGAACTACACGTAACCAACCTTTGGAATGTGACTCTGAGCAAGTTCCGATCGAAACGAAAAACACAATATTTATATCGATCAAAAGAAAAATAAAAACCAACGTTAAACCGCTCGGTGTTGTCTCTACCGCTATGACTTGCACATTTAAATTTCCGTGTTGTTTGTAGGAGAGCCGTGGCAAAAAAACGTTAAACTCGTGTGGTATTTAAATACAAAAGACAGAATCGAGCAGAGAGAGAGAGAGTGCAAGAGGAAAAAAAATGATATCGGAAACGAATTCAAGAATAAAAGGCACTTGTCTTTGGGATACTACGCAAAAGAATCGAGAATGTTTTTTTCGTCTATCAAACACACCATCAATTTCCTAGGCCTGTGTGTTTTCAGGGTCATTGGCCGTATTTTCTACCCTTATGTGTGTATGTGTTGGCGCACAGTCCACGTAGACACACCGAATAGAGATGAAATAAAACAACACTTTGTTTGAACATGTGCATTGCCAGTGCAATAAATTAACAGCCATATGCTATGTTCAATTCAGTGAATAGCTCAGGAACATCTATCTCTATTTCCAGCAGTCACAAACAGTGCAACAAGTAGCTGCTGTGACCGAGCGCGCGCGCGCACATACACACACACACACACACAACATACGCACTTTTTTGAAGAGTGAGATCGCTCTTTTCGCCTTAAAAAAAGTGGGAATAGGTTAGAGACTTTTATACTCGATTTTCTCAGGGTTTAAATAGAAAAAATATGGTGAATTTGGGTAAAATTCGAATTTTTAAGGGGAGAAATTACGCTTTTTGAAGAGAATGTTTATGAAAAAAAAACTTTTTTAGGCGAAAAAAATTATTAAAAAACAACCGGATCGGTTCGCAGAAAATCATCAGAAATTCTATCGACAAAAAAATGAATTGAGAACATTTCTTGAAGAATATAATATACAACTTGCAATCAAATTCAAGGACACACAAACGATCGGTCGTACACTCTGTTTCGAGAAGAAAAAAATTCAATTCGACGTACCCCATTTAAAAATAGCTTTGTGGTGATCATTAAAAAAATTACGATAAAAAAATAAAAACACTGCAATTTGAGAACAATAGAATCCTGCAATGGGAGGGAAAAAACTAGTTTGTCATAGCAGTGAAAGAGAAAGAAGCGCAAACAAGTGCGATAACCGATTTTTATTCCATTATTGCAAGGGAATTGAGTTACGTGCATTGTTTAACTGAAACGAGAAGCGAGCGAGATCGAGAAAGAGGGGGAGAGAGAGAGAGAGGATTGAAATAATTTAGAGGAATTATTGTGTCTTCACGCATGTGACGTTGTCCATGGCATTCGCTATGTGTTGGCTGGAACAATGCATTTTTATGAATTTTATTTTTATGTGTGTGTATGCGCGCGCTGGTTGACGGTCATCATCCTGAGGTAAGCGTTAAAAATTCTAAAGGAAAATACATCAACCTTCCCCAAAGCAAATTGACTACGGAAAGGGAATAATGAGTTCTTCATCAAGTGCAACAATATGACGGTTATTTCCCTTTATTGTGTGTACGTTCAATTTGTTGTTATGTTGCTCTTCTTCTTTTTCGTTTTCTTCCTTTGACCGTGTGTGTGTGTTTTTTTTTTCTACTCGTCATTATTTGCCATGAAAAATAGGAATATTCCTCTAGTCTGCGATCAACAAATAGATTGAAAAAAGAAGAAAAAAACAACACGAAAAAAATAATTGTGTGTTGGTGAAAAAAAAAACGAACAACGAAGAAACGAAGGAACGAAAATAAAGGAATAAAACATAAGCGAAGATGTTTGTGGAAAGTTGCATACACCTGCGCGCGTAACCGCTAATTCTTACTTTCTTTTTCACCATGTTTCGATGAACTCTCTAGCCACCATTCAATTGTTTTCAAGTCCTGTTCCATCAGCGACACAGAAGACGAATTGATCTAGCACGCTAGCACAGCCGTGTATGATCTGCATACATTTCGTTTGTACATCACGCACAAATTATTCAAATGAAATAAAGCAATTCCGATCGTGCAATTTTGCCCGCTTTCAAACGACGCCTTTGTGTGCAATGGGATCGGGATGTTAAGCCACTCTTTGGGATGTACTTACTTCGTTTCAAAGGCGTCTTAAAACTATTTTTCAATGGAGATGTGCCAACGTCACTGAACTTTCGATGGAAATGGTTTCTATTCATGAAATTTTTACACGAAATTTATTCCGAAAATAGTTTTATTTCTGCCACATTTTGACCCAAACAAGGGCAGCTCATGCAGAACTTCATAAATCAACCATACCTCCCAAATGGTATCGCACACAAAACAATCTTATCTGTTTAAATTCGTCAACACACGAACGGGAAAAAAAAATCTCTAATTGCTTTACTTTCACATTAGTGTTATTTCATTTGCATTTGCTTTGTTTTAATGTGGTTCAGTCAATCTGTAAATCTGTTAGCGGTGAATCAGTGTGTGCTCATGCAAACGGGCCAATTTTTTTTTCTTTCGGTTTTTATTTCGTTCGTTTCGTTCATTTATTTGCTGGCCGAAGCTAATGTTAGCCAAACACTAATTAACGTTTGCCTGTTAAATTTATTGACCGGGCCCGATGCGTCAGTGCACAGAGAAGAAGAAGAAGTTGCAACGATTGAGCCAATAAATTTTACTCATAACCACGGGTTTTTATACTTTTTTCTGCTTTCAAGCTGTCATTTCGGTAGTCACGAAATCCAACAGCAACATTGTAAAATTATTACTAATATTTTTTATAACGCTCGCCACTTCTTTTTTCATTACAACCGAAGTAAATTCCTTATTTTATTTACTTCTTTTTTCCAGAGCGCACATATTATTTTACAGATAGTTTTTTTTTCTGTCTTCATTTTTCGCTTTTTTTTATTATATAATAGACTCTTTAAGTGTCTTTTTTTGTTAAACGGAACAATTTGATTCCGGATGAAGCAACAGATAAAACGGCAATTGTTCCATTTTGAAGAGTTTTTTCTGTTTTTTTTTTTGGAAAAATTAAACCTACAGAAAATGTTTCTGAAAATGTGACTCAAACTTAACAAAAATAAATCTATTTAACCGCAAAAACATCAATTTGCTTTAAAAGCACATCTTCATCCATTCATTCATCAAAAGATATTAGCTAAAAACTGACTTCTTTTATTTCATCAAAAATCAAAGGAAATGAACACTGTCATGAATTGGGAACTAAAATTCCCAACCCAACATTTTATAGCAAAATAATTGAATTGCGAAACTCAAAGAAGGAAAAGTCTTAGGTGAAGAATATAGAAAAACATGATTATAAATCGATAAAAAAAAAATTAGAAGGATTTGTAGAAGATATAAGAAATTGGTTTGCCCGTTTCGACAAAAATTACATTTTTCTTCCTTCCTTTTGCTGCTATTCAAACTAAACTAACAGTTCATGGAATAATTTTTTGATCAAACTAAATTCATAGTTCACATAAATATATGCTAAATTCTCTATTTAAATCATCATTAAATTAATGATATTAATGACGATATGAGTGAAATGGCCTCTTATTTTTCTGAGTTATTAGAAAATTGGTGAAATCGTCTCGAAATCTCAATCTCTTTGGCAGAAACAAAGCCCGTTGTTAGTGCCAGAACAACGGTTTGTCAGTGATAAGATAACCGATAAAAAAAAGCGGTGGTGTGCCTTCATCCAAATCGTCGATTGAATGTGTTGATTTCGCTGTAAAGTCGGGCGACCATAAAAACCGTAAGAATTTCTAAAGGAAAAAAAATGAAGAACAAGCACCGAGAAACAGCAACGAAGCTCGCCTCAAGTTAAATATTGCGAGCAATTAAATGGGCACATAACATAAATCCAAGAGATTTCATTCTAAATTAATAAGAGATAATGTTCGATATCATTAGGTGATGACGTTTGTGCATAACACAACAGCAACAACAATGAACAAGAAATGAAAAAAAAAACAGAACGAGTTGCGTACCCATTAATAATAAAGTAGCGAATCATTTTCAGTACGATCGATGAAAATGCAAAAGCGAATTATAATTAATGTGATGTTTCTCGGTTTTGATGCAGAGAAGAAAAAAAACCAGCACATACACATCGATTGAACACGAGCACGAAGCAAAATTAAAATAAGAATATATTGAGACCGACTACAAAATACAGAATGAGCGACAGAAAGAGAGAGAGAGAGAGAGAGAGAGAGAGAGAGAAAGGGAGATAGAGGGAGAGGGATAGAGACACACAATAGAGGAAGCTTGCATGTAAAAAAAAGCACTGATGGAACATGTACTCCGACAGAAGACAGAACAATAACAATGAAACGTACAAAAACGATCGACTAACAGCATAAATATGAGCGTTAATAGTTTGCGTACATAAAATAATAATAACAATAACGCACAGTAATTTCAAGCAGCAGCAGCAAAAGCAATGAGCAATATGTATAGTTGTGTTTGCTGCTACGTATCGGTTTTTTTTTCCATAAAGCTCCACCTTATGCGTGATGTATATGAATAATAAATCTACGAACGACTCATTTGGATTGGTGAATCAAACAGGTTGAACCCGCCCGAAAGCATTTAAAAATAATCGTAATAATCAACAATGAAAAATACCAACAGATAATAATGAACACACGAAATAACAAGAACAACAACAACAACAACAGCGAACAGCATATATACACAAATCAACAACATCAAAGCAGTGTACGAGAAAGAAGCAAAGCGAACGCGCGATACGTGAGCGTGTGTATATCTCTGTCTCTGTGTGTTTGTATGGTTTCAACAACCCACATGCAACGGAATATACCTATTTAAAATAAGACACATACGTAAGAGAGACACAGAAAAAAGCAAAGAGAACACACGCCACATATGCATATATGTGTGTTTTATTGCTCTTTCTCTCGGTGTTGTCCCCTTTACGGCCCCGCGCGCGCACACACCAACCATACGCTCATTCGCCGCTCGCGCACTCATGCAGGCTCGCTCGCTCACTCGCTCCCATTCAGTCGAATGATGTCATCTTGACGAGTGAGCCAGAGAAGGACGGTTGAATTAAGACGGTAACGACATTCGATGGCGATGATAATGATGATAAACAACAAAAAAAGAGCAGCGGTAACCGAAGAAGAACACACAACAACACATTCGAAAATACCCACACTACTAATGAAATGGCAATCAAACACACACCGATCTGCCAAACAAACACAAACACACACGCACACACACTCACCTGTTGAATTTTAGAATCATCCAGCCCGTGCACATTATGCAGATTGCACACTGATGTGCAACAAATGATACTTTTTATGCCAATGCGGATTTACATTTTTACTTTCTGACTTAGATCGGCGCGTTCCATCATTCAGTCCAAAATGGTCCATTGCATTAATGTTTTATTAATTTCTTTCAATTTTTTTTTCGTTCGTTCGTTCGGTCGGCCGTTCGTTTCATTTCTTCGGGCCAACACTGGAAATGTGAAACGTGCTGGACATTCACAATGCTTACGGTTTTTCGATTAAATTGAACAGATCAAAGCGCTTTGATAGGCAAACATTCACAAAAAAGCATAAATCAAACGGTTTATTAATCGAACGATTGAAAGTAAGAGAAAAAAAACAAGTTCTTGAGTTTTTAGTTATTTAATCTATTTTGTTGTTTTACAATAAACTTTTTTTTACCGCACTACATGAAATGTATTTCATCAAAGTAACTTTGAAGTAATATATTTATTTTCAAAATGAATCACAAGATCTTGGTTTTATTCAACCTATGCTTTTGGCCGGCACAAGATAGCGGTGGCGCCTAAATAAGATGTATTAGCAATTTGCGGCATTTTTAAGAACTATCAATACTTTTTGTTGTTGTCACGAATTTCGCAACAACAAGAAGTATGATAGTTCTTAAAGTTGCCGCAGATTCTATTTAGGCGCCACTGCTATTCACTGTCACGTCAAATACATTGGTTCTTATGGCAGAGAAGCACACGTTGGTTTTATTTCTTTTTTGAAATATACTGCCTTTGGTTTAAATTAAATAAATAATATGAGCATCGAATCTAAAATCACTTTAATTCTGTTCAAGACTCAGAAAAATACTATACGAAAAATTAATGTTATTTAAAAAAAACATTTGATAATAAAAATTTGATTGGGGCGCTTTGAGATGTTGTGCACTTATTTGTCGTTAGTGCACCTGTTTTAAATTAAATAAAAAATATGAACATAAAATTCAAATTCACCATAATTTGTTTCATCACTCAAAAAGTATTAAGAAAAAAAAGCAGATTAGTAGCTCTACATTTCATGTAGTGCTAAAAAAACAACAACCGCACGAAGCTTCAGTAGCCAAATGTGGTTCAACTAAGTGAATAAAATCGATCAAATCGCCAACAAATTAACGATCAAAAAGTCGACCAATCGAAAAACTCCAATTCCCAAGTGCATCGAACATGAATGATTCATGTGTCCATCGAAAGAAACCAAAAATTATTCACTTCAAAACCATCTGCAACAACGGGGAAAAATAATGCACGAAAACACGATCATCCATCGTGATGTAATATCATGTACTTTCGCATTTTTTCGCCCAATTTTCCCGACTAACTCACTTTGGCTATGTGCATTGCATTTGGCTAATTGACTTCGTTTTTCCAAACCAGTGTTCAGTTGACGGAAAATTTGAAATTCGACAACGAAACCGAATTACGAATTGTCATGCGAAAATTGATTAATGCACGCGAAAATGCAGAGTTAGATGCAAAGAATCACTGCTTTTCGATTAGTCGATTACTAATTCGGTACAACTTCCTGCGACCGAGATTTTCTATCTTATGTTATATGTATATTGCTACCATACAGAAACCCAAAATTTGTACAAACTGCCGAAAATTATAACATGATCTATATTAAAATCGCGGTTTTTCTATTGGCTTGATTGAGTAACTATCACATTTTCTTGGCAACGAGTACAGCAGAGGTGAGTATAGCTGAGGCGAATGATCATCGCAAGCCAGTCGAATTTTTAGCTATATTGAAATTTCTCCGTGAGCGATTTAAATATCAACAAAACTTCATACCCAGTTGTAATTTCGATTTTTTTCTACAAAGTTTCGTCAGCCAAAATATGCATGCCACCACAATTTTCTACTTGAATTTTGGTTTTTCAGACGGAGCAGATTTTACTTTTTCTTCTCGTCAATCGGTGAATGGTAATAGAGATCGGTAACCGAAATTATCAATGAAAATAATGGTAAAAAGTATGCGAACAATAACGATTTAGTGAATGCATCCCAAGGCGATCACGAGTATTACAATTTTTATAAGCTTACGAGAAGAAAAAAACAGAGAAGTATGCACATAGACACCGATTAGAATATGGGCTAATGCAAGGGCCAATGTTGTTGCGAAGACGATCAAATCGATGATTTTAGTCTTATGTTAAGACTCCTAACAAAACGGAATATTTCTAAACAAAGTGGAAAATGAAGAACGGAATTTTTTTCTATGCATTCCCACTACACACTTTTTTGCTCCGCAAATTATAATTTTTTAACAAAAAAATGGACATTTTTCGAAATAGGGCGAAGGAAACAATTCGGCTTTTGAACTTTTGATTGGCTAAAATCAAATTTACTATGGGTTTTTCATCAATCGCGTACTTTCATATGTTTGAACTCGAAGAACGATTTTTCAAGCATTTTTTTTTTGATTTTGAAGACATTTTCGTTTTGGACTTATATTTTGTTTCTCAACATTTTCGTCAGAGAATCTTTGTCGTGGATCAGGATCTGCTTTTATCTTTATTTTGAACTGAAAAAGTTAGTGAAAACTGAACCAATTTGAATGAAAAAAGATTATTGGAAATCAAATCGGCAAAACCAGTAAACGCTTGACTTAAAAATCCAATGCAGTTAGTAGTTCGAGCAAATATTCATATTTGTTTAATATTAAGTGCTAAATTGCTATGAGCACCCGATTGCATATTCGATGCGGCAACAAGCAACACACAATGTGTTGTGTTGTCTCGCAAGAGAGAGAGACTCTCTATTTTCCAAGAGAGTGGAAAAACTGTTGAAAGTATCGGCTAATTTTGTGTCAACGCTTGCAGGCTAATCGAGCACACGTCGATCGGAACTAAAAGCACCAACTGGAATGTGGAAGCGAGTTGTGTGTGCAACAGCTTGTTGCATTCGGTCGGATTGATTGTTGTGTAATAGTTGTGTTACAATTACGGTGAAATTGTAAACGATATTCGCTACAATTTTTTTTTCTGCTGCTTTCTGTTTGCCTCAAATTGACGTCAAAATCTGTGTATTTGCATGATTGAAGTGCATTGAACACGAGGCATACACACACACACACGTTCGCATCCTATTTTTAAAATTGACTTTGAAATGTGAGTTGAGTAATTCAAGCTTCCGATAAATATAATAATTGATCACATTTTATTTTAAGCGATATTGCGCGTCAGATTGGTTGAATTGAAATTAAGGCTTGTCGCGATCCATTTTCATGATAAAGACTCTATTTAAATAATGAATGGTCGCTACTGTTAAACGGCTTTATTAAATGATTTGCTGGGGATTTGCAGGAATTTCGATTTGAAATTTACCATTTTCGAATGATTCATGTGATGTTTTTGGAAATCAAATGCGATCGTAGATTGGGTTATTTTCATATTTTTCTAACGATTGTTTGTGTTATTCGATTTATCCGACCGAAATTTCCGCATTTTCGCTAATTCCGTTTCGAGAAATCGAATTTTGGGGATAAAGATGTGAATTCAAATTCTAAAATGAAAGAGTGAAATTCACACAAAATTTGGCAGCTCAAATATAACTTTAAGTTTCTGGGTTCGAAGAGTCTCACTCTTTTACCAGCTCCATTATTTTGCGGTAAATCTCGCGGATGAAATTCTAATGTATAAAAAGATCTTGAGCATGTAGACCTCGTGCTTCTTTGGATAGATCTTCTTTACTCCATAAATTGCAAACTTTTCCTTGCGAACTCAAGATTTTAGTGCAAAATTCTGAATTTCGATGAACAATGCTCGTGTTGAACAGACAAAAAAAAATCGGTACGAATTCTTGAAGCAAATAAAAAACGTTGGTCGTTTTTTTCATCGCCCGATAAATCGGTCATCGTCTTCATCACAAAAACGATCAAAACAAATGCACAGGCAAAGGCGCAATTCACCATCTCTTTCTTTCACATACACACACACACATCGAAAAAAAAGTCTATCGAAAAACACCACACAAAGACATACACACATGTGATATCAAGAGAGCGGTGGCTGTTGTTGTTAAGTAAGAAATACACTGGAATTAAAGTATTTATAATAAAAAAAAAGCGTATGAAATTATACACATCCAAATCGACCGCACACTTTTCAGTTCTCTTCACAGTGTTGTTTTTTTCTCTCTTTTCGAATGAAAAAAAAAACACACAGAAAATTGTGAACAAAACGTTGTGAATATATGATTGAAGTAAGGTGTTGTTGTAGTTACGGCTACTGCCCGTTTTCTTTTGCCTAGCTCTCATTCCTCTCTCTCTCTCTCTCTGTCGCTCACTCGCTCACTCTCTTGCTCTGTGTGTATTCGTCAGTATTTTCTGTGTGCTGATCTTTTTTTATTATTTCTCTCGCTGTTCGTCCGTACACGGGTTTTCTTACTGGCTTAGAGGCTCTCTCTCTAGCTTGGTGCTTAGAGCCATTCGTCGTCGTCGTCAGTCGTTGTTGCTGTTGTTGCTACCTTTTTTATGTATTTCTGTTGTATTGGTCTGGTCGTTGGTTGTTGTTTTTTTTCTCTGTTGCAAAGCATATTGTGTGTATATTCGGTTCGCCTCGTGTTCATCGTGCCTGAAAAGCATTCAAGTTTTATGTCAGTGTTATTCGAGATCTCATTGTCATCGGATCGCGCATTCAGCGGATCGTTACAATCGTAGTCAAATTCAGTTACAACACCAACAACTAAGGACAAGCGTATTATTATTACCTTTCAACCATTCTATGCATCATCCACTGGAAGCGAGCCACATTTCGTAGCGACAACCAACAAAAATATTTCAAATCGTTGACGCTTTTTTTTCTGTTGAGTTTTTTTTTCATCGAAATAAAACCAAATCACGGCAATAGTTGCAGGAAAAAATATTCGGTTCGGCAAATTTCGGAAGCTTTCGTTGTTTTATTGTTTGTGTGCAACAAAAAAATTTCGTTGTGGAAATCTCAAAGCAGCAGACACTTTTTTTTAAAAAACCTGATAAAGTACAAACGTTTTGCTATGCGAATTGAACACAATCCCAATGAATTGATCGGAAAAGGTGTTTGTGTTTGGAAAAAAGGAAGAAAAAACGGTGAAAAATTGTTGTAATCATTACAAAACAAGTGACTTTTGAGTGACTGATTTTATGCTCGAAAACATCGATTGAGAACCATTTTGATGAGATTTTTCTTTGCTATCGTTCGCTTACATCGAAATCGAAAATACTTCAACACATCACAACAAATTATCAGATTTAGATGCAATAAATTCAGTGTTTTATGTTCAACTAAGTTAATGTGAACAGTGGACATAAAAGGCATAAAGCAAAAAATATTTAAAAATCACCAAAAAGCAAAAAATTACAATCAACAGCTAAGCTTAAATCAAATAGCCAATTCTTCAGCAAGACAAAAATCAAAACACCAAAATCAACTCCAACTTACACCGTACGCAAACACGCCGTTTCAAATCAAATGTGCCGTGCGTTTGCGCGAATGAAAAAGTGGCAAAAAACGTTGTGATTGTGTGTGCCGGAATATAGCAAACCCTTGGTGGACTCATCATATAGAGGATTCGACTGATCACCGCGCATTTCCATACTCAACAAGTGAAACAATCTCTCTCTCTGTCTCACTCTCTACACGCATCAACGAACTAATTGTATTCTCGATACGACGAAGTCAAGTACATTTGCGGGTCACATATATTGCAGCAGCAACAACAATCCAATTTTTTTTTTGTATTTTTGTTTCAACCAAAGACAGAAAGTTTATCTAATTTGTTACTCATGTCATGTGTGCGATAAAAATAGCAGTTTAGTGGAATTGTTTTTTTTTTCGGTGGACAACAATAAACAAAAAAGGAAATATTTCAAAGAGAAGAAAAGGAAGATTATTTGATGTGTGTTTGAATTTGGAATAACAAACCTGATTCGAATCCTTGTAAAAAACCAAATCCTACGTCATTGCTTTGCCATCGTGTGTTAATAATTTTTTGTTGAGACAAAAAAAAACAAACAGTTTAATCCATTTGAATAAGTCCAGCACTTGATTTCAGTTTTTGGTACAGCGAATCGTTCAATTGGTAAGAATCAACTTAGATATATTTTGTTTTTCATTTCAGTTTTTAACAAATTTCTGGCAACGACTAAGCGCATTTTCACGTCACATTTCCTTCAACGAACAATGCGTGCGTGTTAACGCATGTGCACCTTATATTTCGCTGAAAATGCGATTTTAACTGCCACACTTTTTATTTCAATAGAAAAAAGCTATAATAACCGTTCGTCCGACCATTTGACGGAAATGTTCGGTGTGTGTGTGTGGTTTGGGTGCAAGGGTGCAAGGAAAGGGCGATTTTTAACAAGCGAAAAATAGGAACAATTATGATTAGTTTTAGTGAAAAGGGACAATTATTTTTCAACACCGCTTTTTGTCGATCAAAATCACGCGCTTACAAGACAGGGGACACACTTTATTCACGCAATTCAAACGCATTTAGCATTTAATTTTCAGGTAATTTAATGCAATGGACTTAAATACAACTCATTAATATCGACCAAGTGCTTAAATGATTATTGATGCCGGAGTTTTCATTTTGATCAATGGGATTTTAAATGAAATGAACGATTTTAATGAATGCAGCGAAAGACCTGTTCAAATGATAATTAAATGAATCGGTTATTCGTGCGTGCTAACCTAAATTTCGCCTCATTTTCTACACTAATCAGGAAGGCGTTTCTTCTAAAATCAGGAGCAATTTGAGTAGTTATTTTCAAACTTATTGAAATTTTCAATAATCGAGAGGCACATTCAATTTCTCAAGTGACACAAAACTCAGCCTTCACTCAACATTCAACTTTCTGTTTAACTTGTATTCAACACACATTGAACACAGTTTCAATAGCAATTTTCGGAGCGTTCAATTATTCATTAACGTTGAGATTTGATTTTTTTATGAAAATTTTATCCACATTTGCACTCCTGATATTCCATGGGATATTCAAAACACAATGCATTATTCACAGACTAGGTGATCCCACGAACGCAAGATTATAAACGGAGTAATGGTGGCAAATATGATTTGATTATCCTTGAGAGCTTGAGACTTTGAGTTCAAGAGACTACTCTTTCAAATTGAGATCAACCAGTTTAAAATTGTTCTGTTAATTTTTGTGATTGATACAATAGTTTTTCTGTCGTGGTTAAAATGCAAAGATTAAGGTGGTTTTCAACGCAGTTCCGGTTTTATTCGATTCAAAAATGTAGTGCCTAAATTCCCAAGCCTAGATGGTTGATATACAGACTGTAGTGACTGAATAATTTATTCGAAAATCTCCGAAACGCAAAAACAAGCCAAAGAAAATTGGCAAAAATAAAGTGAGCTCATCAGTTGTTGGCCATTTTGAAACCGATTCCGTGTTGAGTTTTGTTTAAGAAGATGTTCAATTGGTTTATAAACGATCGTGGCAAATTGTCGAACGAAAATTCTCTCTCCGTCTATTGCGAATGTGTTAAAAATACTGCCGTGGACATAATAATGTTTTTATCTTGTCTAAAGTGTCGCACGCAATCGTTCACGCAGACGTGTTTCGAATTTTGTGTGTGAGTGTTATTTTGTTGTTATGCATGCCGACACCGGCGGATGATCTCACATCAGAAAATTGGCAAGTTCCATGCGTCGCCCGTCCATTCTCTCATTGTGGAATGGGAAACAAAACTACACATTTGTTTCGGTTATGAAGATTCGATTTCACGATGAAATTGAAAACAAACGAATTTTAAAATTCGAAAATGAACGAATCAAATGTTGGTCGACGGCGGCGGCGGCGGCAATGACGCTGAAAACCGAAAACAATGTTAATTTGCTAGAACGATGATGGTAGTGAAAACGAGATACGCATATCATACAATGGAGAGAACTGAATATATATATATATACTATATATATATATTCTAAAATGAATTCTTCACCGAAAACAAAAATGTAACGGAAGACATTTAAAATGACGACGACGGCAACACATACACACAGCCAACAAAATATACGCGAAGAGACAAGATGAGTCGCGGCCAGAAATTGAGCGAAAATGAAAAGCAATAACAAAAAGATTAATGGTCAAAAATTCACACGGAAAAGACCTTCAGACGGAGAAGCGATTTTGGTGTGTAACAGCGAAAAAGAGAGAAACGCTGCTCTTCAAATGGTTGTACGGTGCGACGATGCAAATTTTGTTCTCACAAGCACAACTCACACGCACACACACATCGACAATATTGTGATATTTCGAAAACCTTGAAATATTTTTGTCACTTTATGGGAATCCAATGGACGATATCACATTTTGCATATCGCAACCACAACACAAGCCGCAATCCCATTTTTTTTGTTCGTTTCGTTTCGTTCGAAGACCAACAAGTTGTTGCCGATGACGCTTTTTTTTTAGTAATTCATTTTTTTTCGACGCGCCGCTAAATGGAAAAACACTTGCTCAAATTTGGGCCTGATACCAATACACGGATGGAATTTTAAAATGCCCGAATTTATCAACGCAAAAATAAAACACCCGAAAAATGCGATTTATTTATTTTTCAAACTGAATTTTATGTAAATCAGTGCGCGCGCATTGCGTCGCTCTTGTGTTTTTTGTTGTTGTGGATTTGCGTTGTACAACAATTGTTTCACCTTGAATTCAGGTAAATGGTTTTTGAGAACCAAACGTAGAACGCGCGTTAGCTAGTTAGCGTGCAAACATGGAAAGAGAGAATAAAACATGTTTCATATTGAATTTTCTTTGATTTCAGTCGACCTTTGGTTTCAATCACCAAACAACACAAAAACACACATTCGCTTTGTGTAATAACCGCTTCAAATGCTGAATATCAAGTGCTATTGATGTGGGTGTGCGTAATTCTATCCCAATTTCAGATATTTTATATTTATTTCTGCAACGATCGCCTTTGTGTTTCTTTTTAATGTTGTTGCAACGAAGGAATGCTTTTATACATTACCACACTACCAATGCTCGTATAAAATTGTTGTAGTTTGATATGATGTACAGAATGACTTGTATCAATGTCGGAATTTGTTTTCAATTCCGTTTGATGCCATTTTGAAAAGGGGAAACGGAAAATTGAGAAGAAAAAAAACACAACAAGAGAGATAAATCGCTGTAGAATTTCGACCGGCGCTAAAAATGTGTCCGATATAAAAAAAAAACTTGGCCATAATTTGGACCGTTAGCAGCTCCCGTGTGGAAAATTTTTGACTGACTATTCAGTCGATTAATTTGGGACATTTTGACTGACTAAAAGTGATTTTCTCGAACAAAATAAGCAACTGCAGTTAACTTTAATCACAAATCACTCTTAGTCAAAATGTCCCAAATTAGTCGACTGACTGAAAGAATAACTAAACGTGATTGTCTCCATACAAAACGCATGATTTCAATCAACTTAGCCAGTTTTAGTTGTGTATCACTACATACAGTTACATACAACTGGGTGACTGTTAGTCATTAATTCATTTTACAAACAAATATTGTGTCATATCATAAATCTTTTCGAATTTGCTCAATTTTTATTTTCATTCGAAACATATTTTGCTGTTGTCAATATTGTTGCTATGGCAAAAATGATATTCTTCCCGAAAAATTGAGCTTCTACGAATAAAACAACGAGAAAACATGAGCTTCGCCTAGCCAAACATTGTCTTTGCACTGCACAACACAAAAATTCATACCTACAGTTCATACCTTAAAATTCTCGTTATGACGATCGATTGTTGTATATCTCTCTCTCTCTCTGTCTCGCTCTTTCGCTCTTTCGCTCTCTCTCGCCAAATATCGACAATATCGTATATTTTCGAGAAAACGTATTCTATTCGCGTATTACATTTTCAGCAACGACATTTCTCTCTCTCTCTCTCTCTCTCTCTCTCTCTCTCTCTCTCTCTCTCTATTCTCGTGTTTACAACATTCGGCCGTTTGTGTGTATTTTCAATGTAATGAATTTCATCAAGAAAACGATCAAGACGCTGATGTTGTTCTCGAATAATGAGACATTATGTCGTAAAATGTTAAATTACGATTCGCTTTGATCGAATATGAACGTTTGGAACAAAGCAAAAGCAGCACAAAACGACGGACTGATTGAAATCTTAATGTTTCCGATGAGAGATGTCGATTGCATTTCAAACAATTCCCTAATAACGATGATTAGAACTTGTTCGCATTTCGCAAGAACAAGAAAAAACAGAAGGAACGAACAGAGACGAACGAAAAAAAAAATTGTAGCATATAATTGTTATTGAACAAGAGATATTGTTGTGTGGCATTATCATTTCGTGGACTTTGAAAAAAGAAAAACCGGGGAAAAGAACTAAGTGTATATGAGGGTTTGCGAGACAAATTTGGTCAAATCGTTCAATTCTTATTCTAACTTGTGACTACTTCATTTCACTGGTGGCCATCAGGCACGGATTCGTGTCACCTCGTTCGTCTTTTTTTTTCTAACACAAAGAAGAGAAAAATTTATCGCAATGAACAAGACCCAGAAGCGCAGAAAATCGTTAATCGGCCCAATGTCTGAGACATGTTGTTGAAAAGTGTAAACGAGCGTTTTGGGCGGCAAAAATCGTTTGGCCGCCAACTGTTATTTTCTCGTAGTGATTATGATCATGTTGATCCCTTCGAGGTGCGCGCCGCCGCAAAAACTCTATAATCGGATATGATTGAACAGAGACGATGAGAAGAGAGAGACAGAGAGAAAAAAACTGTAATAAACAGGTGTTTATTTCATTGAATTAATTCGTGTATGGGCAAGAGATCAATGACTCATTACGTTGAGTACGCACCTCTCTCAACCAAGTGGCACAATTGCGCGCGTGCGCTCAGTCGCTCTCTGGCTGCATCAGCCGAAATTGATAAACAAAGTTGAATAAAGAATCGAACCAAAAACCAAAAACCATTTCTTTCATCGCGACTTCATTTCTTCTTCTTCTTCTTCGATAAAAACCACAAAGCACTCGGCTCGAATCACCGAAATCGATTTGATTTTCAATCGAAAAAAAAAGAAATTATTTGTGTACATATAAACACACAGACCAAAAAATATATATATATATTCGAATTGTCTAAAATAATGGCACGAATGCGGAAAACATGTGCATATTAATATCAAAGCCAAACATAAATTTACAACCAAAATAAAGAGTGGAAAAAAGAAATGTGTATGTTGGCTTGAGCGGTTCGCGAAAGTCAAAAGTTAATGCTATCACCAGAACTGATGCATGGTCAGCAGAAACGGTTTTTCTGTTGCCAGAGCATGAGAAGGAGAAGGCAACCGAAAGATGGAGAGAAAATGAGAAGGAAAGAGAGAGAGAGAGAGAGAGAGAGAGAGAGAGAAATGCAAGTACAATCCATATGCGAAGAGAAGTTGTTGCGATTGCAATGAATAAACCTAATTTCGAGCATGCACTCTCGTTACAATAATAATAATAGCATTAATATGTAAATCAATTGATAACATGAAAACGAGCCAATTCTTACATCTTCCTCGGCCGTGCTTCATAATTCAGCTTGAGCGCGAGCTAGACGAGATAGACAAAGCGATGAAAATGGTGTAACAGCAGCGCCCGATTCTATGCACATGTTCTTCGGGCTCACTGCTGAACCCACTCATCCAACCTATTTATGTATCATGAGCGCGTGAGGCGCGAGCGCTACTTCAAATCGTTAAACGTGCACTTGAAATCTCTTTTAATATGCTGTCGTATAAATTTCGCCTGGCGGTAGTTTTTGAAACCGGGCGAAGAAGCAAGGCAAGGAAAAAACATCAACAGCAACAACAACAACAACACAACAATTGGTCCATACGAGACAAAACAATATGCAAAGCGACAAGAAAAAGAGCACAAGTGCGCGAGAAAAGATGAAATGTGTCTGTGCTTGGCTTAGCTCGTGCGATAAAAATGCAACACAAGAGCATCAACTGGTGCAATAATAATAGCAATCCAAAGCTATTTTCTAAATAAATAGCCACGTTGAAATAATCCAATGAAGAAGAAGAAGTAGAAGCACAAGGCGAAAAAAATACGTTGCAAACTTAATGCAATAAACAACAAAAAGCCATGGCAATTGTGCCTTTGTGCCGGGCAACGAAAATTTTTAGATATTTAACAAAATATCGAATACATTTTAATATTATAATCAAGGACTGTTTTAAGGCACACTCTCCCAATAGCACAATTAAAATTGGCCAAGCAGTATGCAGTTATTCTGAGCTCTTAAATCAGACATTGATTATAATATCGACATTTTCGATCCAATTGTTGTGGCGTGTGTGTGTGTGTGTGTGTGCTGTTGCTGTCGAACTTTCTATGTTAGAAAATGCACGCTTTTGCTGTTGCATGGCCCAAAGACGAACATACCACTCTTTGCCCGAGTCTACAGAAGCACGGTCACTCGACACATAACGAAGGCGAGAGATGTCGATTCAAATTGTCGCTTCTTGTATTCGGTCTGCCGCGCGTGTGTACCACATCACTTGTGATTCAATCGTGATTTTTTTTTGCACTCGCTTTTTCATGCCAAAGAGGAGGAAAAAACGTCGAACCGACTTTCAACTCGATCTCGAAAAATATGATTTAGTTGCGGATTATATATGAATATTATTTGATTCTTTTTGTTTCGTTGCTGTTGCTGTGTTATGGAACCATTTGAATATTTGAACTGAAACAAATGATATCAAAACAGAAACGAAAGACCAAATAGAGAAAAATGAAAGAAAAGACGTAGAAAATGATTGAAAAAGACAATTGAGGCGAACGAAATAAATCGAAACAATTGCATGAAAAATCGATTTTGCTATTGAACCCAACCGTTCAGTTCAATATTCAAATATAAAGAGAGAACAATTAAAATTTCAAACGAAATTCAGAACAAATTTTTAACTTCTGCAGATGAGTTAAGTTGTAAGAATTTCAGTACGTTTTTATTATTTAGTGATAATAACAAAGTTGGTTTGAAAAACATCGAGAAATGAACAATAATGGTCAAATTTGGGGATAAATACACAAAAATACATCAAATCGAACCCAAAATACGTTTCCTAACGAACTAAGCTTGTGAAAGAGCAAAAACACATTTTAATCTTACGAAAAATGCATTATGAGAACAAAAATATTGAGCATAAAAAATGGTAACGAAAAAGAGCGTGATGGAGTAAAGTAGACTCCGAAATAAGATCTCGTTTAAATACAAATTACAGAAAACCAAACGCAAGTCGAAAAATATTCAAATTTACGGCAACAAATGATGAAACTTCAAATGTGAAAATTGGATTTCCTTGTACTCTCACAAATGAAAACTGACTCAACCGAATGGTTATCTATGACAATTTTGGTTATCTTCGACAAAGCACTCAACGCTGAATATATAAAAATAGAAAAAAAGGAATTTGGCCATCAATCAAAAGTCAAATTGAGCTCAACGTAATCAGAAAAAAAATAGTCAAATTAAGTCCAATGCATTGGTGTGAGAATCATTGGTTTGGCAAAAACCCATGAAATTTCGTTCGTTTGATCATTCGGATCATTTTCTGTCATTTCCATTTCAAATTTGTAATTATCAATTCACCCAAATGAAGTTGACTTGACTTTTTTTCCATTCGCATTTAATCATTATCGTCACATTATTCAAAGTTTCATACGTTTGATACGCGTTTTAATATTTAAATTTCATTACCTACATATTATAAGATATTTAAAAACATAACAATCCCTAATGTGTTATAAATATGCAAAAAGCATGTAAATTACATATACGATGTGTGTGACGCAGCCAGGACACTGATGAAGAAGAAGAAGAAGAAGAAGAAGAAAGAACGAAAAATAAAAAAAACTTACTCACATATTGAATTATGTACGTTTGTCGGCCAAATTTGACAAATTTACATACACACACCTGTTAGTTGAATTGATGGAATTTCCGAATAGAAAAAAGTGAGCGCGAGACGATGACGATGGAAGAAAAACGCCAATGTAAATGTTAACTTGCATAGCATTGTAATTAATTGACATGCAATATAAAAAGGATATGCTTGCACACAAGCGCAGCAAGATATACGCCACTCTCGTTGTCTGACCGACACACACGGCTCTCTCACACTCACATGCGAGCATAGAGTAGCGGCGCGCACAACGAACGCATCGGAAAAACGGTTAGACAAGTGAATAAATTAGTGTGTATAGATTGAATGCGCGGGAATTTTTCGTTTTGTGATGAGAGTGTGGGTACGACGACGGTGCACTGAATGTAGGAAACAAGATACAGTGCCAACCAATGGAATAATAGTTTTTAATGAGCTTTTTTTCCTCTCTTGCTGCGGTGAAACCGTTACAGGAGAGCACAGTCTGTTGTTTGTGAACAACACACCGAGTGCCGAGAAAATAACAAGAAAATTTATTCATTTATTTATAAATGTATAACGGAAGACGTGGCTTTAGACTCGGAAGGAACACGGTGTGTTCAGTTTGGAAAGAGAGAGAAAATTATTAACTTCTTTATGCACACGGGGGGATGACGACGAAAACGACGACGTCGACGACGACTAAAAAGGATAAATTTATGTGAGAATTTTGGTGTCGGTATTGTTCCAATCTCACAACGTTAGCCCATTGATAGATAGATATATGCATATATATATTCAGTGTTGCAGCCATGAGAGTGTAGTGCATGGTTGATAAAAAGTCACAGATAATGATATTAAGCGGAAAAATAGCGTATAGACATCGATTTGTTTAACTATACTTAACCGAGGTGTTCTTTTTGCTGGTGCTGTTGTTGTTGTTGTTGTTGTTGTTGTTGTTGTTGTGAATTCGGCAATGTGGGGTATCGCACACTCTGTCAGCGGAAATTATGCGTTCAAGTGTAAACGCGTTCCATTATTTTCCGAAAGAATTACGATATTCCACGGGAAGTTTATTTAAATAAAACACCGATTCGATCAAGAGCAATGCGCATAAGTTTTGGTCACTTCAAGCCCCCGTGTGACTTACCCACTTCAAACAATTGAACGCATAAAAAACCAAATTGTTTGTTTTATTTTTATTTATGTTTTATTCGTTTTCGATGCAAATCAACTTTATGGTTTCGATGTGAGAAAATTTTGTGCAGAAAAAAACGCACTGCGGTTCAATGTGCACGATTCTCTTAATTGTGAATGCCAACGTCATTTTCAACCGCCTAATGAGACGAAAGGAAGTCATTCGCTTTGAATTGCCGCGCAATGTCCGAGTTCTGATTACGCTCTTTTTTGCATATCAGATATCTAGATCTGAGCTTATAAACTCTCTCAGGGATATTTCATATCGATTGAGAGAAGCATTTCATCTTCTCTTCGCATTTTATCTGTACTGAGACGAGATGAGTCTTTTTATTGCAACTCAGAATAAACATAAACAATTTTTTCTCATTTCAAGTGACTCAAATACAAAACGAAGGCTGAAACACAGATGCACCAATATAGAACAATTACCAATTTTGTTTCAAGATGATTAAATTGTTTCAATCATTCCGTCATAAATTTACTACCGTCTACTCTAGTAGCCAACTTTTTTGATCGTGTAATTAATTTTTTTTTTCTCACTATGATCATTTGATTGAATTGAAACTTCGGTCAAGCTGCTTTCCAAATTGCCAGTGAATGATATCAATTTTTCATTTCTAACCGCTTTTAACATCTGACCTTTAAAAAGTCGCTTTGTTCACTTTTATAGCCAATTTCATATAATTTATCATATAAATGACTATGGTCATAATTGACACATCAACCGAATATAAATAATATTTCTTTTATGTGTCTGTGCTCTGTTCGTATCGAACAAGCTTAGTAACAACATCGAAATTCTTGTTGAATAAGCTGAAAAAAAAAACACTCACAACAACAATTTTTCAATCCAAAGGAAACGTCCCACTCTTTCCTTTTGCACTAGCGATGATTTCGATTGTTTACTTTTGATCGATGCCCTTAACGATAAAAAAAACAAGCATTCATTCAATGAAGACATTTTCGGAATTTCAAGCGGAAAATCATCTTTACTCAAGTGTGAGAAAATCGAACGGTAGCCGAGTCTGGTTGAATCATTCATCGTAAAAGTTTACACACACACATGTGAAATGTGTTCAGCTCATATTAACACGCGTGATATGATTGAAATTTTGAGCATAACATTCGATCTTTTGGCGAAAATGTTATTTGTTCAATGGTGGATTCTGATCTTTTTTTTCGTACTCTTTCATTTATTTGCATCATTTCATGATAAACTTTAGTCGCAAAAGTTTTTCAATTGAAATTTCGTGGTTTTTTTTCAAAAGTCAAAGCCATTTTATAGGAAGAAAAGATTTTATTCACGGAACTTGGTTTCTTCATATTTATCACCACTTGGCAAGAAGCGGCTGGAATTAATGAAAAAAAGCCAGCCATGCAATGATGTGGTAACTTATTCATAACACAGTGACCGATTAACAGAGTGAATTCGAGTGATGTGTTTCGGTCTGTCGCATTTTGGACTGTCGTTCACGCTATTTTGCCACTTGAATTTGATGCTTTCTGTGTTTTGACTTGAGTTTCGGTTCAATCACATTTTGGCGTGGAATCATCGTCAAACGCAATTTTCGTCTCACTTCTCCAGGGTAGAACAGAAAATAAACGTTGGAATCGTTTGCTTCATTCGATTTGTTTTTCTTGAATGTGTGTTGGTTTTTGTTCATTGTCGGTGCCATTGAATCAGTCGGTGGCAAAGGCAGAATCAACAAAATGATGACAATCCAGATGTTGAATACCATGAAGATAAAGGTAAAACCAACCACCACTCAAGCAACATTTAAATTGGGAGAACGCGAATTACGGAAAAACCGACTGAAAAAAATAAAACCAGAATCCGGTGATAATCCAAAGTGCACCATGCGCAGACGGAACCACCGATGGATCCATTTCAATTACCAGAAAAAAATGTTATCGTTATTTCTTGTACTCATTATGCGGTTGGTGTGTGTGTTCAAATGACATGCGAATCATTTTTGAAAAGCAATTATTTATTTGACCCATCGAAGGTGGTGCATGGCATGCAAAGTTCATGTTTTCTGTTGGAAAAACGAAGAAGATGAGACACAAAGAAAAAAGAGAGGAAAAAAACAATAACTTAGATATTGCTTTTGGATAAGAATGAAAACACGTGCCTATTTTCTTCTTCTTTCTCTCTCCCTCTCTCTCGCTCGTTCGTTACTTCCTCCTTGACAATGAAATTTCAGTGCTTCGTTTCCATATGATGTGTAGATGATAGATTCACATTATGTGTTCGCTCATAACAATAATGATAGAAATCGTTAGCTTCTGTGTTTTTCTATCTCCCTTTGCCTCTCTATCCCGAAATTCGTTGTTTTGTTTTCCCGAGCGCGTAGCACTGTCCTTAACCGCTTCGAAAACGAGGGAAACACCGAAAAACCAGCCAACAACGAAACAAGTTCTTTAACGAATTCACCATATGGCGCAAGTAATGAAATTCACTTTTAAGCATACAAATGGCATCGCGGCTCACAACTTGACACATACTACACATTCTATCAACAGACTTTTCAACCGAATTCCGTTGGAAAGAACAACCAAGGATATCACAGATTTGGCAAATCATTTTCGCATTATATCGTCCTGTGGCAGGTTTTGCGTAGTTTGGTCGACCCGTTTGCAGTCAAACATAATTTTTATCGTCATCAATCAGTTGTTCCATCTTTTTCTTCAATTTTGAAGAATTCTTTGGTTATTTTGTTAATTTTCTGAAAAAAAGGTCATTTTCAGCATAAGAGGCTCTTCATCTCTTCTAACCAAAGGATCCAATCATCCTTTAGCCCCTAAATTTGTGTATCTTCTATCAAACCATAAAATCTGCCGATTAATTTCACGAGTTCATTTCCACAGCCAAAAACACTTTTGTTCATATGTTTTTAAGTTGAGTATTTTGGTGTATTAAAATAACACGCGCTCGTGTGTGTGTGTGTGTGTTTCGGTGCGTTGTGACACTAATTTGTTTGTTATTGCATTCGGAAATAACCTACATTGATCAGGCTCAAGTGCTGCACCATAATCGTGTGGATCAATTTTACGATAATAAATGTTAAGCAGTCGGTCGGTTCGCATGTGTCGTTTTTCCACACATACTTCGCCTGTGTCGGTTTCTTGCTTCGTTTCTGTTGTTGTATTTTTTTTAAATGTCTGTTGCGTGGTGACAACCGTTACGTTGAGAATGCCGCCAAAACTGCAAATGAATGAGAATAAAACATGCACCGAAAGAATGTTGTTGCGAGATAGAGTGTAGTACAGAGCACAAGACATGCGCGACGACGTTCATTTAGAAGCCATGTGGCATTTAATTCTTCGACCCTTATTCGCTTTCGTCTTCGTCTGATACGACGATAAATTGAATCGGTACTCGGTGAAAATGGGATAGAAACGAGAAAAAAAAACACGAACTAATGAATGAGCGAACGTATGTACAAGAAGACATAAGGGCAACTGATGCACATAAAGAATTAGATCGCAAGTGTAGCGGGTTGTTGCTTGTTTTTTATTATTACCAAATTGATGGCGCTACCTGGATCTGAACCAAAGAAAAGAACAATTCAGGTTTTATTGTTAATTTTCTTAATCGAAATTCAACCAGTTTCAGTAGCATCGGCAATATTTTTTCTTTCCAACATTTATTTCATTTCAATTCTCATTTTTTTTATTTTTTATTGAAAATTGTTCATATTTTCTAAAAATTCTTTTGATCCTACTTTCACCTTTTCTACAGAAGACTACACCCATTTGTCTGTAAAAGGTATTCTATAAATTATTGGGATTTCAATTGAAGCCAACGAAATATTTGTGTTTTCAAGTGTTCGAAATTCATTTCAATAGTGAAAGAAGTAATGAAGTGATAATCAAGAGTCCATTGACAAAAGAAAAAATGGTGCAAAATTGTAGATAAATGATTCAAAAATTGAAAACAAACAAAGAGCTTATCTTTCGAAGTGAAATATTCATAAGATCGTCACACATAAAACCATCTTTCCCATCTCTCTCATCAAATTGAGTCGAGTTAACATCGATCGATGGGTTTCCTTCAAAAAGATTTTCAGTTTTTTTTTTCTCTCTCGAAAGATCGATGTACTTCAATTCAAGACAATCGGTTGCTGTGGCCGATGAAAACCACACGAAAATCGCGACCTAATGTTGACATCTTTTGTTTGTTTAACAAGAGTTTTCAACAATTACGATTGACCGTGCACACGGATACAAAAAAAAGACTACCATTTCTAATTTTGCCATACAAAGCCCACACTGCTATCTCGATTCTTTCTTTTGCGCATTCATGTTGAGAGATACAAATGGCTGTGGCGCGCTGGTTTTGAAAAAGATGCACATAAGCGAGCGAGAGCGATAGAGAGGGAGACAGAGAAAGAGAGAGATTTTTACTAGTGAATTTCAAATATGAGCTAGTTATGAAAACAACTTGTTGCTGATCACTCCACATTTATGTAAACCGTTCAATTTCTAAAAACGCGCCATTGTCAATGAATGGCTGGAGTAAACAGTTAAATGGGATAGATTATTATTGGAAATGAACGAAGAAAAAAAAACTGGCAACAACAATAACATCATAAGTAGCAGCAGCAGCAGCAGCAGCAAACAGCACAACCAAATATTTAAGCATTTCAAACGTGCATTATTTCGCTAACAACGTCGTGGTGATTCTTTTCAATTCAAGTGAAAAAAAAATTGTGAATATATGAAAAAAAAACGACTTCGCCAATGAATGTTATACACGGAAAAATCGTCATAGATTTTCCATTCGACTGCACTCGAGTTCATTCGCTTTGGTGAATGAAAATCAAACAAACGTAATAGTTTTGTATGAATTTATACACACACACAAACAGAGAGAGAGAGAGAGAGAGAGAGAGAGAGAGAGGGAGAGAGAGAGAGAGCGCAGTCGAGAGAGGAGAAAAGCAGAACAAGAGTAGCAGCAACAACAACAAAAAATATCTCAATTGAAAAGTTACACAAAACAATATAGTGTGCGCATGATCGCACGATAATGTGCATAAAATCGAAAATAGATGGTACATTTATCTGGTGTAGTTTTTTCATCTTTCTCTCTCTCTGGCACCCGTTTATCTGATTTGGTGTGTGTGTATTTTATTGTCAACAACTGAACTGTTTTTATTTTGTTTTCGCCAAAGATGAAAAAATGATACCGTATTTTATTCGTCAATTTTCAGGTAAAGCGTGGAGCATACATACACACACCAAAATCATTTATGTAATTGGGCTGTGTCTTTGGACTGTTTCAAGTTTAATGATCGACGAAAATTGCGACAATTCACGAGATACCTTTCAATGAACGATGAAAATGCGATTGAACTTCAACTGAGGGGGGGGGATTGCGAAACATCACAGTGACACACAATGATAATGAATGATCTCCGCTTGAGATGACCGCATTCAATAACAAACCAATTTTCGGTTGATAATTTTGCAAAACACGACGCGAGTTCATTGAACGTTCTCTGTTTTTGCTTCGGAAAAAGATTCTAGCTGAAAAAAGCAAATCTCTAGTGATTTTAGACAATTACAGGATTTGCTTCCGTTTTGGAGAGATTTTTTTTAACGAGGAAGATACCCAGTTTTTAGCCACTGCCATTTTTAATATTCAACATTTCGACTTGACACCATTTTTTTTTGCTAATTTTCTTTTTTACTTTCTCTCGTATGGGTTTTTGCTTGCAGATGATTTATATGTCATGATAAGTATGGAATTGCAACCATCAGTGCACATTCAGCACATAAATCATCATGGAATTATCGGATCACATGGACTAACCGCACAATCTGGACAACATCATTCAGTTGGTTTATTGCATCACCATCAGCAGCAACAGCAATCACAAGGCCCAAATCATATCACCATGCATGACGAGAAGCAACAAAAAAGTGAGTTGGTTTCCACAATATTTACGCCAATTATTTGTCGTTCAATCAAATTTCGTTTCAAATTGAACATGGAAGAAAAATAAACGTAGAAAGTCAAGTCGTAACTTTGGAACAGTTCAACTATTTGAATCTTGGAAACTTCATTGATAATTATCAATTAGATAAAAGTTCTATTATAATGGAATAAGATGGTTCAAAATGAAAAAGAAAACAGCATGACTCAATCAACATGCCAAACCCCATCAAAAAGAAATAGAACGAAAAATGTTGAACATCCAAATTTCTAATAAAACAACTATGACTAGTGTAAACTGGTATTCAAGCTTGTTTCATTCTTCTTCCTTGTTGTTTTCAAACAAGTTTTATATCAAACTCAAGCTTACAATCAAACTCGAGAATTAAACACGTTTTAATTGAAAAAATAGAGATTCCCATTGGAAAAATTAAAATTCAAACTTATCAAAGGCTTTGGTCCAAAGCTTGGGTCAATGAAAATCAATTCCACCAAATCAGAATCTTATTCATCAATGCAAAGTCTGACAAGTAGGATTCAAATTAAAATGAATAAAAGAATATCGAAACCATCGAATGCACTTTAATATTTAGGGAAAAAAAGAATCCTATATCGAGAAAACTCCAATTTGAAAAATAAAACCAGTACCGAGTTTGAAGGTCTGTTCCAAATGTTGACTGTACAAAAGAGCGCATTCTTTTAATCTTAACCAAAATTGCCTGGCGTTTTTTTTTTCATACTTAAAAAAACTATTCTGTTCAATCTTTCAAAATCAAATGTGTGTTCAGGAGCGTTGTGTGTATATAATTTTCGGTTAAAACCATTTTGTTTTGGTTCTTCTCTTCTTTTTTTCTTTGCAAAAAAAGCCGCACCGCTCTCTGACACTGTTTGATATTTTGCCCATTTAATATATTCCGCATGCGAGTAGGGAAAAAAAATAGTGTGCTTCATTCGGTTTTTGTATTGAGCGAATGAATGTATCAAAACGAGTTGCGAAAAATCTAGACCTAATTTATTATTGGCAGACATTGTTTTTGATGTATTTTCAGAAGATGGTTCGCAGGGGAGCGCGGGTGGCGATGGTGAGTACATTTTTCCTTGCGTTTTTTTCTCTGTATATTTTAAGATTTATCGCAAAAATCGAAACAAAATTAAGTTTGCGAATGCATACGAACACACTGATTGGAGTCAATGGAAGAAAAGCAGGTTTTCAGAAGGAATAAATATGATAATTTTTCAAGTTTAATTCAAAACAAAACGACTTGCGCTGTGAGAATAAATGAGCGCGAGCGCGCACACGAACACACAAACACACACACACACAAATGTCAGCACTGAAATGACAGCTTAACCAGCAGACATAAAAAAGGTGGAAGTTGTCAAATAAATTGAATAAATTTCTTTACACACATACAAACCGAACAATGGAACGAATGTATCATAGTTCTCACGATTCAAGGTCATTCCCAAAGTCAACGATTATTCTATGTGTGAGCGGCTACAAATTGTACGACTTTTTCTCGCACCATCGCTAAAATTACACTAGCAATCTTTATGTCTGGATCTGTTTTTATTTTCCACTGTGTTTCCATCCAAACTATGGAGCTATAAACACACTTACTTCGCACAACTAAATTGACCCATTTTCACACAAATCGAGCCGAACACTTTTCATTTTTTGCTTTCAGATTGTTCGATAGCTAAATACCCAGAAAATGCACATAAATTTCGGCAAATCACTCGTACTATTTTGCTCCCGGATGAATGGTTCAATGCTAATTATGATCCAACGAGAACAGATAGTTGCGAATCATTTTTTTGCGTACAAGAAGTTGAGACGAGTGATTTTTTGTTTGAAAAAGACGCGAATTTTGACTCGAGACAAACATTTTGTTCAATCGATTCAGTTGAAACTCAATTTTTCGTACACAGAGTCGTTAGTAATTTGTAGTTTTAACAACAACAACGGAATTCAATCAACCAGTGCCGTGTATAAGCAATTTAGTCGGTGTTTTTTTTTGTTTCTGTCTGATACGTAATAAAAATGTCTTTCTGCTGAATACAACTAAAATAGCCGCATATCAGCTATCTATCCGGCTGTGTGTTAAGTCATTAAAAAAGAACAAAACGGATGAAGAAATAAAATTCAATTCGCCAGGCATACAAGAGAATGAATGGCACACCGAACAAACAAAACCTTTTTAATATACTCAATCGTGGCTTTATGTGGGCTTTTGTCGCCATTTCAAGCACGTTCCACACAAACAACTATGTATGACTATGGCCATTGAATTTGGTGGTGATAGAAAGAGAGAACAAAAAAGGGCACACACACAGAAACCGATCAAAACCGCGAATCCTATACGAGAAGCGCCAAATTATACGTTTTTTATGGGAACATTTTGTATAGAAACCAGCAAATTTGGGTTTCGATAAATCAAATGATCGTTCATAATATTTGAATATCATGACTGCTCCAAAGTTGGCTGATGAAAGCAGTTGAAAGTGCATTAAATGAAAAATAAATGACGAATTCGCAAAGATTCGAATTTCTAATTAGAAAAACTAAAACTTCTTTAACATTTATCAAAGAAAAAAAAAGGTAAATTTTTGGGAGGAAATGGAAAAAAGTCATCAAAAAAGATCCCTTCAATCAAAAAACCCCATCAGTTCTTCAATGTCACGAAAACGCTATTCAAAATGCCAGCCAAATCCATCGTGATTGTCATGAATTCGTAACGAATCGATTGGTTTCAAATGAATACCAAAATAAAACACCACAGTGTGAATTTCACACACACACACAATGTAAATCGGTTGCATAAAATTTAACATTGTGCTGATCACTGATAATCCTGTGCAAACGACCTTTAAATTTGTGTCGGTGATGAGAGTGTAAATCCAGTTAATGGCAATTTTTTGCGTATTCATCTATAAAAGAGTATATTTGTCGCATTAGAAGTTGCATATTACGCATAGAGTGCGTGCGAGTGTGTGTGTGAGAGAGAGATTATGGTTTTTGTCCGTATGGCATTGTTTGGTGTTGTTGGCAAATGAGACAATCTCAGCATTATTGTCACGGTGAAAACCAAAACAAAAAAAAATCGTTGCATACATATTACAAATTGAGCGTCAGTTCAGTCAAGTTCATGCGAAAGAAAAAGAGGCAATCGACTTTCTTGGTTGCTATAAGTACTGATATTCTCACTCGTTTGCTCATTTGCTCGTTGTTGGCTTGTTCACTCCAACCGACACGAAAGAGATGATTACATTCAGAAATAAATTGAGCTATCAATCTTCTTGCTGTTATTACACATTTATTTGGCGTATTTTACAAATACACAACAAGAGATAGAGTCACTAGACAGTTTGAACGTATTGGCTGCTGCTGCCGTACATATTTTTTTTTCGCATGGAAAACTGTTTTCTGAATGGTTATTGGGGGGGAAAGAATCTACACGACTACGATGACAAAAAAAAGCAGAATCTTGAACGGAAAATGTGGGCAACCGAGAGACTTGGGAACATCAAATGCGCACGACAACATTCTAATAAGAAAAAAGAGAGCAGAATGAAGACAACACGTAAAATATTCGACGAAAAGAAAGAGAGCGACATAGCAAAAAAGAAAGTCCTTTACTCGATTCGCCGGAGTGAAGAGCAAAAACCATCATCATATCATATTGCTATTTTTCTGGTCGAAGCCCATTTCGAAAATAATATTCGTTGTGAATATAAACACAACACGGGGACAAACACAAAAAAACGGGCCCATAGTTCGAGTGAGCGAGAGGATGAGAGTGAGAGCATTTCGTTGACATTGTTCTTCCCTAGCATTGACTGCTGCTGCCGCTTCTGCTGCTGTAGTTGTTGTTGTTGCTGTCGGTGAACAAATGTGAGCACACATAATTTATGATATTTTTAATGTCACTTGAGCATACAACCACAGCCAAGGAGCTGAGAATCACCAAAGGTACCAACCAAATCACCGCTTTTCTCTCTCATTCTACGATTCGATACGACTTTTTTCCCTTCTCTCGTTCGGATTTTTTCTCCCCGAATTAACATTATGCAAATTATGATATTTTCTCTTCGGCAAAGGTTCACTTGATGTTTTTGGACTCTGTGCTCATCGAAAATCCCATGTTTTGGGCTCTTGCTCGCCTCTCATTATTGGTTGGGGACACAAACACATTCGTTTTTAGAGCACACAGAGAGTGCGTAACCGTGTGCGATTGGCAGCGTCACCGACCACTCTCCACCATCAAATAGGTAGTCAACTAAATCATTCATATCTTTTGCCCGAAAACACACACACTCACAGCGAATTGTGATTTGGAAAATGCGAATGCGAATGCGAATGCGAATGTGAATGTAAATGTGAAATTGCAAAAAAAGGAAAACATATTCATCGTGAAATTGGGAATTTTTCATGTTTGTTACTCTCTGTTATTGCTATTACTACTATTGCTGTTTGCTGTTGTTGCTGCTGCTGCACTGTGCTGTCTCGTTTGGTTTTTTTTCTTCTTTCTTTTCCGTTGATCGAAATGTGTAGTCGCGCGCTGTTTTCATTTTTCTTGCCAATGTGCTCGAAATTGGTTGCTATAATTCATGCATTTAAATGAGATGGGGAAAGGCAAAAATAACTGAATTTTTCGTATGAGATATTTGGCGCATATAAAATCACAAGACCGTAAAATATTACTTTCTTCAGTTCGATAGATATACACACGTATAGAGAGATAGATCTACATGTATGCTATGAGCCAAGAGCCAAGACCCCAAAAACACATCACAATACAAAACATCACAGCACAGCACAGAGAAAGCATTCAGCTAGCGACCATTTTTCGGCTATATGAAAACCAATCACAATAGAACCATACGTTTTACCACACACTCACTCCATCTTACTTTGTCTCTAAACAGCGCCTGATATGGAACATAAGATATTTCGTATTTTCAGAGTTATTTTTTAGGTGTTGGGGTTTTCAATCTGAATTTACATCTTTGAAAGTCATCGTGTGGGGTGAAAACAGATCTACCCTTGGGATATTAGTAGTTTTTGTCATTTTTTTCTATTTGCTACTTAATTCATCCAAGTATTATTATAGTTTTGCCCAAAATTAATGCTTTTGGGAAGAGAAAATTTCTTTTCTGTGAATTGTATTCTTCGTACAACTTCTGGTCAAACTGAATCAGTCTTTTTCAAATGCTCAACTCAATTTTAAATGCAAATTCCATTTTCCACACAAAATCTATTCAAAAATAGTTCATTTCGAAGCAAAAACAATTGAAATCTCAACGAGTGAGACAGATAGAAAGAGAGTGAATGAGAAAAAGAGTGAGAAAAGGAGAGAAAAAGTTATGTTAATTTAAATATTACAAATGCGGCAGTATCTGGTTGTCATTATTATTGAGATTGTGTGTATCGATAGCGTAAACAATCCAATCATTCGGTAATTGCACGTGGCCTGGAAGCGAAATACGATTTTGTAATGGCAACGCTAAACAATAATGCACGCTCTTCTCTCTCTCTCTCTCTCTTTTTCTCTATTTGTTTGTCGAGAGATCGCATTGATAGAAATAATATCGAGTCGTTTCCTTTTGTTGGAATTGCAAACCGGCTGCGCCGATTTGATCAAAAGCGCAAAATGATTAATTATGTCATCGAAATGTCGGCTGTTTAAAAAAGAGTCTGTGTGCTGTGTTGGCTGTCGTCCGATCGAAGCCACGATTCGAAAACAATTACCGATCGCCTATTCAGTATATTATTTCGGTATATATCGCATATTGTCTATGAACTGAAAACAAACACACACACACACAATTCCTCTTGTTCAATCCAAAACACATACGGCATACATACGCTGGATTTTGAAGTGGAAAATATAACAGTAATTTATTTTTATTGTTAGTGAGCTCAATAATTGCCATTTATATGAAGTGTTTCCCTTTTGTGTGCGTATGATATGCGGACTTCTTTTGTTGCAGCTACCTGGCACTGTTGAAGTGGCGTATGGAGACGATTTTCTCACTTTCCGGAACAAAATGCGGCGCAGCAACATCGAATACCATAATCTTAAAAGTGAATCACAAAATCTACCTCACACACGAAATCGGAAAATAGAAAACGGTACTCGAAATCGGCAACACACCATAAGTCGACATAAACAACAGAGAGAGAGAGAGAGAGAGAGAGAGAGAGAGAGAGAGAGAGGGAGAAAGAAAAAAGGTGCACATTGATTTAATGCTGAAATAATAAACAGACAAACAAATGCATCGTAATGTTTGTCGCACAAGAGATTTGTGTCCTTTTTCGACTTCCTCGTCGCTTGTTGCAACTGAAGTCTCCGATTGTTGTTTGTATGAACAATCATCGCGCGTGCATTTCAGAGCAACACACAGAGAGAAAATGCCATTTATTTGGCATTGCGTATACAAACACACATCAATAATTATAATCGAATGAACAGTGTGAAATTCAATGGAATGCTTTTTGATGTGTGTAATGCTTTTGTTCGAGTGTGTGCCTCTTTTCCCGTTCTATTCCGAACAATTCAATAATGAACTCTCTTTTTCGCTTGTTTCTGTCTCTCTCCCCCTGTATTTTGTGTGCATTATTACTGCATGTCTTTTAATTTATTAAAATATTGAACAATTGAACAATGAATGTGACTTAACAAAAACATTATACCTTTTGACATGTTGTGTAGTGTTTTTTTTTCTTCTCTCGGATGATTTTAAGGGTGTTCGTTTGAATGAATGCACACTCATTCACTTACTATTCCAAGTGTCGGAAATAAATTGACTCCGCACAAAACAACAATGTAACTGTTTTGGAATTTAAATCTAATCGACTCGATTCTGAGCTCGGAAATTCGACTTCGAGTAAAAGTAACTGCATTTAAAATCGATATATTTTTCACATTGAATTTCGTTCGAATGATTTGTTTGTGAGCGCCAACATACACACACATGCATTCTGCATTCAGGCGCTGTTTAACAGGCCAATGATGATATTTATGTGTCTTTTTGTTTGGCATTCAATCGACATGTCCCTTTTTGCTTCACTCTCTCTCTCTCTCTCTCTCCCGAACAGTTCAATTCAAATCAATTTCACAATAATGTGCACAAATACAAAGAGCTCGCTGAATCCATCGGCGAATGAATGTTTTCTGGGAAAAAAATGTCTCTCAGTCGTAAAAAGCATCATTTTCCACTCTTTTCGCATATTTTGTACATTTTATTTGGCTGACTTGAATTCGAAACATTCGGCGCTCAACTTTTCATGTTCTTCTTCTGGGTTTTATGCCAGTCATAGTTTAGTTTGTCGTAACAGACTGTCCTCCCAACGAGAGAGGGAGAGAGAGAGAGAGAGAGAGGGAGAGAGAGAGAGAGAGAGAGAGAGAGAGAGAGAGAGAGAGAGTATGACTGAAAACTCCTTAAAATTCACTTTTTTATCTATTGGCCCGCGCCGCCCTTTCATTTTGATGATATATATATGCAAACAGCAATCATTTCATGTGAAAAAAACTTTGATTATTTCATGTGTGACCTTCTCTTTTTCGCCCTGTCGATAACTTTTCCCGATTCAGTATTTCTGTTTTTTTTATATTTCGTTCGTGTTGCCGCACAGCGAAATGTCAAACGGGCATATTTTCCGTCAGTCCGTAATGCGGAACCGGTACCTTTCAATAACAATAGCTCTCGACTCTACAACGGTGATTCACTCAACCAATTCATTTCAACTTACTACAACCGAGCGGAGCAAGCATTAATGAACAAATTTCAATATCATCGAAAAATGTGCACGGCGAACACACGGCTCGGGGAACATGGTACGGTTTTATGCTTGGTTTCGGCCCTTTTGTTTTGATTCCAAACAATCGCACCAGTTTTCTGGGTGACAAGAGCTTTCGAATGAAGCAAAGAGATGTTCTTCTGATGAAGATGATCCGTGTATCTGGTTTTTTTTAGACATTTTTCCACGTAGATTCTTCTTATGTCTTCGAATATCTCCAAAAACTTATCGGTATAACTCTCTAACAGTCTTCAAGGGACGTTATATTTTTTTAAAAACAACATCTATTGCAAAAGGTGGAAAATTGTTTATTTTGCACAAAATTTATGTTTTTTAATCCCTTGAAATACACAAATGTTCAATTGTTTCTCCTAAAACACACAATCTCCTCTCCTAAAATCGCATCGTCTTCTAAAACAAAGGTCTTTAAAAACAAGTTTCAAAAGAAATCTTCGCCAACTTAAATAATTTCATCTGGAATTTGGCTTGAATTTACGGCAATTAAACGATTGAAAGATTTGCGGTTAATAAAACATATAAATTTGGTTGGGCAAAAGGTAACATCGTATAAATACGTTTAGGTGCGAAGAGTTGAAGCATGGCATTTTTCGGTCGGTCGTGTGTTTGAACCAGTAGAAGATTATCAGCGCGCAAAATACTTACGAGGTTCAAAAAGTGTGCGATGTGAAAAAAAAACAAAATCAACGGCAAACATAAGTTCTAAGCAATAAACGACGAGCGCGTGTGCTCATATAAAGCCATGCACAGTTGTTTGAATCACACACCAACACATGCGTTTCACTATGAAGCGTGTGTGTGTGTGTGTGTGGCGGTAGCAGCAGCAGTAGCTGCAAAAAGCGCGATGTGGTTCCAAAGACGGATCAAATGCTTGGTTACTCGGTTTCGGTACGGCGGTGGTCGGGTCTCTGTGCTGTCTGTGCGCATACGGTCGTGTGATTGTGTATGTGTGCAATAGCGAGCGAGAGTCTGATGTGGTTTTGGTTTTTAGTGTGTGGCGTATCTCTTGTTGGCGTAAGCAAAAGGTTGACGCCTATTTTATTTTCTAAACCAATAATCACATCCACGTGCTGTTTATACGGCTACGCTATCCACATGCTCTCTGGCACACATTGATTCGATGACATTACACGCAAGAAAAAAACGCACCGTGCGTTGCCTTTGATTTGTTTTTTTTTTGCGCTGATAAGTAATTTTTTCAACTTTCCTCTTTGTTGTTGTGTCCCATGTTTCGAGAGAAAAAGAAATTGACAAACCAAAAACCGAATCGATTGACATGCAAAATTGTGTGTCTAGAACAAGGTCATGCAACTTTCTGCAGAAACTTTGTGAATCAGCTGCAAGTTATGGAAATTTTGCATGGCTTCGCTCACGTTTACTTGTGTTAGCTGAATTTTGCATGCTCTTGTGATGGAAACAAGCAAGAGAAAGAAACGGGCGACTATTAATTGTGTCCTTTTGCAAAGTATGTGTGAGATCACGTAAAACATCATTGACGACAAAGGACGGGCGGAGCCAACGCAAGAGATGTCGTTGGCTTGCCGATTCCGATCAAATTTGGTAGTCAAATGCATAAGAGAAATCCGAAAAATACCGTACAAGACAATTCCTCGCACAAATACATAAGAACTGTGCACAATCCCGACGCTGTGCGTCCGGAAGCATTGAGCAAGAGAATGAACAAGCGAACGAATGAATGAGCGTCATAGACGCATTCAATTTCGCAACGCACGGATCTTTTCATAGGATGCTTGCGCTTTAAGTATCACCTATTTAAAATCCAATCCAAGCATCAGCTAATGTGCGTACGTTTGATTTGCATGGCGAATATTTTATGATGTGGCAAGAAAATCAAAGACACAGAACCAAATTCGAGACAGAAAATATCCATTAAATTTGTGACCAAAGATTCGTTTCGCCTCTTCGGTTATTTTTTGCAATTTTTTTTTTAATATTTCTATCACCAATTTATATTCATGAGAGTGCGAGAAAATCGTTGCAAAAATGATGAACATCGCACTTGACGAAAGAAATATGCTGAGTGTTGGACCGAAAAAAAACATATGCTTGAAAAATGTGACACAGCCTTATTGATTGAACCAATTTTACGCCTTCTACCAAATTATTCTATACATTTAGCGCGATAGTGAAAGTTTCGTTGTTCGGCCGATATGAATGAATGCACCGTGAATTTTCTCACTCTACAAGAGCACATTTCGACGGTATCGGAGGAGAGAAAAAAGATTTAAAGCGAAACGAAAGAAGAAGAAAGAGACTTGGAAAGAATTGATAGGTCAGAAGAAATGAACGATGACTTGAGAAAATCCAAATGTTTTTTTTTTTTTTCAGAAGTGTTGTCTTCCACCAGAATACGATGAGAACGGGTAATTTTATCATCAGAAGATGGTTGTCGATTCGGAAGTGTTGTTTTGACATTGCTTAGCATTTAATCCAAATTTCTTCCTCTTGTTCCCCATCCTCAACCCATTCTTCTTACTATTATACTTCTTCATTTCCCTAAGTTCCTTCTCCTTCTTCTTCTTGTTTCGATTTTTTTCTTCTCTTTCTTCGTCTTCTGCATCAAGTGAGAAAAATTCTGTTTCTCTACCAAAAATTCCATCATTTTTTTCAACTCCAAAAATGCAATTCCCAATATTTTAATTCGATATAGCGTTTCTACCACAATTTCCATCGAACGAAAAGAAAAAAACGTAATTTTCGATGCTTATTGTCACTTCGATGTTAATTAGCTGTTGATTGATTGTGTGTAATCTTCAACACATAATAATCATATTATATTGTCGTTTTTCATCTGGCTCACCTGCCTCAGCAACAATCGAAATCTACACCTGTACTCTAATCGCTCTGGGCTGGCTCGTTCTCTCTCTCACTCTCACTCTCTGTCCGTCTCTATCTCTCTCATACTTGTCAGCCAAGTGGGACTTCCCGATTGACATGATTCTCGTTTCCTCGTTTAGCTTTTCAGTCGTTTTCTTTATGATCGTATAAATCCATATTATCAAATTACAGAAACCTGAAGCGAGCGTACGATTGAATTGAATGAAAAATAACGTAAAAAAGTACAGAGAAGAAAAAAAACATACGAGCAAATATATGGGAAGGTGTTTATTTGTACTTATCTGTAAGACACAACCGCATAATACAATATTAAATTAAAACCACTACCGCATATCTTGACTTGGTAGGGCAGTTATAAAGTGATTTAGTGATTTTGTTTTATTATTATGTTCATGTTGTTGTTGAAGTTTTTCTTCTTCTTTTTCTTCCACTTCTTCGTTTATTTGTCGTTTTTTTGTTGTTCGTTTGTCTGATTTCTGTGCGCGCTGCACGTAGTAGCCGGTTAAGCGGCTTGATACTGTTCAAGTGAATGGTGTAACTGTGTTTTATTTTCTGTTCGATGTGTTTACTCATTAAATTCCATCACTCACACACTGTGTGGCTGGCGGTGTGCGTGCGCGCTTGTTTCGTTTGCGCGCATTTTTTTCTCTCTCTCTCTCTTTTTTGTATTTTGTCTACTGTTTCCGGTTTGGTTGTCGATGTGTACATCAATTTTAATGGTATGTCGATGTGTTGTTGCATTTCCATTTTTCTACATTGCCCCGTTCACTCGCTGGACGATTCGTTGTTGTAGGTTTTTTTTGGATTCGTACAGTCTCTTTTGTTCACTGCTGCAATTCGGATTTGATTTCATTTTCTCTCTCTCTCTCTTGTCTCTCGTATGTGTGTGAGAGTATCACATCGTTCGAGTGACTTTAGATCTCTGCGAAATAATTGAATTCGAGTTTCTCATCGGTAAGCGCGCGAGCGCGGTCATCTCAATTTGAAACGTGAGGCATCAACCAAATTTCCATGCTTGTCATTTCCATCAAATCGATATGTGTGTGACAGTTGGTATGTCTTATTTGAACAAATTTCTCACCTCGACGGAATTTCATTACATACATCGTACCACTGAAATAATCCACTAATGATCTGAACTTTGGAACTTTGATGAACGACAACATACAAACTTGTCATTTGCGCTTACTGTCTCCGCCATCATCGTCTCGGCCAATATTCATCTCTTGAACATATTTTGATATATTGGAATCGGGCGAGAGTTTAAAAGCAAGTGAGATGGCAATGCCAGAGTGAGAGAGAGCGGAAGAATGGCACAAAGATCGATAGCGAGACCAATCTAGAGAGAGTGAGAAAGACAGAGAGGCAGAAAGAGAGAAAGAGGGAGAGATAAATGGCAGAAGAAGAGAGCGATAGACAGTGGCGAGTGTAAGCGAGAGCTTCTATGCCGTGGGAATTTTCCATTTATTGAAATGTTAAAGGCCAAACTATTGGCTTGAATTATTGACAAGATATACATAAATATAAACTTTAATGGCACTGTCGCCGAATCGGACACGCTTAACGTAACATGAAACACTCACATTTCATTCAGTTTCAGTTTCAATTTCATTTTGGTTATATCTCAATCACACTGTAGCGTTATGGTCGATTATGCTCGTGAAATGCAGCATGTGTTTCCGATATCATTTCGGGCCAAGCCAAAACACACACACACACACACACATTTTTTGCTCGCACTTTTCTCTCTCTCTCTCTCTCTCTCTCTCTCTCTCTCTCTCTCTCTCTCCATACATATATTAAATCGGTCGCCATACACATTGAATTGTCATTTTTATCGAGATAGATTATTTCATATATGTTTTTTTTTTAAATTCCAATTGGGACAACGCGAGACAGCAGAGTAAAAAAAACTACAATGTACGCAGCAATGCGACCACTGAAGCTCTGTGCTGCTGCTTTTTTCTCTTGCCTGAATAAAATCGATGTAAATGAACACATCAACTCTCCGGCTGTGAATGAACTTCATGCACGCATTTAAATAGTATTTTTCCAATCGATAAGTCAATATAGCGCGCCAAGTCCACAGTGAGAAGGAAAAAAACGATATGATTCAAAACTTTATGAAATGTTCGAGCTGAACTTTGTAGAGCACGTTTTTAGGGCACCAGACGCAGCCATGTGTATCATTCCAGAGCATAGATTTCGTCTATGCTTTTTTTTCGGTCACATTCGTTCTAATTTGGAATCGCCCACAATGTCACCGATTTATTCAAATGGAAGAGCTTTAGACAAAGTGGTGGTTTTATTCGAGTTGATTCTTGTGGATTGAAATAGAAGAATGAATAAATTACTTTTTTCTATACATGAGAAGAAATGTGAAAGAGTATTGAATATCACAAAAGGAGACTGGAAGAGGAACGAACAAAATTGAAAAGAAGAAGCTCCATTTCCATCAATTCACTGATAAAACATAGTCTGCTGCGCAATTTCCATGCGTCGCTACTATTTTTCGATTTGTTTTGCGCCGAAAGATACTTTATGCGAGAGATACAACAGCGGTGATTGTGTCTCTGTGCCTGTATGTTGAAGCTCAATTTGGAACGGTTGTGGTCAGCATTTTATCATTTTCACGCTGTGGTAATCGTATTTATTTCTACGTGATTACCTTGAATCCGATTCTCGGTTTGCCTTTTTAAATGTGTGTAATGTGCATGTATATATAAAATCAATTACAACTCAGACCGGACGATGGCGGTTTTTTTATATGAAACAATGTATGGTTTAAAAAAAAAGAACATGTAATACGACATGTGCCTGGGAAAACTCAGCTGGAGTGTTGAGAATTTAAAAAAATTCGCATGGATATGCTCCATGCAATTGTTTTGTTGGATCGAAAACATGGATACTTCAGTGGGAATGATATCCTGGATATGAAAAATAGAATAAATTTCGAATATGAACGCGAAAGAGGGCAATAAAAGGCAAATAAAGAATGTGAAATAGAAGGATGTTCATAAATTGGACTTTTAAGACCTATACGACTGAGACACTTTATTATTTACCAAAAAAAAAATTGAACAATTTTTTCATCTGAATAAAAAGCTGAAACTTAATCTTAAATCAAGTGGAATCAAATTTGGCATTAGCAGCAGAGCTCCCATTCATATTCGACGAATATATGTGCGTTTGCCAAATGATACGCTAAACCATTATTCGTGAGCTTTTCATTTGTGTGAGAGAGAGAGAGAGTGTGTGGTCTAGATGTAAATCTATTTGGATATCGAATGAGTTTTTTTTTCTGAAACCGAGCTGGTGTCACCAACAAAAACGAACGAACAAACAAACGAAATCAAGAGACGGCCGAGCATCTCTCGCACATTTTTACGCATACTTAATTTTATGCGCAATGAAAATGCACGACGTTTGAATTTGTATAGCTTCAATGTAGAGAATCTTTGCAAATGAAGTTTTGCTCTGTGCTGAGATTCATGTTTCAAAAGTTAAAACACGCAAACACACAGGGCACAGACAGAGTGTGTGTCTTCGTTTTGAATATCATGTATCTCTTTCGGTTGCATGTCGCAGGAGCGCGATAACAAATGCATGTGCGCGTACAACAACACAGGGTATATGGTTCCTTTCTAATTCGAGTATTGTTGTGCTCATATATTGCAAAATGTGGTGTGACCGTATTCTAAGTATTTGTGTTAGCCGAACACACAGCAATAGCAACAGCAGCGGCGACGGCGGCAGTAACGCTCTTTCGGTGGCTGTTTCAATTCAATTCTCACACAGATTGAATCGCATAGAGCCGGGCAATACATATATGTGAGTTCAATCTATGTATTCTCGTCTTTTATCCACTCTCTCGTTTCGTTTCGGTCACACTCGAGCCCTGATTCGGGTTCAGTGTATGTGTGCGTGTGTGTGGTAATATCGGCTTGCGTGAATGGCACGGGATTCTGTCTGCTAAGCAGAAGAAAAAAAAACTATGTACGCTTTGAACATTGCGATGATACATTCAAAAGAGCAGCAGCAGCAGCGGCAGCAGCAGCAGCAGAGAGCAGAGCTCACAGAGCTACGGCGACGACGATGACTGGGATGTATTGCACATTTAATGCCTGTGCTGAATTGAATGATACGCAACCAACCAAAAATTATTACTATTATACTATTTGTTTTTAACGAAACAGTAGGTAGGTCCTACCTACTAGCGCATCGACTTCATCGCTACCGTCGTGGTTGTCGTTTTATTGCTATTGCCATTTGCCATTCGCAGTGTGGCGAATTGTTGCCACTGCTGCCGTCGCCGTTGATGTTGTCGTTGCCACTGCTGCTGCTGCTGCTTCGGCGGTTTGTTGTTGTTGCGCACAGCACGGTTGACGTTGAGTCGTGTATTCCAATAGTGTATACTTTATTTTTGATGTTTTCGCTATCTTTTCTACAATTTTGAAATCATTGGACTTGCATAGGAGAGTATCGTTGTCGTCGTCTTGAATTCTCGAGGCTATGCGTGCTGTGGCTGGTTTGATTCTCTATCTGTGTTTGCTACTGCGCTTTGTATGTGTGCGAGTGTGTGTTTGTGAGTTAGTGTCTCTCTGTCTCATGTTCATTCGTTCGCTTGTTCGCTCTCTATCTGCGTATTTCCATTTTCGTATTGGTTCGCTGGCTGCCTTCATGTGTTTTCATTCAGCATCCTTCATCATCCAAGTATATCGTTTCATTTAAAAGCATTTAAAAACTCCTTCGATACGTTGACAATCGGTCGCACTTGAATTTTAGCGTGTGTGCATTGGAACAGTTTTTTTTCTTTCTTCTGTCGTGTATTGTATCTCGCTGCCGTTGTTTTCGGCCGTCTTTTTTTCTTACATATATGATACACATTCGGGACGTGTGTTTTGGTGTGTCCATCCATTGGTGATCATTGATTTACACGGTGACCACAAAGAAAATAAACAATAATTTATCGCGTGATCAACAATTTGACGAAAAAAAAATAAACAAACAAACAAACACTGCAATCAAACCAAAGATCAAAGTCAATTCTAGTGCAACTCTTGTCAAAAACCGTTCAATCCAACGCAACGCCCAGCTCTCAAGGACCAACAAAAGTGTCTCTCGATCAGATCGTTCAGCTTAAATGGATTAGAAAATTTTGTTGTTTTACGTGTTTTTCGTTAAGTTTTTTCTTTTGTTTTTCTCTTTGTTTCTGTGGTTTTTTTCGGTTAACAACAACTGCAACGAATCCTTATTCAAAGTGCAAGTGAAAAATCCATCCCGAAACCGATCAAACGGAAATTTGTGGTTTTTGCTTTAAGTTTTTCGATTGCGCTTAATCTTTCGGGAAACGGTATGCAATCAGGTGATGTGAATTGAAAATTACACGCTTCGTTATGCAATCGGATCATTCTGGGATTATTGAACCGGCCGAACTATTGTGCTGAAGAGAAAAGACGAACAAACCTCTAGCGATGAAGTGAAATAAATAAACAAATCGATCAATTGAACTATCTCTTTAACTAGCAATCGGTGTGCCATCTGATGCTAATCAACACAATATTATTTGTAATTAACATAAAATCAGAGATTTACGACGACGTTTTTTTTTTTTTTGAAAATAAAAGACTGCGAAGAGTCTTTAGTGTCCATTTCTCAATTTGTCCATAGTGAAAACCAATTCTGCACGACGAGTGCAAACATAAAAAACTTTTCCTTTTGGAAAAGAACAAGAATAGGCAGAGAAAATCACATCTTGTGATTGGAACAAATAATTTTGAGTGGGTAAAATGTGATTTGTTTAGTCTTCATACGCAAAATTTAGAAGAGGAACAGACAATTACACAAATTTTCGTAGCATTTAGAAAGAGTAGTAAACACGGATCTAACACAATGGATTTATCAACTGCATATCGATATAATCAAAACATGATGGAGTACTATACATGTAAGTACAACGAACCAACAACGTTTGGTAGATAAGATAAACTGAGGTGCGACAACAATTCAAAAATGAGAACATTTTCATTTGAATTTGGAAAATCTGAAATAAGCATGAATGGAAAAATTTAAAAAGAAAAATATCAAAGAGTTGATTAGAAAATTAGACCAACGTATATAAAATCCAACATGTTTTGATACCGATTTTACCTATAAACTCTCTTGTCAACAAAGTTGAAATCGGTTTGTTTTTATCAACATTGTGCAATCGAGCATGCAATCATAACTGGTCTTCGACGTGTAATTGAAAAATTGCCCCAAAAATTGGAATTTTCTATGAATGATCGTTTAGTTAGAAAGAATTTTTAATTAACCGTTTTTATATTAGGACGAATCCTTCCACATTTCCATGAAAAAAAAAACAATTTCCTCCAATTCAAAAATATTTTATACAGAATTTGTTGGAATTTTAAATTGTGACCTACAAACAGACGGTAAATAGTTGAATATTGGTAAAGGACATTGTTTACCCATATCGTTGATTTAACACTCCAGTGATTTTCTGAATTTTTCCTAAGACAAACGCTTGAAATTATCCAGTAATATTGTTTGACTTGAAAATTCATCTCATTCACGGAGTAAATGCTTTTTTAAGTTGAACCTTAAAACGTTATACTTAAAATAAAATTCAAATTAAATATCTTTCTCCTTTGCATGAGACATATTGGCTTTATTCAAACTGATCACTTCTTCTTCTTTCGACATATTCGATTCAAAAACGTTTTTCAATTATATACCTATTGGTCTGGTATGCGGCTTTTCAGTTCTTACACGTGAATTGTTGCGTTATTATCATTGGTTTATCCAGAAAATGCGGCAGCCAATTATAAAATTACAACCATTATTGGTGTAATTATCATAGCAATTAAACTAATTTCCAGTGGATAATTGTTTGATTTGAGATTATAGCCGAAATATTTGATTGGACAATGCCGATTTGTTTACTAACTGTTGTCATAGCTTCAACCTGAAGTAAATTGAACATTTAACAATGAAAAATGGGCAAAAGAAAGTGGAAAAAATTGACTTTATTCAAACTGTTCGTCTTGGCGTCGTTTCGCATGCCAATTCTTTTGATGTTTGTGCGAAGAAGCAATTCAAAAGGTTTTTCAAAGCGCAAAATGTGGTTTTCACATCTAAATTTAACTAAAAAAATATTTTTTCACACGATAAACATTATTTTGAAGGGAGGTTTTTCGAGTCACTTTTCCTTTTAAGAATGAACTAAATTCTCTGAACTTTTCAATTTAACTCTTACTTTTACCTTATTATGTCAGTCGTTTTTTTTTTTGACAAAACAACGACGGAAGCGTTTGAACGATTAAAGATCTTCATTGGGTCATCTAAATGTCTATGACGCGGTCAGTTGAACAAATGACGTATTTTCTGAAGCAGATCGAAGAACCGCCAAAACCGATCAAGCGAAAACGTTGACATTTAAACAAAATATGGACTGTAATGTACCAGACAAATCAAATACCGATCAACAATTTTTATTGTCACAAAGTTTGTGTCGATTTGAATCGCAGAAAAAACATTTCGCATCATTTTCAAAATGTACTTCACTTTATTTTTGATTTGAATTCTGTTTATGTTCTATATTTAAACATATTTTTACTGCAATTGTAAAGCAGAGTGAACTGAGTTGCGAAAGATAATAGTAAAAGTTTTCAAATTGATTCGAACATTGCAAAGTATGAAATGAATTTTAAACAGAATATTCCCGTTTTTCGTGTTTCTCTCTCTCTCTCTTTTTGGAATAGAACTAAAAGACAGTTCGAAAAATATTGAAAATTGTCTGAAATTCATCGAAAAAAATTGTAGTAGCTAATCTCGCAGCTCTGAATTACGGTCAATTTTATTATTTTCTTATTATTCCTCTTTAACCAAGTCAACATTTTCCATTATAATGAAAAAATATTTATTTTCCACTCATCTTATTTTCACGAGATAATAACACTACTTAAGCTGAAAAAACAGCAATTTTCGATTGATTTCCGTTTTTAAATTGCGATTGCGAATCGTGTGTCAAATCAAAACCGTTTGAAACATTTATTTACATTTGATTTTATGCAAAATGTAAGTAAAGTACGGATGGTGTGTGCCGTGCATATTTCCGAGTGTTTTGATTTGCTTGCTCATTCTTTTTTTCCGCGTTTCGAATCAAATTCATATCATCATTTTACCTTCGCTTTACACTGCAGTCACTGCTGAATTCGAAATGAGATGCGTACCTAGAGATAGAAAAAAATCCACAACAAGCTACGTGCTCTATACGTATATTCAATTTGTTCTTGTCAAATTTTCGTTTTCTCATCGCTTCCGATCGATTGAAGTGGTTTTCTTTTGTTTTGCATTGAAGATGCGGCCATAAAATAGTGTAAATCACAGTGTGAAATAAGAGCTTAGTGTCGGTGTGTCGATTAGTTACTCGAAATGTAAGGAAAAAAAACTTTCCGTTTTAATCGAACAAGTGAAAAATGAAAATAGAGTCATACAATGTTCAATAGTTCACACGGTCAAATGAAAAGCAATTTGGTTAAAGCGTCGCTCGGTGACGGAATTCCAAATACCGGCTCAAAAACCGAAATGAAAGACGACGACGAGGAAAAAACCCGGCCAAGGAAATGAGATAAAAGACACACTCAAATACGATGCGCTGAGTCGTTCCTATTTTTTTTTTGTTCGCTTTGTCTTAATGCGAGTGTAGTTGAAAATAGTTGAAATCAAAACGGAGAAACAAGATAAACAACAACAAAAACACGTACACACAAACCAAATCGAAGATTCGTTTCTACTTTTTGGCTTTAATTCATTTCGATCGACAATCGTTTGTGAACTGGAGTGATATTTTTTTCTCCATTTGCTTTGCTTACCTTTTATTTCTTTCGTTTCCTCGTCGATTTCTCCGAGAAAAAAAAATAACACATCTATCTCTCGTACTGTCGATTTGAGAGAAATTGAACTTGAACGTTTAAACTGAATTGAAAGTGATACACTTTTTTCTTTTCTTCTTCTTCGTCTCTCGCATTTCGTGTTCGACAAATAAATTCGGGCCCCTCGCCAAATGTTTAAAACGAAAAACGACATGCATATTTCCAGTGTTCGAGATTGAATTTTAGCTGTAACCTGCTCCGGCTCAATCGATTGACCAGACGATGTGATACGAACGATGGATCCTATCACATTCAATAAGATTGTGAAGAGGGTCCGTCAGTCGCTGTTTTTCCCATTCGTTCGCATAAATTACCGTTATTTTGATAGCAATAGATTTATTTGTTTCTTCCTGCTGCTTCGATTTCGAATGCGTAATTCAAGAAGGTGAGAAAAATGAAACAACAGTGACATTTACACCGATCAATCAAGAATTTGATTCACTTTGACCATTTGGCCTCTTTTGTTCATTTGTATTTGATTGAAAGAGAGAAAGAGCAGAATAAAATCTCGAAATAAACCAGAACACCGACAAAAAAAAATCTCGAGATGAATGCGACAAATGTGGTGGCAATGGGTGGTATGAGGTTCTATGACCAATATCCTGGTCGTGTTTTTTCCTCTGTGTTCGACAGACGCTCGGATATTTAATCAGGGAAAAGTTTCGAAACTGTCCACGAATGTTTCGGCTTTTCACAATAATTCATTGGGAAAACCAATTTTCGAAATGGCCACGTCAAATACACAAACACACACATACGTACGCACATAGCAACCAGGCCCTTGATGCATATGCAAAAGACACATCATTCGAATAATGTACGCAAATGCGGTTTCAAAGCCCAAACACCAAACAACGGCCAAAAACGTTGTTCGCTTGATTTGATGTGTGCGGTGTATTCCAAAAGCTACGCTGCACCATGTATTTTGCATTCGCCCAAATATAAGCATCCGCACAACGATACACTCGCCCACAACACACCGTGCGGCTAACGTAACGCAATTGACATCCAACACAAATTCTAATGAATTATCAAACCAAAGAAAAAAAACACACACACACACACGAAACACAAAAACCATCACATCCAATTGGCACAATGGCTTCGCCTCTGTCTAAATCCAATTCAAATTTCGGAATGGACGTGATGGAGCTTAGAATAGCAACTATTTGGATCGATTTAATGGCCATTCTTCCACTCAATTTGTTGAACAAATGAATTTTTACGGAGGAATTTTTCAAGTGGATTTTTCTAAATGGCAAATTCAATGACTTTTTTTTTTTTAAATGAATTTTGGGGGAATTCGGGATTGCGGTCAAATCTATGAAAACTCGGACGACAAAAACGATTTCAGAAGTGGTTCGAAATATTTGCATGTTGGAATTGTTGAATTTCCGAAAAAAATTCATGTTTTTATGCTTGAAATTCGGATTTTCAAAAATAACAGTGGTCAAATTCACTCAAATTTTGCTCATGATGAAGCCAAAATTCATATTTTATTCGTGCAAATTCGAAATTTCCTATTTAAATGCATTAAAAATGTCAACATTCAGAAATTAAACCAAATGAAAAATCTTCCATTTCTCAATCTTTTGAAAAAATTGAAATTTCTCAATCCATTGAAGAAAAAAAATTGAATAAAAAATCACTTAAAACCTCATGATATTCCCTGAAAATGTGATGATTAGCTTGGTTCTAATTTCTGATCTGTATCAGTTGGCCACATGTTCCATCAGCCATCTGTTTGACATTTTCGGGATGCAAATTTGGTGTGTCGATATGATCGAAAGAATCAATTCCACCAAAACACCAAGTGTGTGTGGTTTGAGTGGAAAATCATTTGTGGTTGAATTGCTAAATAGAAATAAGCTGGTTTTTGTCAGTTCAATCTCTCATCAAATAATAAGCTTTGCCCACCGAGAGAGAGAGAGAGTGAGAGAAAAAAACGGCGAGACTGTAATGCGAGCATCATCGTCATCATTGGGCCACTTTGGCGTGTGACAAAAGCCATAAATTCGAGCGTAATCTAATCTAGCATCTCCATTAGGCAAAACACTCTCTCTACCGCAAATTGATAAACTTTCCACCATCCATGAATTAATGGTGTTCCTCATCGTCGTTGCTAGTGGCGGCAAACATGCTTCTTCGCGTGCACCGCCAAAAACCATACATTCTCTCTGTGCCCAAAATGTACTTAGCGAATAAATATAAGCATTATTAAAAGTGAATTATATTTTGGGTCTCTCTCTCTCTCTTTCTCTCTATCTATCTCACATCGGGTCTCGTGCAGCGCATTGCAAATCCAATTAAATTATAGTATCTGTTTATTATCACGATTGTAGCATATGTAAATTGGAACAAGAACGGGGAATAAAAAGTCCATGTGTGGTGGAATTGTTGCGTCCGTTGCAGTAAACAATTCAGTCAGCCGGCGGTATAACCTTATTTCACGCGTTGGTTGAATTGTGTGCGCGCGCCCATATTTGCCCGATTAACCGATAAAAATCACACAATTCATCGCACTCCCGAATAAGAAAAAAAGTGTTTGGTGGTGATGATGGAAAGAAAAACCTTGATAATCGAATTATCAAACCTAATCATATTTAATAATATCATTAGGGAGAGAGAATTGAAAGAACTGCACTTTACATTAAGCCTGAACTAAACACACTCAATTGTAGCGAATAAAAATAACAGTTGCGATTTATCCCCCTTTTGGAATGAAATCTCGCTGCTGCAGCAGCAAGTAGCAGCAGCAGCAGCAGCAGCAGCAGCAGCATCAACAAATAAAAGTGAAATGCAATAAAATGATAAGATGTTGCGATAGACGTTATTTCAATCGAAGCGAGTGAGTTGAGAGGGTCAGCCACGGCAAACACAGAAAAAAAAACAACAACAAGAGGGAGTCAATTCAAATCAACTCTACCGAACAACAAGCATTCGGGCTCTGTTTTGGCACTCGAACCAAATATTATACGATTACATCGTATTAAGTTATTTTCATCGCTAGTGTGTGTGTGTGTCGAGTGCGGACGAGCGAACAAGCAATGGGTGCGCGTTCGCTCACTCACTCCGTCGATATGTACATGTACATTGTACATACATATGTGCGAGCGTGTCTGAGTGCAACATCATCATCGATGGTGTATTAAAACATTATTGCCATGTTTCCACCCTCTGTTTTGATGTTCAATGGGCTTTCGTTTGGTTGCTCTTTGCTTATTGATGTTCTATTCCCCCTTCATAGTGTTTCACAAAATTGGCAGGTTCATAATAATGGCAATTTTATTGTCATCATCATCAACCAACAGTATGTTACTTTGATTGAGTTTATTCTCGCTCACTCTCTCTCTCTCTCTTTCGCTCTCTCTCTCTCTCTCTGTATGTGTGTCTTGTTCTCGATATCGATGGTCCCGGCGTCAATTTGTCACAATCATTATTTATAAATTTTTTCTGCTTATGGATGTGAAAGCGATATTATTTCGGATTAGGATGTTTGCGGCTCGATTTGTGGCACTCACAGAGCCATTGCACTTGCTCTCTTGCAGCCTTTCTGCCTTCCTCCCTTTCTCTCTTTTTTTAAATTTCTTTCTCTTCTTTTTCATCGGAAGAAAAATCATTCGAATTCTCTTTCTCGCTCGAAACCAAATCAAATATGAATGGGACAATTTTGATGGTATTTTTAAATCGGCCAAAAGTCTGTTCACCAATTCCACCGATTTGTGATTGATTTTTTTGATCTGATTTTCCCTTTTTTTCCCCTTTGACATTTTTTTCCAATGGCAATCAGTTTTCGAGTCTAGCATCCATTTGGTGATATCATAAATTATTTATGGAATTGATGGACAAAACTTTTGCAAGACACGTATCGACATTCAATCGTTAGCCGATTTTTATTGCCCATTCCGTTTGTATGCTGATTCGGTAATTTAATACCATGCATTAAGCTAAAAGCGATACCAATAAAAAACAACAACAGCGCAGAGGACAACAACAGCGCAGAGGACAACAATAGCAATAATATGCATCGCAAGCCTTTTTCGGCGTTCAAAGAGCAATATCAACGTCGACGTCGACAAAAATAACAACAACAACACATACACAAACTCATGTGTGTAAGGCTTAGGTTGCAAAACTGATTTTGAAATAATCGATCGTGCGCGTCTCTTATTACACGCGATATATCCATTTTCATCCACCTTTTTTCACTTGACAAAAGCCGTGTGCAAACAATTTTGCTGCGCGCACACGGAATTTATTCGATAACGAACAAAGGATATTCGATTAAATCACCCGAATCAATTCATCGCGCGATATTGATATTCTTTTTTATAATTTACTGATTGATTTTAAAGTGAGCGCCGAATGATTCATTTGAATCAAATGAATGGCAACCGAAAACAGAAAAAGAGCCAAAAGAATGTGAAATTGAAAATAAGATAAATATTTGATTGACCACTTGTGTGAAAACTAAATTAATTTTTTAGCCTGTTGAAGTCGATTAAAAGCATGGCGTACGCATTATAACATTGGTACCGGTCATTTTGACCCGAAAAAAAACCGTTCGATACATTGGAGATTACAGCGATTGAGTGAAAATAAAATCAAAACTAATTCATTGATGTCACATTTAAATAAATAGCCTTCGGTCGTCATGCCATTTTCGGCTTTGCGTCCGACAAATTAATTCTCATCCTAGTGTGGTGGTGGTGTGGAGCCACTCTGACTCTTTTTCAGCTCACATGTGTTTGTATTTGTGTGCGTTCGCATTTTTTTTCTCGTTTCAATCGTCATTTGCTTACTAATTTACTCACATTAGTTCGTTCAATTCCTAAAATTCTATGTGATTGATTGCAGGTCATGGCGGCGTTAATCAATTAGGTGGTGTATTCGTAAATGGTAGACCATTACCCGATGTAGTACGACAACGAATCGTTGAACTAGCTCACAACGGTGTTCGACCGTGTGATATATCAAGACAGTTACGGGTCAGTCATGGCTGTGTATCCAAAATACTTTCAAGGTAAGTTCCGTATCCCTATTTAATTCTATTTAGCAATTGATCCAGACCCACGCATCAAACATTTTCAATGTGGATATTATTTGGGTTAGTTTTTAATTGATAGGGATTTTAAATCCAAATTTGGTTTTGGAAATTGTTCAGGTTGAAATTCTTCATAAAATTGTGTGCGCCAAAATGAACGTTTTGTTTTGAAAACGCGCAAAACAATGTATAAATAATAGATTTTGCCACTCGAAAACACAATAAACAATTGTTCTCGTAATAATTTTAGTGAATTTCATTCATAGTTCCATGAATTCAACGAGTGATGAGCAATTTAGGTGAGCTTATATTTAAAGAGAGAGAAACTGTGTTGTCACCAATTGCCACAATACCAATTATTAGACTGTGTGATAATGCAAGGCTAAAAATAGCATTCAAATGAATTTATTTTTATACGGATTACAAATTGATGCTACCTCGATGAAACCAGTCGTGAAATTGTGTGTGAATGTGATGGAAAAATGGGAATTTTTTCTATGTTTTCAATATTTTCAGCCATTTGTCAATTTTTTGCCTATAGAAATTCCTTTTGAGAGCTCGTTTCAATCCATTGAAACATTCAAGCTGCTTCTTTTTCAAGCCATTTTCTGCAAATTGCTAATTTTGCAAGATTTTCTCCCTTTTCAAAATCTCCAGAAACGAATTCTAAAAGGAGATAAAAACGAGGAACTATACCCAAATTTAAAACGACACAAAATTACCGAATTTAACAAAAAAAACGCACATACAAAACATGTACCTCATTTTAAAGCTCAATTGACGTTAAAACATTGAGAGCATGTGCGAAGTCAAGTTAAAAACAAAATCGATTAAAAGATAATTTCAAGAAAACAAAAGCCCGTTGTTATGTTTCTCTCTCTCTCTCTCTCTCTCTCTCTCTCTCTCTCTCTCTCTCTCTCTCTCTCTCTTGTTGTTTGTGTCAGTTTTTCTGTGTCGTCGGCTGAGTGAGCTTGTGGTGTGTTCTGGATCTGAGCATGAAAATATCGACACAGAAGCGTTAATTCATGGCTCGATAAATGAAACAACAACAATAAAAGCACACACACTCACACACAACAATGTGACAGTGGAATTGAAACGCGCACTGCACAAATGAGTAATTTTTTACGGTAAATTATATAAATGCGTTGATGGTATAATTTTATCATCTTATTATCGTGTGTGGGTGCACTGACAACGAGCATGCAACACATTAACAATTTATTCGGTCGACAAATGAGCATTCGACGGTGTTTCGCTCTCGGTTTCTGTCGCTCTTGCTTTGTTTTTTTTGTGTCGATAAATAGCAGCAATGATTTGATGAGTGAGCAAATGAGCAAGGGAGGAAAGAAAGAGATAGAGAGAGAGAGAGAGAGAGAGATGGACAGAGAGAGCAAACGCGAGTCTTAGAACAATATATAAATATCTCAAAATGAGAGAATAATTTGAATATTTTTCCATCATTATTATTTCTTTAATTTTCGGTTCGGTTCGCTTCGTTTCCATTGTATAAGGCAACATACATGTGTCGTGCTCAATTATCCACCTAAGCGCGTCTCTTATGTGCACCTCGTTTTTATTATTTTCCAGTGTGAAGACGCACACCAATAACAAACAAATCATTTAATCAAATGCGAAACAAAGCGCTAGTTTGTGTTCTAGACGAAACGAAGAGAAAAACGGCGTTTTTTTCTTTGAATATTTTTCTATTGTTTTTGATTTTTTTTTTCTTAATTTTTTTTTCCACATTTGAATGTGAGGTGAAAAGAGACAAGGCAAAGAAACGCAAGAAGACTCGCCACCTAATCATTTCAAAGGTGTCAATTCCAAATAGTTTTCTTTTTAAAATGCGCGCACGCCAGAGAGAGAATGATAAGTTATTCCATTTTCCATTCTGATGACACGTGCCTCATCACACAATTTTCTCACACACACACAAACAAAAAAGTACCGCTGAACTATGACTTTCCCGCCGAGAACAAAATATGTTATTACTCCAACAAATGAGCATCATTTTCTTACATGGAAAAAAAATGATCTTGATAAAAGACGTGCACAAGCTCACGTATTTAATTAAGCAAAACTATTCATATGTATCTCTCACGAATGCAAAGAGCGAACAATCGAAGCAGAGAGAGAGAGAGATGGAGGCAGAGAGAGAGAGAGAACAAAAATGCGAAATAATTCACTTGGCCACAATTAAAATGAATTGTTTAATTAATTGTTTTCAACGTATAAATGTGAATAAAATCCACAAAAGCCAAAAACTAATTACGCAGTGTGGCATGTAATAAATCTCAACGCCAATTTATTCATTTCGCCAAAATGGGGATTCTACTGCTATCCTCTTCCTGTTTGATGCATGTGCTGCGTGCGCGAAACACGACCCATTCAAAGAATCCATCCGAATACGTCGGTCGTCATCGTCGTCGTCGTCACATACAACAAACGAGCGGTTCGTTTCAACGTTCGCTCCATTCGGTCGTTCGCATTACTTGCCATCGAGCCTGCTGCCATTTTGCAGCACACATGCTGATTGTTTTCGAAAATGTGCTCATCCCGAAAACGCCACTCGATGTAAATTATCGCTAACTTAACGAGATAAACTGATGCCATTTTTCTTTTCATACAAGCCGATACTCACACACACACACATACACACACACACACACAATCCAATCCCTTTGGTCGCTTTTTGTGCAAAACCATTTGAATCAAGCGGATTTAATCCTCTCTGCATAAAACCGTCACTGTGGCTCTGAGTGAGAAAAAGCATTTCGCATTAATTCATCATTGTTCCAAAGTAACAAAACAAAAAGGAAAACCGAAAACAGAACAAAAACAGGAACAACTTAAGTGATTTTCGTTTTTGCGCTAACATTTAAGAAACCATTACCGTACAGTAAGTACAGCGTTTTAGGATTGGTAGACAAGGAAAATTTCAATGAAAATTACGGATTTTACAACTGAACATCAAAAATGGTCGCTTCTACATAAGAATCGGGATTTTTTGAAGATTTTTTCGTTCGACCGACCGAAAACATCTTCCTATGGGAAAAAATTTCTGCAGATTTTCCCTAATTACAATAAGTTTTTTGTAATAAATTTGAAAATGGTTTAATTTTTTCTCAACATTTTTCATCTTCGCGAAGTTCAAATGCGTTGTTGAACTCCCATGAAAAGCGCACAATTCGCAATCGACTTCAAACTAGGCCCGATCGTTTTTATCCATAGATTTTACCATAAACGCACCAAATTCGAGTACAACGGTACAACTACGCTTAACATGCGCATCAATCAATTGGGCATGGTATCGATATGTGGCATTAGATTTGTTTCTCTCTCTCTCTTCACTTTTAGGCCTGCCGTTGCGAATTAACGAGATAAAATGTGTGTTACATGTTGGTTTCAATGGAAATTGCTGGTGTTGTGTGTAGATCTCGGGTGGTATTTCGAGTGTTTTGATTTAATTTCCCATTGTGTGTGTGTGTACGTGTGTGTGCTGTTGCTCCCTTGCGTTAAAATCTGAGTGCTTATAATATTATTCGATTTTTTTTTCTGCTAAATTATCTGGGCCGGCCATAACTGAAATGGTCATCGCTATAATCGCTAGCGTGAACAATCGAGTTTAGTAGGTTTTTTTTGCAATCGATTTGGGCCGTAATTCGCAGTAATCCATATTAATGTGTACGAATTGGTTGATATGATCGTTTTGTTGTAATTTCCACAGGTATTACGAAACAGGAAGTTTTAAAGCTGGTGTAATAGGGGGATCCAAGCCAAAAGTAGCAACACCACCTGTTGTCGACGCAATCGCCAACTACAAGCGAGAAAATCCAACAATGTTTGCTTGGGAGATTCGGGATCGATTACTGGCCGAAGGGATTTGTTCACAGGACAATGTGCCCAGTGTTTCATCAATAAATCGGTAAGCGCTTTTTTTTTCATCGATCATTCTATTTTTTTCAAAATAGAAGAGAATATTTCTGCACAATATTTGAATCGACAAAATATTACAAAACCGTCTCTCTGAATGAACACCATATCACGCCAGTTTGTCTCGAATTTTGTGTTAATATTGTTAAAAACATCTCGGGCATCAGCAATTGTGAAGAGCATTAGAGAAAATATTGAACCAAAATTCCGACTTCTCACCAAAAAACCCATGGATTCGTTCTTTTCAAATAAATAACAATGAGTACAATTTTTTTTACCGCAATCGATGTATTTTTTTCATTCACCTTTCTTTTATTTACCATTTGGAGAGAAAAAAAATTGTTCCGAAGTGATCGGTATGAATTGAATATTGTGAATGAAATGGTGTGGATATTAAAAATCAATTTAAACCGTCCCAAGTGAAGCCGGATGAAAGTGTAAAAAATTGGTAAAATGCTGAGGAAATTTGTTCGACTCACTCAGTGTATACGTGTTTTTTTCTTTCTATCTCTTCTTGTCTCGTTAAACAATTTCCTGCTCGGAAATTTCTATCATTGCTCTTTTCTATCTATCGAGCAAAGAGAAAGAGAGAGAGAGAGAGAGAGAGAGAGAGAGAGAGAGAGAGAGAGAGAGAGAAAGATAGAATGAGAAAGGGAAAAGGGGCGAGAGAGATTTTGTAACCGAGAAACATTTGTCTATCAATTCTCTTGTTATTTTAATACCATTATTGTTGTTCATGTGTTGTTGGTGTCGGCTCGGTACAAAAACAATGACATATCTTGCAGCAAACAGTTGCGAAGAATATTCTGCATGTATCGCACCGATAAAAAGGGAATTGAAACAAATGAATAGAGCGATGATCGAAACGCTCTTCTCGAGAGAGAGAGAGAGAGAGAGAGAGAGAGAGAGAGAACAGAAAAAAGGGACGAATCTCGGAGGTGTTTGCAAAAATGAAGGGAAAAGCCTGAATTCCAGTGTTGTTGTTATCAAAGTCGATGTCAATAAAAAAGATGCAACATTGAATACAACATTTCACAATTGCCCAGGGGACCTTTTGTGCTGCATTTGAGCCGTCCGCTCTTATTGTGTAGTCCGAGGCAATAACATCGAGATAACCAAATTAAACAATCAATCAAGTACATTATTATGTGTAACTTTCAATCAATATCCCAAGCTTTTGATCTTGATTTTGGAACAAAACTAGAAGAAAATTATAAACGAAACCGAATTTTAAATGGAATGACGCACAAATTTGGCACAAACACTGGAAAAGCAAGAAATTTGAAGAGCTCTTCTTCTTTCTCTAGTGAAAATGATGCTCACTTGTTTCGGAAAAGTGAAGAAGATGGAAAAAAACAATGGGGCAAAAAGAAAATGTGAACAAGAGCAAAAAAGGAGGGCAAAATGGGAGAAAAAGAAGAAATGTCAACAAATGAACCCTTTGAATCGACGAAAATGTTATTTTACCATTGAATTACCCGTGTCCCATAGCAATTTTGCATTTTTACAGCGATTTTAAACTTATTCCAATAAAATATATGCCTATAAAAATGCTCTTATGCTCAATGAACAAAAAGATGCTCTTCGACTCAGCATAATCCACCGATTATGGCGATAAAAACATGCGTTTACCTAAGATCCCAATCATAACATAAATTATGCCCACTTGAATGCGTTGAATATCACTTTACGCGCTTGCTCAAAAGAGTGGCTTCGACATGGAATGGGCACTTGTTCTTGCCTTGGTCGCTCTCAAACACTCTCCACTTAATTAATAGTATACCCTTTAGAAAGGTTAATTCCGAATCTAATTTCAAGTATCATGTTGTTCCTCAACATATGTTGTGTTTTAATGGAATCGGTGCGGCATCGTACACAGACTCTGTGTGCGTACGTATGGGCCAGAAAGAAAAAAACAGAAGAGTGACATTGAGCGATTATTTTGTGTGCATTTTAGTGTGTATAATGAACAGTCACTTGGGGAATTTTCGTAAAATTGAACTTTGAAAGCTGGAATTTTTGGGTGGTACAAGGGTGACAAATGTATCTTGTCGAACGGCTGAAATGTGGTATTGAGAGAGAGAGAGAAAGAGAGATAGAAACAAATTAATAAAATGTCGTTGTTCTTTTGTGATTGTGCATTTTTGGCATACATAGGTGTGGGAATTGATTCGGCCCCGCACGGTGTAATTATTCTAATAAACAAGCGAATTGATTTGGTAACAAGGAAAGTGCGTTCATCGCATTTTAGATGATAAAATTAGATATTGTGACATTTCACTTTATCCCTTCCCGCTATGCTATTTGGAAAATGTTAAAAGTCTGTGTGATCTATGTTAATCAGTTGTTGAGCAAAGCCAAATAGTTTCCGACGAAAAAAAACGCACACTCACAAATCATTAACGTACTGCTTGTTTATGAAACTTATATAATCATTTCACAATGTGGAGAGAAAAAACGAACACACACACACACATTCGCTGTGTGAACTTTACTTTCAAATTATAAGTGTGAAAAATATCAAGCCGAAACTTGGTGCGTCGAATAAAAAAAACACGAACGAATGAATGAGTGGGAAAAAATATGAGGGGAAGTCAATTGCATGAATGAACACATATAATAGCCACTGAATGTAGATTTAATGCACTACGCATTCGAACATTTTTGTTTTTTATGTTGTTGTTTTTATCTTTATTCTCGCCGCTATCTCCGTCTTTCTCTCCTATGTGTGTGTGTGTTAATGTGAATATGTCGATTACAATTCACCCCATTCGAAAATGAGTCGAAAAAAAATCGTCGCATTTTATCTGCTTGTTGATTTTACACTTTAACTATTAATTTTTCGTTCATGTCAATGTGCAACAACATACAATTTCATATGCACCTATTTTTTTTCGATTCGGGCCCCATTGTCATTATTATTTTTCCTGTTCGATTTAAGTGATCACAGCTCAACGCAATTACGGCATAATGTCATTTCGGCTCATATGTTGAAATATAGTTTTTTTTGCCGCTGTTGTTGCTCGCTTCGTTCACTCGGTTCGCCTGAGATTGCAGTTTTAGTTAATGTTGCCAACAAAACGGGTAATTCAATTTATACACACACACACACACACACACACAATCTCGTTCCCTCTTACCGGTGACCGACAATAATCACAATGTAGTAGACAAAATCGGTGCAGATTTTTTTGTGAACATATTGACACGACGAGCACTGATGTGCACAATCACTTCATTGACACACACTCACATGCGAATTCGACTGATAATCGACATAGAAAATCTCATTATCACATTTGTTCACTTTCATCGATTTGTCATTTTCAGTTTCACCCACTTTTACTTTCCTCGAATACACTGACTAAGTGCATCATCGCATTCAGATGAAGAATGATCCCTTTGGGCATAATTCGTGATTGCATTCGCTGAGTTACAGAACAATTGCATAACTTTTGCATCGCTTTCTTTTGAAGAAAAATTGAACTTTTTACTAGCGATTTCTGACACAAGCAAACGAAAAGTTATCATTATTCATGGGTGTTATCTACACCATAAGTTTAATCATATCTCTTTACAGCTGAGCTCATTAAATCACTACTGATTTCAAAATTCAGTCAATTTCAAATTGGAATCAGAAGTGTTTGCGCTAATTCGGACAGTAAACCAACAATATTTGACTCGATTTGACTGACATTTGAAAAAAAAAACTGTTTTTGAGCATCAAGTTTCAAAGCTTAAACTATTTTCATCGGCTTATTTCTTCTTGATCATGAAATTAATTCGAATTTATCTTGAATGAAGAAAGAAAAACCAAATTGAATCAAATCGAAAAGTTGTGCATAAAGAGGCATGACTTGATTCTTGAAAAATTTCCCGAAATCAAAAAGCGGCCAAAAGTATCAATTAATTGTATTCAAAGTGCGTCGAATCGACTCCAAGCGATAAAGAAATCGATTCGACTGTAAGAAAAATGATACCATTATTGTTTTTTATGCAAACGATACACACAAAAATCCCCACAACTTCGGGGCCAGTGTCAGTCCAAATCAGTGAAATTTATTCAAATCGATAAATTGTCAGATACAATTGTACCATAGGCAGGCAAAAAGTATCAAAACAACAGTTCGATGCTGGAAAAAATTGCCATTCCAAACGGAGAAAGAGAAAAAAATGTGGAATCATTTGAATGATTGTGTAAAGTAATTTTGGTGGAAGCATTTTCATGGCATGTTGCCAATCCACCTCTCAGCATTATGACTTCGATAACAAAACACAAGTTCAAGTTTCATCTTGAGTTTTGCGGGTCGATGCTGCGAAGGGAACGTGCGCAACGCACACACCAAAAGACGGTTGTGAAAAAAAATCGTCTTCACACAAACACACAAAATGACACTGAAAACGACTTTAAAGCATTATTCAACGGTGTAGCAATTCGGTGCCCAAGTCGTTCTCCCTCGTTTTCTTGCACAAAATTGAAGAGTTTTGATTCGATGTCGTTGCGTTTGTGTGTGTGTGTGTTTGTAGTAAATCGTTTGCAATTAAACGAATGTTTTGGTTTTGGAATTATAGCCGTGCAATCTTTTCTTTACGGTTCGATTATGTACGGTTGTTTGACGGTGTGTACGGCGCTTCACTGCTAACGAAAATTTCCTCTTCATTTTCTTAATTCATTCACACGAAAGAAGAGAAGAAGAAAAAAAAACAACGACGGAGACGACGACGACAAATGAACAAACTCTAAAGGGAAACTCCGCAAAATTTGTCTCACAGGCGATATTGCGCACCACTTTATGTTCGAATCAAATTGCTCCCCAATGAATTCACTGATCCAAACTGTTTGCTTCTTTGTTTCAGCAAGAGCGTTCAAAAACTTTTTTTTCTTCTTCTTCTGTATTTGTGCTCTGTTTTCTTGGTCGTGGTTGTCGTCCTCCTTCTTCATATCTTCTTTTGTGTTAGCGCTCTTCTCGGGTTATCCGGCATTTTTCTTCTTCTTGGTTATTCTGCTGAAAATCAACAAAACACAAAAGTTTCCATTCTCCGTTGCTGCCTTTCTCTCCCCATCTTAGGCAAGAAATAGGGAACGAGAGTGAAAGATTTCGGCAATGGAGTGAGAGGGAGAGAGAGGGAGAGAGTGGGAGAGAGAGGGAACGATTGAGAGAGCCAAGAAATGTTCCAAATTCCTTACAAATTGAGGCAGCCCTATTATGTGTGCCGTACCAACACAATCAACGCGCGCGCACTGTGTATATGTGTGTTTCGCATGCAGCGCGTAAAATTTTACAGAGGGAACGACAATACGATTATTATTTCACATACGATAAAATCGGCTACGGAAGAAAAACTCAACAAATAGACCTCCTTCGTCGTCTTTGGAAAAGTCTTTGCCAAGTTCCTCATGCCACCATTCTCTCTCTGCGCTTCATCTTTTGTTGTCACTTACGTCCTTTATTCTGGGGTTTTACTGCAAAATCCCCCATCACACCAAAATGAATGAAGATGTCTGTTTCAATTCTTATGCTCTACGCTAGACTGAGATCGATTCGCTGAGTTTTTTTTCCCCCGCTTCTTGTTCTTCAGCGTCTTCGGTTTCTCTTAGCCGATATGCAAATTTAGCGTCGTGCAATCGCACACAAAACCAAGGCAATAACAGTAAAGAACAAGTGGAAATGTGATTCACAAAAGTGTTTTTAACGTTGAATTGTTTTAATCAAGGGATACGAGGAGCGAGTCTTGCAAGCGATATGGATTGCACGCTATTTTTGCGGTGACATCTTATCGTCGTTTTAGGCTGATTTTATCCTTGTTTTACTGTCGTTTTAACATTTTGAATTGATGCACGTTCTATACATATAGTCAGGCAACACAAAATGGTGGCATTTTTCGGAAAAAGATTGTTTTCGCGAAATTTTGACACCATTATTCGCTAGTTTCATTTTATTCGGGCAATGCATATACTAATGGAACGAAAAATGCCGCTCGCGCACAAAACTGACGCCAGCCACAAAATGGCATCCACGTTTCACTCAATCCTTTTATTACTCCTTTCACTGGTTTTCTCTATCCTCTCTCGGCTTCTCTTTTTCACTCACACTCTTTTGCCTTACTCTCATCTCATTCTGGTTTCGTTCTCATCTTGGTTTTCGCATAAATATTTAGCGGTTTGAAATAATGATGCACACGATGACGACGATGTTTTAAGTGAAATTCCCAATTCATTTCGATTTTGCGGAACATCAAACATGTTGTTGCTTCGTTAAACGAATGCACAGTTCGTTACATATCGGTCTCCATCACTACTACAGACAAAATCTCAAAGTCATTTCGCCGAATCGGGAGTCGCATGGCAAAATCACCTGAACTTTGGCGTCATCGTCAATGACGTAAATTGATCTATGTGGCCTCTGCCGTAAAAATACAAACAATCTGCCAAGTTTCAGGTGTACGCATTGATTCCGAAAATATTATTGCACTCACTCTGTCGCTGTCCCTCTCCCTCTCTCCGCTTCTCTCTCTCTCTTTTTTGTCTGTCTTTTTGCAACTACAAAAATTTTGTTCGTAAAGTAAATGTCTGGCCCGTTACTTTTCCATTTATTTTCGTACTATTTATTCATTGTGATCCAAAGTGCGCTCTTTTACATTTCATTCCAACAACAGCAGCAGCAGCAGCGGCGGCGAAAAAAGTGCATAAATTTTTCCGGCAACTCTTGCGCGCGCGAATAATGCCCATCCGTTGTTATTAACATCACGGAATGGTGCGAATTCCGTTTCCTATGTTATTCTTTGTGTGCGTTTGCCGTTGCACGCTTTCGCGTGCTTTTTTTCGGTTCCTCAATGCACTTCTATATATATTTATATAGATTTTTTCTTTTAGCTACTTTTTTGTCGCTTCGTTTTGGAAAATGTGTTCTCTGGTCGAGGATTTTCCTTTTATTGTTGATAGCCGCGCCACAATATCCACTGTGCATTTTCTTTCTTCATTATTTTCGCCAAGTTTTCATAACGCTTTTGTGTGCGTGTGGCTGCCGGCCTGCTGTATTTCATCCTTCACACCATTCTACCAATTAATCCTCTTGAACAATGGAACATTTATATGTTCTGCAGAAGCAGAAGCTGAAGCAAAGAAAAAAGTTCAAACCAGAAGCAAGAGAAGAAGCAGCAGTGGTTAAAAAAAAAATTCGAAAGCACTGTCAACTTGTATAATTTGGTTGCCGCAATTTTTAAGAACACTGTCAACAACATTTTCAATATTTTCTACCCTTAAATATCACGTAAATTTGGTTTATGTCGGCGGGCAACGTTCCAAATTCACTTTTGTTGTAGCGAAAATCTAAATTTTCAAAGAATGAAAAAAGGGCTTTAGGCTTAAAGGCGAAAAAGACAGATGAGGAAATGAAGAAAGCGAAAAAGAATGGAAACAAAGGGAAAAAATGGAAATGAAGGCGAGAAATGACGAGAAAAATAGCAATAGAGCAAAGTGCACAACTAAACTCACCCGACTTTGGCTTTTTTTCCATTTTCGTACGCTTTGACTGTACTTCAGTCTCATTTTTGCCAAGTAATGCTCTTGTCCAGCGTATATACTTTATCAAAAACCTACACCTCTTTGGCTTGCACTAAAGCCATTTGATGTTTTGCTGGTGAGCGTTTCAACGAATAATTATTCGGAATTCAATTTTTGAAATGAAATAAAAATCAGGCTTAACGAAATGACGTGGATGCCTTTACATTTACGAACGATTCAATGAGGCGCTGGTTTTTTTAGCATTCGAAAAGGAAATGAACATTTGAATTGATTTTAGTTTTCATTTTTTATTGCGGTGTTTTTTTATATATTCATGATAATTTGCGTGGTTTTTTTTTGTTGCTTCGCATTTTTTTACGATTTAAATGTGCTTATTTATTTTTAATATTTCAAAAATGAATGTTAATTGCCTGTTGAGTGTGCATCATCATATCTTCCTTTGTGGAATCACTGTGCTAAAATTAACTTGATTTTTCCGCCATTCTCGTTTTTATTTTCTTTCTGCTAGTTTTGTGCGCGCTTAATTTTTCTTCACTCTGTGTGTGATAAAAATCAAGACGTCGACTAGAATGCATCTAGCGAGCGGGGCAACAGCGAAAAATTCATTAGCTTCGTGATGTATGCGAAATGATCAAACGAAGACACCGTTAATTAAACAATCCGAATCCAAGACTGTGACGTTGTCCCGCTAATAATGATCATTATCTTTAGATTAAAGCAAGAAATCTTCGGTGTTTTCTTTTTCGTGTTTGAATATATCAAGCTTTTGCATCATTCCACACACACACACTCACTCACAAATTGTGTTTCTTTGTCTTTTTTAATCCACTGCAATGATGGTGAGGCTTTTTTTTCGTTTGAAAAATATGCTGCGCTCGCTAATTATTGAATCAAGAAAGCAGAACACAACCGTACGATTTTAAGAAAAGCCATTGGCTTCATTTTAATATATATCAAATGAAAGAGAGCGGGAGCAAAACTGGGCCATTTTCTACCCATCGTCTTCTTTCGAAGGGCATTACACTATGTAGATTTGTTCTGAAATTTCAAAATGTAATAATTTTCAAAAAAAAATAGAGGAAAAAAGGTCAAAATAGTGTTTATCAAAAACTGGTTCTTCATTTCGATAACAACACATTCAATTGATATTCAAAAATTTTCCTCAGGGTCTATCACAGCGAGATGAGTGCGCTATTCCTCAAGTTCTATACAATACTCTCTTCAACGGTCATTCATTGTTGTCAAAATTACACATATAAACGGCTTCACTTCTGTCATAACAAAAAAGACAATCGGTTCTTGTTCGACACAGTGTTTAATGTGACGCCGAAGGAAAAAAAAACAACCGAAACAATTTCGGCACAAAATGTTTGCGAAAAGTCAATTGTGTCTGATAATTGCAGTGGAACACATTTTCGCAATTTAAACCGAAAACAAAAATGAAACCAAAATAATGAACGAAAGAGAAAAAAACAGGCACATATTCCGGGTACAATGGTTGATTGTTGTTGATCGACAAAGTGGTTGTGTTTGGAATCAATTCAATGTTCATTTGGCGTGAACTAATTTTTTTTTTCGTCCATTCGTTCCTTTGTTCATTTGTTGGTTGTCGATAAATATTCGGCCGAGTTTTATGTAATTCATCTGATTATTAAATTTCGAAGCGATGAATGTGCGTAAAAGTGTGTTGAGCGAAATAATCTATAATTATCTTACGGGTAATGAATTTTAACTCACAACGTTACTTCTGTGTTGTAGCTGTTGTTGTTTTTTTTTTCATATGCCGTCGGCATATTATATGTGGATGCAAATGTGGTATGTGGCGATTTTTCTTTCAAAATGTTTTCCATTTACTGTTTGAATAGCGAAAAAAAAAATTCTAGTAGGTGTACTTTGAAGCCATGGAAGAAATATGAGTGGCCAAAATGTATGCCGTAGGCATGTCATGCCTAGCTTAGCTTGCTTCTGCGTTGAAATTCATTCATCCACACAATAGTGAACGCGCGCACGTTGTTCATTCGCCGCACTTTTTTTTCCTTTGCCAGTTTACTCTTTTTTTTCTACTTCGATCGTTCGTTGGTTTCGTTAACGGTGATTTCATTGGATTTTTAATAACAATTTTCATGATTATACACTTCCGTAATAATTAACTCGTACGAGTTCAGCGCCTTTTCCCTCGAAAACGTCAGCGTCGAGCTAAGGTTTTTTCTTTCCGCTGCCGTTGCCACCGCCACCACTGCTGGCCACCGCCGTTGTTGTTATTTCGCTGGTTTTTATTTTAGAAGAATATCGCCGTAATTATTTCCGATTCCAATAAAGCTATTCGAGAAAACAAACTATAAACTACCAATCAATGTTACTGGAAATTGAAAAAAAAAATGAGAGATATAAATGAAAATTATGCGATATGTTTGTTGGTTGGTTTTTTTTTATCAACACATTTCAATGACACTTCGTCATATTTTTATAGACCATTTTTGTTATGGCTTACCAATGCCATAGTTATTAACTCGATTTGATTAGCAAGGCTATCCTTTTGCGTCAATGAACTCCGTTGAACAGGTTTTTTTTCTCGTTCGTTGTTTCCAATAACAATTTAGATGAATTTAGAATCCAAATGATTTAGATAAAACACAAAAAATGCTTTCTTTCCTCGCAATCTCAGCATAGAAATTACCTTCGACTCTTTTACGTTGAAAAGATAAATTATATGAACAAAAAACTTGGACTTTTCAACCACCGAAAAAAAAATCGTTTTAACAATGAATCGCAACATTGATAAGAACCGCGTGTATTGCATCATTGGTAGATATTAATGGACTGCTATCGCAAAAATACAAGAAAACGAATAATGAGAAGGTTTTGATGTAGAAAAGAAGATTTCAAGGATAAAACGCTATCGATATTCGAAGTTAGAATTGACCCAACTTATTTTTAGCTGCAGAATTGTCTGTTTTTGCCTCGATTTCGTGTAGTTTTCTTCTTTTTCCATCTCTTTTCCTTTTTAAAAGAAAATATCCTTTTTTCGTTGAATTTGACTTTTCTCAATTGTTTTTTCTCCCTTTCTATCAACATTTCCCTGACTTTCATTGATATTTTTTTTTCTTCTTCTTCCCATTTTTTCTCTCATTTTTTTTACTGATTTTGTCTGTGATCGCCCGGAAATGCTATGATTTTCTTTCAGAAAAAAAAGGAGAAAATTCAAAAAAATTCACATTTCATTGGGAAGTGTAGCTAAAGTAACCGCTTTTATTGATGCAAAAATGAAGTCAAGTTCCATTGAATGGTATACATGGTAAATGCAAAACGGAATTGGCTGCGTGCATCATCGTGCACAAATTAAGTGGATTATCGCTTTGGCGCGTGTCACATTTACCTAAACAAAGCGAATGATGATTTCATTGGGATTTTTTTTTCTCGACTGTTGTTGTCGCTGTCGTTGCAAGGGCGTCGGAAAATGCAAACTGAAAAGTCTTTCCGATAAGCAGCATCATTCGAATCGATTTTTCTGTTCCTTCTATTATTTACCACATTCGCACGCACGCATTCACATCTCGTCGCGTATTGTTTGAAAATTGTGTCGGGCCAAAACCATGGCCAAGTCACTTTGGAATGTGTTTGAAAGCGAGATAGAGAGAGAGAGAGAGAGAGAGAGAGTGAGGAAAACGAAGTGGTAGTTATAAACGGTTTGCAATTGTATTGACACCCTCCTCCACACACACCAGAAAAAAACTTACTGCTGCTGCGAGTCTATCAAATTCATAAATTATCATTGCATTTGAATTGTGTGTTCATTTTTCGAGAGCACATAACTTCATTTTCACTCTTCTTTTCATGCGTCGGACTCAACAAAGGATGTTGCAATTGCAGCACACAGTCCCTTCGATGAAACTCTCTTGATGTACTTCGGATATTGTGAATGTATTTAAATGTTTGTATGCATTATGTTGAACGATTTGTGGTTCGAATTCGAGCATTTTTTTTTCGATCTCTCGCTCAATACGTAACACGACAATAACATTAAAATGAACAACAAAAGCGCAAATAATGTGCGCGAGTGCGTTTGTCTGTGTGAATGTGTTGTGCTATGTCTGTTATAGCTGCCACGTGTCGACTGTGTGAGTGAGTGAGTGTGTGTGTGTGTGATACACACAGTAATACAGTCACTCAGTTGCTATTAAGTCCAATCGAACATTTCGAATTGGAATAGAAACAACAACAGCAACATGGAATTGAAAGGGATCAAACGTAAATGCACTTTAAATCGCGAAAACTTCAGACTTCAGCCCAAAAACCATTTATCAAGCATTCGATTCGCCGTTGTCAAATCGTTCATACAGTGGTTTCACCAAGAACCACTGTTCTCTAGGCGGCTTTTATGATAATTTCATTTTCATAGAGCTCATATATGTCACCCGAAAAAAAAACAACCGACGGCGGCAGCCGCAGCATTTGCGGATATATCACATGAAGCACTGTCAGCATTATTATTTGTACGCGCGCAAAGCACGTGTCATATTATTATTATTTTATAGTAAGTTGATTGAACATTTATGTTTTGGGCGCTGAGTGCTGTGTATGACCGCACTTAACATCCACATACACTCATTCACTCAATTCCTTTCGAATAAATATGATTAGAATCGAAAATATAATAACGACGCACCAAATAAGCACCATAATGCACTTTACCATGTTTTTTACGCAATCAGATTATGACCTATTATAAAGTTGGAAATTTTTCATCGATTTGTCACATCAACGACCCTCTTGTTTTCAACGTGGAAAAATTCAATCCACGTTTGAATATCAAATGCATTGGACTATTCGGGCGAACGTCATGTGTGTAATACTACTTATCACACTTTCAGGCGACGAGACAAGATACAACACATTTTCAAATTAAAAAAACGAAATACCCAAATTCCATCGGATTTTTCGAAGTAACACCTTTGTTTAACTGGCTGTCATTTGATGCGTGAACAGAGATCGATTTGAAATCAATTGAAAACGGCTTAACTCTTTCGAAGAAAAGCGTTTGAGCTCTTGATTTCTCTTCAAGTTGCAAAAAAAAACTGAGGGGGAAAGAGTTTCACTCTCCTTTCTTGAATAGCAAAATGACAATGAAGTGAAAATCTTCCGAATTAGTCAACGTTGTTGACTCAACGACTTAAAAGAAAACAATACAAATAAATCAAGTGAAAATTTAAACTTGAATAAACGGAGCTTCACTATGAAATTCATTGAAAAGAGCTGAATTGTTCTGTGAATTAGGTTGAATGAACGCGATTTTGTTCAAAAGGTGTAAAAACATTAGGTTAAAAATAAATATTCCGCTTGAGAAGTGTTCATTTTTTAGCTCGATTGGAAAATTTTACTTAAAAATACTCAAGCCAAAGTGAAAGTTTGAACTTTTCAAGCAAAAAATTCAAACATCCGCACCCATTTTCAATATTTTCAATGTCATTTCGGTCTGTTTTCCACCCTCACGTCGTCATTTTTTTTTAACCTTTTATCAGCCAATTTGAACGGAAATCATCGAGTACACGTTCAAATGATTGTTATTATATTAATTTTGTTGATTTATTTGAGCGTTGAATTTGAATTGCCCAACAGCTAGACGCAGCAGCGCAAAGTGTACGTGAAAATGGTACAAACAATCATATAAACTGATTGCACAGTAAACATTGAGTGTATTAAGTGTGGTCCCAATTTCATCGGTGCATTTTCGATTCGATTCAATTTATCAATTACTCAATAGAATGGATTGTCTTTTGAGGCAGGTATTGTGATCCCAGGTCATCACTTTGCACTATAATTACCTCTAATGTGATCGGTTAAAAGATTGCCCTGAATCGACGCATAACATTGATGGTCGGTGGCTAATCGAGTTGTTGCTACTACTGCTACACAATATGGCTTTTCTGTCCTTTGTTCAAAACAATTATCTAACGCTCAATTACATTATGGTTCTCGTGGCTTGTCCATCAATCCTTCAACGTACGTTGTCGAAGCGCGCGCGCACGTTACATAACTCTCGAGTGTGTATGTGAATTGTATTTTATTGGTTAAGATACAACAAGTTGATAAAACTATAATAAATGTGTACTAAATACCGCACTCAAACATAATTTGTTGGCGTGCGTGTGCGGTGCATGGTCGATCTCATGCGCTATATACACACATCATAATTTATATACGGTGTTTTATTTTTCGTTCAAAAATGGTTTTTAATGTAGTTTTTACTGCGCATTGTCGGAATGTTGTTTGGTGGAACGCGCTCGCGTTTTTCACCCCGCTACAAATTTTACACACCGAAAAGGAAAACAAAACAACAACAATGGCCAGCCGACGTGCGTTTCGCGTGTCAAAACCACTCACACACGCGATATATGTTCGAGCAAATTGACTTATGCTTCAGAATTTGCGTTGATTCTTGTTCTTCTTTTTTCTTTGTTCCGCGGAGGCTAATCTGATCTATAATGGATTAATAGAATAACCGTGATCCGTTTCGATGATTTTTTAGCACTTCGCGATAGATGGTGTTTTTTCAAATGGTGTTTTTTTTCGAATTCTTCGTTCGATGAATGCACACTTGGTTTGTTGTACAAAGTTTACTGCGAATTACGGTTCGGTTTACTTGAATGTGTGTGTGCACGTTCGATTCAGACAATTACAAGGGAATAATAAATTAGCACGAATATAACAGACTATTCAATGTACCAGAAACACCCAAACAACGCGCGTGGTTTTAAGTTTCGATTTTGTAACAAAATCAAAGGACCATTACGGCCAGACCACACCAATTTCATTGGATGAGATCATAAACATACATATTTTTTTCGCATTAAACCAAACAAGACGATTATGGCAATATAATTGATGGATTGGCGCGGGATAAACGGTACTTTGCAATGAAAAGAGTCTCGTCCCAAATGGCGTAGCCAACGGAATATGTTTTGAAATATTGAGTCAGCTGGAAATTCTCACACTGACTCATGAAGTTCGGTCCTTATGATATTATCAAATGTCTGTACAGAAAAAAACAACCAGAGTTTTCCTTTTTCGCATCAGATAATCGTCGTAAATATCCGGTCGAGTTACCGGTCACCATTTCCGAACAACACTTCCGAATGTTTCAGCATAATAATACAAAATTTTTCAAATATTATGTCGAGAAGCGATTTGGTGGCGCTTTTTTTCTTGCTCAATGAAGATTAGTTCAATGACTAGAATAGATTTTTTCGAAATTCCATTGAAAAATTTGTAGTGCAAGTCGATTTTTTGCACTATAGATGCTGGACAGTTCAGTGCGGTTCGTTCAGTGCAGTTTGTTGAGCTTCGATTTTAACATTGGGCACAGGCAGACTGTCATCCATTATGATTTTCATTTTTTGTAAAAAAAATATATGTCTGTTTTATGACACAATATTTCAAGAGATGTTCCGTTGGCTTTATTGATATTCCACCAAATTGTAAAAGCACAATGTGTGAATTTGTCAATGTTTTTTTTTTTTTAAATGGTGCCATTTCCTACAATTTCCTGGTGTTGTTCTGTTCACATACACACTCGAACAAAAACTTTGTTGCCATGATCGATGATGCAGCAGTTTTTGGCCAGCGGAAGTAGTGTCAAGATGTTAATTCCACAAGAAAATTTGTCCATTAAAGACCCGGTGCGATGCATATTTTTATGCAAAAATGTTATAGTTTAGCCTATCACTGTAAAATTGTTGTCTTTCATTCTTTTTCCTCTCGTATGTTCTGCACAATTTTTTTTAGCATTATTCCAATCCATAGTCTATGCCATGTTTTCATAACAGAATTTTAGTTTCGAAAAGATATGGATGCATTTGCAGTTGTTATTTGCGATGATTCAAAACAATGGTGCATTGAAATTGGCTAAAAAAACCAACATTCTCACTTAGAAATGGTTTCTATTGGTTTTTTTTTGGTTTGGAATATATATTCATGATGAGGATTCGGTTTTGTGTCGAAAAATTTAGCTTAAGCCAAGTGAATATTGTTTTTGCACGGAAAATGCAATACCATACACATACACATTTATTAAATTTATTTATTCTTTTTTCTTCTCTTTCTCTATTTTCTTTTCCGTTTTGCCAACCGCTCTGCCGTCGTTGCCGCTCATCGCATCTTTTATGAAATTCGGAAATTTCTTTTTTGGGGCCCGCTCTCACAACAACAACAACATTCACCAAACACACACAGAATTGTCCGAAATAAAGCTGCCGAAAAAGCGAAACATGTTCATCATCAGCAACAGAATCAAACATGTCCTCCGCAAAATTCAAGTGGTGGTCCAGCTGGTAATTCCGTTGTAAATGTAAATAATGTGAATAGTGGATCGTCGGCAAATAACAACTCAGGAATCACTGGAAATGTGTCCGTTATCATCCATTCGGGTAACATTCAGCAACAGCAGCAACAGCAGCAGGCGCAACAACATTCGACCCAAACTCAATTGACAACGGGAAGCGGAAGCGGTGAACAAAGGTCTACCGGTTATAGCATAAATGGAATTTTAGGCATTCAACACACTACCGATCCAAATGGCAACAGCATCAAGCGAAAGCGAATAGATGGTTTGTACCATTCTCACTTATTATCTTGTTTCATTTCGAACCATAATTTTGTTTGCTTTTTTTCCTTCTTTTCTACGGTTTTTTTTTTCGGTTGTTGTTGATGTTTTTGCGCAAATATTCTGTGCATTTGCGTGCGTTCGAGGCAATTTAGCCTCGACCCAAAATGAAAGTCATTGCGAGAAATGTGAGTTGGTCATACATCATGAATGTGTGTATGCTCGTTGCATGCCGAATGAAATGGCATTTCCAAATTCGAAAATCGCCGCATTTGGAATCTGATTCGCATTAAAAATGGAATTCAAATCGGAATTTCGGATAAAAATGCCATTCGAATCGACATTTTATAGGTTATACAAATCCAAAAATCCAGCAAAAAAAACGAGATCGTAGCACACGAAACTAGTGCACTTTGAAAACCATTTTAGCGCAACATGTCTTCACAACGCGAACGAAAAAAGAGGTCTGGCGTTTGGTGACATCGAGCATAAATGTATAAAAGTGTGACTTCATCATGATACTCACTCACTCTCTCCCTCCCTCCTTTCCGCTCGCTCTCTATGTGCAATTAGATTTCAAGTCGACCGTAATTACAGCTATACACTATTGACTCGAGAGAGAGTCATACACTCGACGGGGTGTTATCCACCTCTCAATTATATCATTCCAAAATAACATTGCAAAGAGCCCCAGCGAGATTCTTCTTCTGCGCAGCCTGATGCCATAATCTCTCTCGCAATGTGTGTACTACAGCACACAAAAAATAACACCCACATACAACGTACACACGTATTTCGGAATCGTTCCACCATTTTCTCTTAGCCACATTCACTCCAAATGCGTTCGTTTGCCCTCTCTGTCTCTCCGGCTTGCTCTTGCTCTCGCTCGCTCTCGGATGGCATTTATTCAATGTTTAACAGGCAAATCGTTGCCAAGCAACCATTGTACGGATAGATGTTCCGATGGGTTGATCCTATAAATTTAACTGTAATAAAAGTATTGCGCGGTGTATGAATGTGTGTTCATGCCAGCGATAGCGGGCGAGTGAATGTGTGACTGTGCTTCTTCTGTGTATGTGTGTGTGTGTGTCAATGTGTGGTACGAGAGATGGCACAATTCCGAATTTTCCGCTAGTTCACTCGAACACGGCTTACCAATTTCATTCTTGAAATACACGCTTTTATTATTGCTTAAAGAAGCATAAAGAATTCCACTCTTAAACTCCATCCATCCAACCAAAAAGACACCCATTTTATTTATTTCATACGACGATGGATCGAATGATATCGACATGAAAAACTGTTCTCTCATGCTCCCAATCTCTCTCTGTGTGTGCCGTTGTTGTTGCTGATGATGTTGCGCTCTTACCCGACGTCATCGCCACCACACACCACCACCAGCCATTGTTCACCATTTTTCCCGATTCCAAAGCGCTTCACGCAAGCCACCAGAAGTTTGAGTGCAATTAGGCGATAAGTCGACGAAGGATACGGCTTTTTTACAGCACATCATCCAGAATAATTGGTCTCGTTGACATACTTTTACGATTGAATGTGTCTCCAATTTCTTTTTCTTCGATCGTTCTGCACAGCAACAATAACGAAAAGAAGAAGAAGAAGAAGAAGAAGAAGAAGGGAAAAATTGATTTACAAAAACTGTCTATTTGTGTATGACGTCTTGGAATTTTGTTTTTTTCCGTCTTATATGAACATGAGTCTTTTTTTCTTCCTCCATTTCAGATGACGCACGTGATATTCATGGCGACGATGACTTGAAACGACAAAGGAACCAATACAACGGAGATCAAATCTACTCAAACGTAATTATTGGCTTTGATTCGATGCTTAAATTAGTGGATTTTTGGGGAATTTATGACGAATTTATTGGAGCTTGATTGGGATTGAACCTCGAATTTGATTGCTAGTTTAAATCGTTGAAATTTCCTTCAACTTTCGTCATTTTGACACAACATTCTAGCTATTCTCCATTCAAATTTCATACAAACACAGTTTCAAATCCAGAAAACAATGTTTTGAGAAAGGAAAATTTTCCACAGTTTTGATTTGAACTGAAAACCATGCCTTTTTCATTGATTAAAGAAATGCTTTGGTGAGGATGAAAAATGCTTTTGAACGAAGTTTTGGAAACTGCAAAGCCCAACCTACTTATTCGCATGAATTATGTGATAAATATCCCAAAACCCCTTTTATTACTGTGCAATATGTCACACACACACACCCAAAAAAAAACTAATAGAATGGTCATGTATCTCACCCACAGTTATGGTCAAGTAAATGGTGTATAAAAGAAGAGCAAAAGATGTTTTCGGAGCTGAGTGCGGCGAATGGAATTGGTGGAGGCGGTGGTAATGGTAACGCGGCGGCCGCATATTACGATAGTCATCACAATGGCTTCTCAACAGCGAATGGTGTGGGCTCAACGGAATCGATTTTGTATGACGGCATAACAACCATTTCCCAGGCTCAAAGCTCATTATATACACCACCCGTTGTGTCAACGCTTGGTAAGTGTTCGCATCAAACATATGCTCTCTTAATCATAAGCTGAACTAAAATAAAATCAATAACAACGAAATCGAGCTCTCCCGGTCAAATACGCACACAAAAACAGCTATTTCAATCAAAATAACATTTATAAAAACGAATGATAGAACGAAAAAGAAAATTACGAGGAGATATGATATTTTTATGGTATCAGACAGAATCCTATACCTTCTCATTCAGTTTGAGCTCATTCATGCTTTTTAAAACAAAACACGATGAAAAACAAAAACAGCCAGTTAGACAGAGCAATCGATGATACAACAAAAATCAAAGGAATGAATTGCAAAATGCCCGTTTTTTCTACTATTCATGAACTAATCGATTGGCGATTGTGAAATATATTTTTAGACTAAATCAATTGACATTATACTGTTTTTTTTTCGCGTCTACACATTTAAAAACGATGTAAAAATCAACTCATTTCAAATTAGTTGAAGAAAAATACGAGCATTTTTACACGTTCCTTTTGCATTTTGTTCTCAAGTTCAGTTCAGTAAAACAAAACAAAACATATTTGATAGTTGTAAAACAAATTTATACTAAAATCGGAACAATTTTAAATCAAAAGGACCAGGTTCATTGACGCCATTAGCGCCGATTAGCATGCAAGAAATGAAATTAAGTTCGGGAAATTTGCTTGATCACCCATCCTTTCAAGGTAAGAGGCTCAACCTCACACAAACACACACCCACACACATATACACACACGCATCCAAATGTTATTTTTGAAAACCGTGCATCGTCGAGCACCTCGCACTTTTCGTACAAAATTGAAAATAATTTGCACTCAATATCCACCGTAACGAGCGGAAAAATCACTTTATAGTCTCAAATCTCGGCCTAGATTTAGTGAATTTGGTCAAACTTTCGTTTATTTCCTCTTGATTTCTTTAAGTTCAATTTTCTTATGATTTATTTTGTTTTCGTTTCTTTTTAATTTCTTTTAAAATTCAATGGTCGCGATGTAGCAACGATAAATGGTCATTCGTACTCAACATTCATTGGTCCAGTACCAAGCAACGGTTCACCTGGACTGCCTTTGTCCTTAGATAATAGTACACCAACACCAAATCCACCCGTAACCACCACCACTGGCGATGTGGAAGATGGTTCAACCAACAATAAATACGAACAAGTTCCCAGCAAATATGAACAAGGTTCACAACAATCCCAAGATCATCATCATGCACATGATATTGACAACCGCTCATTTCCAACCGAATCTCCCAACGATCAATCTTCGTTGATCATTTTACAGCCCAGTGGAGCGTCCGGTGAAATCGGCTCAACTAATTCGGCCACTGGGCTGGGTGCTTACTCTCCAATGCTACCTAGTTTTAGTCATTATGCGCCAGGCAAGTACTTGACTTCACCGTCTTCGGTTTATTTTCAGTTTTACTCTATTTTAGTTTGATTTTCCAATTTACACGTTTAATTTTACAAATTTTTCTTCACATTTTTCATTCTTAATTTCACTTTTCATTTATTTCCACCTATTTCTTTTGTAACTTTTCGTTAATTATTCTCTTTATTTAATATTTTCTTCTCACTAAATCAGGCTCGCCAAATCACATGCACGTACGAAATCCTTTTAGGGCGATCACTTCGGCACATATCTTTTGCGCACAACCAAAATCTACCCACGCTTATTAGATAAACACAAATTTCGGTCAAAATGACACGAAATTTATGATACAAATGCACTACCATTTGAATACGTAATTGTAGTCACACACCCACTCTCACACGCACAAAATGTTTCAAAGGGCTTAGTGATATTTTATTTACGGCAATCGGGGATTGATCTCATTTAAATCATAGAATTGTATTAGCTCAATTAAGTTAAATACCATCTAGTGTAAGTAGGTTATGGGATTCTGTTTTACACCTTAAAATTAAACTCTTGTTTGCTCTGTCACATTTTTTTTCTCTGATTGTTCGGAAATCGAAAGAGTTTTGTTAATTATGCGGGCATTTTTTTCTTTTGTTCTTTTCACTCTGAATTGTGTGTCGAATGATGTAGGTGGTTCAACGGTTGTACCTGGCACTGAATATGCATATAGTCCGGCTTATCCTCAATATGGCAATGCGTACAGTCCGTACGGTTATAGCTCTTCTGCTGGCGGGCTGCTCAGTAAGTAAACAGTGAGTATATTACGTTTGAACAATAAATGCCAGATTAATTTATTTTTTCACTCATCACAAAAACTCATTCGCATACACGGTGCACAACAAAAACAACACACATTTTCGAAAAAAGAATTTTTTTTTTATTAAAATTGAAATGATAATGAAATCAAAACAAAAATTATATTCTTCTAAATTCTTCAATCAACTCAAATAATTCTATGGCAACAACGCCTTCAAATCATTTGAATTCATTACATTTTGAACTTCGTTTGCCTTCTCAATCATTTCCATTTTTGCCTTCGCCCATTTTCTGCTGAACGTTGTACAAAGCGATTTTCGAAAGAATACAATGTATCGATGCAAAACGATAGAAAAATTAGAAATTAAACACGTTCAACAGGAAATATATGTTCGAAAAAATCCATTTCCGATCATATTTGCACAGTTGAAATATTTTGTGACCGTCTCCATGGGGAAGCATACGTCTCCATTTTCTTTGGTGAGCGTTTATTTTCAATGGAGATGGTCACCGTATCATTCATTATACTGAATTTTCTAACAGACAAAAATTGCTTCCGAATACTTTTCCAGATTCAGCCTATTACTACAGTAGCAATGATGGGCCAAATGGTTGCACATTACTAGTCGGTGGAAGTAGCAGCAGCAGTAACAGTGCAGACTTGATAAATGGTTTACATACTCAATCAACAATATCGTCATCATCACATGAGATTCGTTCACCGTTGGCCGCAACGCGTGCCAATTCATTGGCAAGTGCTGCATCACCCACGGGCAGTGCATGCATCATACCATCAACATCATCATCACAATCATAAGCAACTGGAATAGAAATGATGTTCTCCCCCTTCTCCTTCACCCACTCCATCTATCTCACTTGCAACTTGTTTTTAATGGGCAGAAAAAAAATGAAATATACAACGAATAAGAACAAATCAACCACTTCTCAAGGATTAAGACGATTTCGTAAAGGAAGAGCCAACCAAATCGACACACATATACACAAAAAGCCAAGCATTTAATTGATCTGAATAGGGTGAAGAAGAGACTAGGTGTCCATCAATTGGTGTTTAACGATCAATGATGATGACGACGATATGTTCGGTAACATTTTGAAATAAATGAAACGAAAAAAAACATGCAAGAAAAACACTCAAAATCTTAAACTGTTAAGATTTAACTATAGCTTCAACAACAAAAAAGAAAACTTGATAAAAAACACACACACATACATATTCAAAACTCAAATACACACACTCTCTCACACTCTCAAATGTCATACTCAGTAAAACAAAACGAAGGAAAAATAACAAAGAACAACACTCAGACAGACATGGATTTTTACAGTTGAATCCGTTCGTTTCTTTTCTAATTCTATTCATAAGTCGTTTTAAGCATATTATAAATAAATATATATTGAATTTGGATTTAAAAAAAAACACACACACACACACACGGAAAAACAACATTTAAGGGAAAAAAACTTTTTAAAATCAATACACACAAACAAATTCAAATGAAACGAATGACAAAAAAGTATATATATTAAAAAGGAGTACATAGATTTATAGAGTAATTATTTGTCAGAAATGTGTATCTAATAAGCGTCTCTCTTGAAGAGAGCACATCAAAATAATTATTAATTAAAAACAATGAAGACATTAGATTTAAAATGCAACACAAAAAGGGAGACAAATACAACATTATTACAACTAAACCAAAAACTATCCCTTAAGATTGATACAGCAGCTCAATGAGCAAAGATCAGACATCATTTTTTGTTTTAAATTTACCAAAACGGGAATGGAATTGCTTCAACAGCAGCTGTGCGGTTTAAAACGAACGATTTTTCTTTGTTTGCATGAAATTTTTTTCGTTTTGAACAAAAGAGGCCGTGCGATTCGAGACAAAATTGGAGAATAACACATTAGGACGGAGATGCAATGGCATTTATGCATCGAGTCAGAAAAACATGCCGGAGGCTTCGTTTTGGTTACAGTCCAAAGCCGTATTTCAAAAATCCAAAACGTGGTTGAACTCGAAAATTTGGTTGAAAAAGAATCGAAAAAATCAAAAAGCGTCATAATTTATTTGCGACAACCACAAAATCTAAAAAGATTTGACGCATGAATGCCATTGCATTGGATCTTGATTTATTCGATTCATTGCTAGTTAGATTGTCAGTCGGACAGCCTTCGAAAATCAAATGATTCGTATAAAATGGAATCAAATGAGCATGCATCGAAAGAAAAAGAGGAAGAAAAAGCTGACAAAAAATCGAAAACAAGAAGAAAATCAAAAAGTTCAAGTAACCATCGAAGGGCCGAAGCTGTTTTTATTACAAACAAACAAGAAAATTATGAATTACATACCGTTTTTACACACATACACACATGTCTGAGTTTGAATTGTTATTAGAATTTGGAAACTTCAAAACAAAACCTTCGATCTAAAGGAATAACCATACAGATTTAAGAATTAAATGAAACAAAAACAACAACAAAACACATTTACTGGACTATGTCTACTTTTAGCATATTAAAGAAAGGAATAAAAACAGAACAAAAATCGATAGATAAAAAAATACGTATAAGATAGGTCTTGATATAATAATACAAAAAAAAATATTAAACACAAATTAAATTAGGAGTAATTTTAATCTAAACAAGAAAAAAACCCTACAAATGTTGTCTGTCGCGTAAATTTCTTCTGATTCCCTAGATCGAGAAAATCGAACGCGTTACGTGGCATGGGTTTCAACAAGAAATCATTCGATAGATGGTATTCTGATTTCTCAGAGCTCTTAAATAAGTTCATTATATAAAAATAAAAAACAAACAAAAAAACTTGATTTAAGACAAATCCGATTAAAAAAAAATCAAAAGACAAAAATATTATGCAAATAATCTTAAACACACAGTCGGAGCAATTCTCTCATCATTTTTTTTAGGATAAATGCAGATGACGGTTGATGCTTTTGTTAACACTCGCTTCATTTTCAATCATCGATGCAGAAGAGAGAAGACCAAAATACATTCAAAAATGTCAACCGTTTTATCATTTCAATGTTTTTTTTTGTATTTTTTTTTTATCAAGTTGAACCGTTTTTTTCTCTCTCTCTCTCAAACTTCATGCTAGTGGATACGAAACAAGTACATTGTAATCTTGCCCATTTTCTGTTTTTATTTATATTGGCAATCATAAAATTTTATCAAAAGAAATGTTTTGAAAATTATTCGAGTTTCTGTTTTAAACCGCAATTCAATTGATTTTAAAGAAAATTTCAACATGAACATTTTTGCTGACCAACCAAATCACGTGTGGATTAAGATCAAATCGCATATGAATGCTTTAAATTTGACATAAATTTTGATTGGGATTTGAAGTCGCTCTACAATCGAGGGCTTGTAATCCAAGAATTACCAAGAGTTTACTCAAAGCTATGGACAAAAAAACTAGAAGTAGCTGTGTAAATTTGGATTGGATTTTCACCTCAAAATGGAAGTTCAAATGAGTGAGGCAAAACGTGAGCTCAAGACGATGAAATACATTGAAAAATAGCAAAATATTGCTGCATGGTAAAAATAATTGATCATAAATCCAATCAAAATCGACATATTCTCAATCCAACCCAATATGCAAAATGCTTAAGCACTAAACTAATGATTGGCAATCGCTATGTATTTTTACCGAACAACAATATTTTCCAACTGTCAACCGTTGTCTCAGCATTGTTCTAATTTGACAAAATTCAACGGCATTCATTTGTGAATTGTAGAAAAACGCATTTCGAAGCGGCAAAAAAGTATAACCATGGTCACGATTACATTCTTTACTAGTGTAGCGGCGTCGAGATATTAAAATACTGAGAAAATCAAAATAAATTTTTCGACAAAGCTGTTCTTAATGCTAAAACAAAACGGGAAATAGACGAAGAAGCAAAAAGTAAAATCAGAGTTAAGCGAATGATAAAAACAATCAAGGAAATGAAGAAATAAATTAAATTTTTATATTTGTTTAGATATTAAATATATAGCATAGCTTATGTATCGATCAATAATACTGCTTTTCTTTTCTATTCTATTCATTGTTTATCCTTTTTTATTGATTAAATTAAAAGAAGAAAATAAAGAAGAAAAATAAAACACAACAAAAAATCGTTATTGTAAGGTCATCTCTTTTTTATAATATCAATATGATTGCTGAAAAATTGTAAAGTGTAAAACCAAAGATCAATAAAGAAAGTTTGAAAATGCATTGTGACTTTTGATTTCTCATTGATTAAATGCCCTTTACGCTGTGGCCTTTGATTACATGACAGCTAAATAACTTTTTGATCGTTCGATTGCTTATCGATTAAAATGGGGGGATTTCTAATGAATTTTTATTGTTTTCAGATGTTATGCAATATTTGCCGAAGACAATTTTTCGTTATCTCATGTCAGTTACTCGTAATCCACGTGTGAAAAAGTCTAAAAAAAATACGTTCATTGGACTTTTGGATTTTTGTTCGAGAACACGAATAAGAGAATAACGTAGACGGAGTGAAGTTTGAATCTATACCGGGTTTTGAAAACTGAAAAAAAATTGCGCACTAAGGCGACGAGTCACATCGGCTCATTGGTTAGATCATCTAACGCGAAATCAAGTGAGTCAAATAACAAAGTCAGATAAAAATTAGGATAAAGTGTGAAGATGCTCTAATCTTAACACTCTAATGCATAAATTTTCCTCAGGGCTGGGAGTATTGGTACTTGGTTGATTTTTGGCAATAGATAATTAAAAAAATATTCATAATCCTGGATTCCTCATTGTTTAGTCAGGAAATGCGATTGACATTAATCAGAGAACAATCAAATCCATTGTTTAAAAGTGTCAAAAATGTGTCTAATTTGGAGTTCGAATAATTTATTTTGTCAAATTTTTGTTTTTGCACACATTTTTGTTTATAACTTTACAATCACACTACATAGACAAATATTGCGAAAGACAAAAAAAAAGAGAAAACATTGACGAATAAAAATTCCCTTTGAAGCAATGTGAACCGATGTACGGTTTATGTTCTACAGGCGTTCAAATGTTTCCCATCTGGAGGCGGTTGTATGCATTAGAGGGTTAAGCAAGAAAAAATCGTCAATGGTGCTCAGGGGAAAATGATATTCGATGTATACTGATGAAAATCTATTATTACAATGAAATTCGAACAAATTTGCTATATTTCAATTTATATTTTTTTCGATTTTTAAAACTTTCCAGAAAAGGTTAATGTCACGTCTGGGACATTTCGATAAACTTTTCCCAGATTTTACTGTAATATCATCCCAGATTTTACTGTAATATCATGTTTGAAATAAGTTCAATATTCAAAAGGTAATGTCTTTAGTTTATTCATTCAAATTCAAATAGACAGACTGTGTGCACTCTAATTCGAATAGAACCCAAACTCAATATTAACAGAATTGAAGTTCCCCCGTTCCAACCGTCGAATAAGAGATTTCATGGAATTATGAAATGGTAACCAAGCGGTAGCTATGTCAAATTCGTGTGTGTTCACGCCGTTCGTGTCATTCGTGGAATCAACTGTCGGAATCACTCAGAATTCATTCTACTGTCATTGAACGTATCCATTATAGATTCTGATGCAATTTTTTTTTTCAATATTTTACATAAGCAACAATAAAACCCGATAAAAATCAATCAAAACTCGGGCCCTCTCAATAAAACACATTCCCAATTGGCAATCTTTTGCTCTGAAATCAATTTGCATTGAAAATGAGAGAAAGTTTTAACATTTGTTTAGCATTGCGTGTGTACTAAATGTATTCAAAAAAAAAAGAGTTTGTTTTTCGTTTGTTTGTGTTTGTGCATATTGAATGACTTGCCATTGTTTACTAGTAGTAATATTTGTCGTCGTTCTCTCAGTTGACTTGATCGTAGCAGGAGAGTGTCTTTCTCTTCTCATATGATTCAAATAAAATTGGCCATTTCACAAAAGTTAATCGCATTTTATCGGAATTTCCTACGTGAACAATAATTTCTATTTTCGAGTGAGTTATTTTGGAATTCAAGCAAGTGGCCGATTGATATGAAAACGAGAGTCCATTTCAAGTGCAAAAGTTGTGGGTGTGTGTGATGTATGGGCTGTGTGGTGAATATTGTGTGTATATTTGAAACCATTGAAATTTAAGGCGATCGACGAATAATCAAAACAAATCATCAAACAATTGAACGATTCACGGTGAATGAAAACTGACGATGGCGCTGAACGGATTTCTGGATTTTTTCCAAAAGGGAAAGGTGGGTTCTGGCCTACATCTTCGTTCACACAATGTATATGCAATTTTTTTTTGTTCTATTTTTTTCATTCTTGATTTTTCGTTTTGAAAAATCCACTTTCAATCGGTGGCTAATAATCAATTTTTCTCCTAAAAACAGACATTTCGACCGAAAAAAAGATTTACTCAGGGAACAATTAGATACTCGCTACATAAACAAGCTCAGGCCAGTCTTCAATCGGGTATTAATTTACGGCAAGTTGTCAAACTACCAGAAGGCGAAAATATGAACGATTGGATTGCAGTGCATGGTATATATTGGGAAAAAAAATTCGAACGGGGAAAATGTTAATCGATTATAAAAATGAGTTTTTCTAGAAAGGTGGATTTTGATAGAAAGAATCAGAGTTTAGTCCAGAAAATTCATCTTATCTCGAAAAAAAAATTCCAAAATTACCCAATTTCCAATAATAATTTCAATTTTCTGTTCAACAGTGGTCGATTTCTTCAATCGTATCAACTTAATCTATGGCACTGTATCGGAGTATTGTAATGAAACCACATGCCCAACGATGTCTGGTGGACCACGATATGAATATTTATGGGCCGATGGTGAGAATTTTAAAAAGCCAACAGCATTACCAGCACCAAAGTACATCGAATATCTGATGGACTGGACAGAAAGCCAAATCAATAACGAAAGGTACCAATTTTTTTTGGAGGCATGTTTGATTCAGAGAAACATACTAACAAAAAATCTAAACTTAAAACACTAATTTCATGGTTGGTTTTGGTCTATTTAATTATTCGCTTCTCTTATTTATTATGCACCCACTAAATTCTATTCGATGGGCATTAATTCAATGGACATGCATATTTTTCAGTGTATTTCCCGTTACAACTAATGTTCCTTTTCCGAAAACGTTTCAACATCTCTGCCGGAAAATACTGACAAGGCTCTTCCGGGTCTTTGTACACGTGTACATCCATCATTTTGATCGGATCGTCAGCATTGGAGCGGTAAGTTTTGTTTAATTGCGACATTCTTTCGTTTTTATTATCTGGGACAATTGAATAGAACTGTTTTGTTAATTCTTCAACCATAAAAGTTAAAATTATCAGAGTCAAATTGAATTGTTGGATGAAATTCAACAAAAACATTTATTTCAATCTGAAAAATTCGAAATATTTTCAACTGATACGCGTTAAGTTGGAAGTGAACACTTTTGTTAAATGACTAACGCGTAATCTTATCGAGAATAGTAAAATTAATGTCGAAATTGACGCTATGTTGGAATATTTACATTTTATGCGATTTTTTTTCTTCAAAATGAAGCTTAAATTTTGTCTCATTTTTTTCTTCAAAAATTTCATTATTTCCTCTTGCAAAATATTTTTGAAATTTTATTTCACATTTTATTCTAAACATTAGTTTATTTCAAATTGAATTCATTTTAAACATAAATTCTAATCACAATTCCCTTTATATCATTGCCCATTGCAGGAAGCGCATGTAAACACTTGTTACAAGCATTTTTACTACTTTGTTCAAGAATTTGATTTGGTGTCGGCCAAAGAGCTGGAGCCATTATCCGAGATGACTGCCCATATATGTAAAGATTAAGAATAATATGATAAGAGAGAGTGTACCAGCCGGCGAGTAGAAAATTCCTCGAAAACACCAACACATCTCAAACACCAGTTTGAAATCCTGAACCGCACACAAAGAGGATTTTCCTCTTTTTTTTTTAAATGTACAAAAATATAAACAGTTTATTTATTGGTAAATGCGTAATGTTTGTTCGTTTGTTTGTTTTCCAATATACAAATGGTTGTAATTTGTATCTCCATTAGAATAATTTTAATCAGTAATGATATTTAAAAGAAGAGAAAAAAAAATGATGAAGATGAAAGTTCGTAGAAAAATGTTTTGTCTGTCCAAATATTCTACAACGTAAATATACCGAAAATTGCCAACATTTTAACCAAAATGCGACCAAAAAATTTGTTTCATTTGCAATGAATCACCGCAATTTTAGAAACCAATATTAGGCTGAACAATTGTTTTATATCTCAATTGTTTACATATTTTTTAAATTTCATTTTTAATTAATAAATAATTTGGAACAAATCTACTACGAAAATAGTGTGAGTACTAGATCTCAAATGCAAAGTGATAAAAGTCACAAGGTATGGTCGATAAATTCAAATTTAAAAGTGATTTCAATTTAAATCTGATACAAGAAGGATTATTTCTTGCCAAAGGATAAAAGAGAGTCTAGTCCAGGATCAGAAGCTTATCCCCTGGAATGACTCATGCATTCTCCACATATTTCAAGGGAAAAATGGATTGAGTCATGAAATTGCTTTAAGAAGAAAAAAATCGAACAAATCAAGTGTGAATGCAAGTCCGATGAATGGCATAAATTTATGGATGTTCTGAGTTTTTAGTACCGATTTGATGTATAATGTATAGTGATGCTGCAGTGTCCATGCATAGAAATGAAGTATGCGAATATCGTACATCAAACATACACACACACATAGAAGAATGAAAAGTGATCGAATACATTCACATGCGCGCCTCAACTCACACAATTGTACAGCCTAACACGTCAGGGACCGATTTCGATCCAGTTCGCTGTACTGCGTCTTTTCCCCGAATCAAAAATTGCTTCTATTTCACAATCGAATGAAACGCTCGATGTTAATGAAAGACACTCATACACAAACGATGTCGCATCCCATCACCGGATTATGGAGTGTGGCCCCGACAACTGAAACACATTGAAAGCCAATTCACGCTTAAATTCATTGTGTAACATTGTGAATACATGCATATACAGAGTCTGGTTTAACCTAAATATGACTACAAACAAACGTACGGTATGTGTGTGTATGATAGAAGGCAATGGCAAAGCAAACGTAGAAAAAAGACGAGTATATTAGAGGGGAAAATTTATTTCAGTTTGATCCGTAGCGAAATGCAGTTGTTCACAAAACAGTTTTCTTTTTTCAATAAATCAACGCAGAAATTTTTTAAATACCATCTGAATATATAAAACCAAGAAAAAAAAACTATTATCGAAATTGTAAGAAAGAAATTATGTATGGATTTGTATTTTTTTTTAATCGAAATTTAAAACGAGAACAAAAAAAGTTAAAGTAAAGCCGACGTAATCGTCTAAAAAAAACTTGCACACGCACACACACACAGAGAGAGAGAGAGAGAAAATATTGTCTCCGAAAAGCAATTTTCGTATTTGCAAAAGCGCTAAAAAAGACCGATATTGGTAAAGAAAAATCTCTTAAACAAAATCTAAACCATCATAAAAGTAAATCGTTAATTATTAATTTTTTTTTCTGTCGTAAATTCCTAATCTTCCTTTTTTTGATAAATTGTTTTGCGAAAAGAGATGGAGAGTATAGACGATAATGGGGTCTCAATGAAAGAAAGACAAAGACCAAGCTATACATATTTTAATTATGCATACAGAATGTACGCGAATGTACAAACGAACCTATGGCAGAGCGAAGCAGCAGAAAAAAAAGAGAATATGTCGTACACTTTTTGTTATTGCTGTTGCCATGAAAAAAAGAGTATAAACGAGAAGAAATAATGGTAGTTGGCCATGTTGAATTTTTCTACACAATTTAATACGCATTTACTTTGCCTACATATATATATGGAAGAGCTATGTGTCGCTCGATCAATACAAGCGTACCGCGTATGCGTTTGTTGTTGCTTCTCAACAGCTAATCTCTTTCTCTAGAAAATACATGGGAACAAAAATGAAGTTGCCTTTGATCTATTTGAACTATTTCATTTAACAATCATAGCGAAGTTTTCGATGGTTTTTCGCTCGAAATTTTCTTATTTTTTTTAACTCGCTCATTGGTTGCTCTAATCTCTGGCTCTGAATTTTCGCAAGAAAAGGATACACACAGGAAGGTGAAACAGTGTATGGTTTGTAATCCTAGAAAAATTCGAATGTCATAGAAATTGCTTTTTCAAACGACAGTACCGTCTGAGTTATGTTGGTTTTTTTTTTGCGGTATCGTGCAACGGACAGATATTTAGATGCATATTTGACATCCGTTTTTATTTGATTTTTTTTTTAAATAAGAGTGTAATACACGCGCGCGCGTTCTTGACTTATATAAATGTGAATAATACTAATATATCTCGCTAATGCTACTTGCAATTTCGTCATAATTGCAAATATATATAGTATTGTTTGTTGGTTTTGTTTTTTGACGTGAACGGTTCTGCTATCGACACACATGGGAGTAATTAAAGGCGACATAGAGAAAGAGAGAGAGAGAGAGAGAGATATGAAAAATGCCATATAAAGGAATTACGATAATTTTGACGATCGCTGTTGTTTTTGTTTTTGTTGTTGTTGTAGCTGCCGTTATTGTTCGTATTCGTTTCGTTCGCTGTTCCGCTCCATGGGAGAGTAAAGAATAAGAAAAAAATAATATAAATTCAAAACGTGCGCGCAAAGTAACGACTTGGCCTAACCATTATACATTCATCAAAAATCACATACAAACATACACACATTCACTCATCCAAAAATGAAATAGAAACAGCCGTTGAAATGGCATCGTATAAGCTGCACCTGCTTACTATCAATGTATGTATGTGGATAGTATACATATGAAGAAACTTGTCGGTACGAATGGAACACCGAAATATCAAAATGATGAAATCGAAACAGAAACGGAAATTACAATGCTGGCGTATTAGTGTGCCCAAAATGTATGTGTATGTGTATCTACTATTGCGATTGCTGCTACTGAGCTCTGTTCACTCTCTGGTTGAAAAACGTACGCTTACATATACGTGTCCCAAAAACAGCAAACAACAGCAACATTAGCAGAAGCAACCATATGTACATGTTTTCATGAAAGTGAGTCACTACACAATTTGTACACAGAAAAATCTGTGTAAGTGCCAATAAACGACGGCGTCATTCTTTGGCCCAAACTCTCATCGCATCACGCATACACTGTCAATAACACGCTCTCATACAAACACATACAGACATACACACATACAACGAGATACAAACACACATACGCTTACCAAAGCAGAGAAAGAATCAAGAGCCAGCCAGCCATCGTATAGAACCATTTCAAGCTTGAGATTTTTATTCGAAAAAAGCATTATTGAGCAAATTTTCTTCCGAGTTAAATTGGTTGGTTCAGAGAGCACTAAAAACAGATATCAAAAAAGAAACAAACAAACAACAGTCTCTTCTAATGTGTTACTATTTATCTTCTGTGTATCAATCGACAGTATGTATAGCAAAAAAACAAATATGGCCACAAAATCAATATTATCTTTTCTAATTTAATAACAAAAAAAACGAATTGAATTTAACGTCGGTCGTAGCATGAAACAAAAGAGCTACAAACAAAAAGTCGTGCATATAATTCCAAACAAAAGGCAACGCTAGCCGAGAGAGAGAGAGAGAGAGTCTCGCGCAATCATTAATATACTATATAATGGCATTTTAACTAGAGACAGAAAGAGAGCCCAGCTAAAACCAAACTAATATCATTTATTTTTATTCTGCTATCGATTTGTACTTGCATTTTTTTTTGCAGTAAGCCATTTCATATTTTATTTATCTTGTATTTTGTTTGATTTCGTTAAATTCTCGTTCGTTCGTTCGTTGGATGAGCTCAATTTCGATTTTTCGTCTTGAAAGTCGTTCATTCGTTTCCAACCAAAAAGTTTATATTAGATTAAATACGTAGTTTACAATGTAGAAACTAACAAGTGTGTTGTTGTTATTGCAAAAGACAAGATTTCACAACGCAGTAAAAATATATCAACATTCGTTTGCGGGGTATGCAAGTTAAATTATCGGCGAATATAATTTTCTCTGTTCATAGCTGATATGAAACGCTGAACACAATGCAATTAATGAATAGATTTTTTTTCGTAGTTTTTAATGAATGCATTATTCAGCACTGATTTCCCACTGGTACGGTACTTGGCAATATTTTCATAGTTTCGTCTTCATATGGATGGAAAAACGGTTTTTTATTATTATTATTTTTTATTGAACCGATTATTTTCAGCTCGATTCGTACACAGTGGAGTGGTTATTTTATTAGTTTGTTCAAAGTGTGACGTTTTTCCTAGGAAGATTTTTTTTTCTTTGTCTGACGTCATCGAGCCTTATGACCGAGAATGTCCTAGTTACTTGATTTCGATTTCAATCCTTTTCTTTGCGATTCGATTCGATCGATACAAACAAAGAAAAAAAACGGTGCATACAAAACTCATCTATTTAATCCAACCTGAGAACGATGAGCTGATTCATCTCAGACAGACATATATGCATGTTTTACACTCTTCTTTTTTGTTTCTATTCCTTTCGAATATTTATAGATGTAGCAATTTAGTTTGCTTAGTGAAAAACAGACAGAGAGAGAGAGAGAGAAAGAGAGAATGCAACAGATATATGCGATTATTTATGATTGATATATAGTGATGATGACGTATGGCGAACCATACATTGCAGCTACTTTTGAGTGTGACTTGAGTGTCATGATTTCAGTTGTTGTTGTTGTTTTTTCCCGATTCTACTGTTGTTACTGGTCATGATATCCAGCCACAGTAGCCATTACCCGCTATTTTATTGGTGCTACGCAATTGTATGCAAGATTTGTGCTAATTTTTTTTTCGTTTCAAACGATGAATATGAGCTCACTTTTGGCGATCGTTTGATGTGATCAATGTGAATTATGTGAGAGACAGAGATAAAGTATATAAGGAGGAAAAAGAGAGATATACACATCCCAATTGACACCAAGTGTTAGATGATGTCAACTTGAAAAATAACCGCAAACCAACAAAAAAAAAATTACTATATATGAGCCATGAAAATTTCATTATTTGCCAGACAGACCAAGTCATTTTGAGTATTGACAGACGATCCACGCTCTTCATTCAGCATTTTGTTGTTGTTGTTGTTGCTGTTGCTGCTGTTGTTAATACTCATAAATTATGAAATTCCCGCATAGCACCGTATGTGCGTGTCTCTGTGTCTATGTGTGAGTGCGTGTGTCATTTGTTCGTGTCGTAAAATTTTTCGCATTGACCGAATCCCCATTGAAATCAAGCGATTTCAGATCGTTCGTTTCATGGCATTATTGTTGTTTTTTTATATTGTTCACACGTTCCATCGTCCATTGTATAAATATACATAGACATACACATACACCATCGAAGCCTCACGCACATTTATACAATCATTGGTGTGTAAGATGTACTCTAACCTGCCCTCTGTTCAAACGTTCGTTTGTTCGTTCGTTCGTTCGTTCGTTCATCCGTTCACTGTATCTTTGTCACTGTGTGCGTGTGAAACAGGCATCAGCAGAACGACGATTTTTAGTACGCGAACCGTTCGCTCAATGTTCATTTCAACATTAACCTAAATGAAGAGTGAATGTGAACAGGCTAGGCTTACACCTTAAATAAACACACAATATATAGATAGATGGTTTTTTTTACATTCGTTTCAACCTCCGCAAAATTTTGTTCGATTTTCAAGTTAATGGCGAACAATTGAATAGAACGAAATTTATTTATTTATTTTTTCCATTAAAATAGTTACTGAGATTTAGTAGTAAAAAGAGAATAATCAATAGTAAGAAAAGAGGAAAAAAATCGATCGTTAACGAAATGATTTGACAAAGTCTGCATTTTTAAGGTATAATAAATCAAACAAACAAAAATATTCGCGACCAGAAATAGAAAGAAGATTTGCGAAGTAAATGCGCTTTGAAGAGATAAAAAAAAGGTAGCTAAAGGAGACAGACTGCAAAGCATTAGTCAGTGAGACAGAGACAGTTGCCGCCCGTAGTAGCAACAGCAAAAGCAGCCGCACATACAACGACCGAATCGAGTCGAGTCGAGTGTGAATGCCGCACTAATATGCATACATTTGTTGTTGCTTTTGTCAGGTCAATGTGTGCGTGTGTGTGTATGTGTTTGCTCTTGTATTACTGCGAAGAAGCCGAACAGAGAGTAGCATAATGTGTTGGATTTTCGATTAACATTTTGCGTTTTATATACGTACGTCTTTCCAATACAACAACTTTTACTCTACTATTTCAAACGTACCGATACAAAAAAAAATTTCTCTTCATCTTGCATTTTTGGCAATTGTGTTATTTTTTTTGATTACTTTTCGGCTCAGATTTTTGCGAGAAAAATAAAATTCTTAAACAATTTGGTCGAAACCAAATTTCGAGGAAATATTTGCTGAATCGAACATTTGACCAAAGTAAAAGCAATGAATTTCGATGAAAAATGTTCCATTGGATCTCAATTCGATTGGATTTGTTATTAACCAAAGTGTGTTTTGTTTGTCATGGTTTTGTCCTTTAAGTATGTCATCAATTATTTTGAATGATGTAAATGAGTCGATAAATCAACTAGAGGCGTCCATTTTTTGTTCAAGGCTTCATGTACTCGATGCATTTTTTTTAATTGTTCTTCTTTTCATCGATGAGGTCGATGCCCGCACCGTCGTCAATTATTTCGCAAAACCGTTTTTTTTTTATTTCCACCATCTCACTTCTCTACACACTTTCTCTTTGTATCTCATTCATTCTTGTTGGCCGACTTGATGTGTGAATTTCTCGCTCTACTACTCATTACTTCACTAGTGACCGATCAATTCTTCAACCGAAATTTAGCGTTAGCACAACAACGGGGATATGCGAAGAAAATAATAATTATGATATAAACACATACGGGAAGTGGTTTTATTCAATTGAATAATGAATACACTTGAATACGAGCTGAATAATAAAGGAAACACCAGGGCTCTGATAAAAATCAGTGTGCTTACAAACGAAAACAAAATTACTCGACGTGCGCGTGGCCAATATGCGTTGATCCGATACTGTTTACTAGATCAGTGTGCCTTTTGATATTAGTCATAAGAATGCCGATGAATATTAGCTCAATGAACTGATGTTTTCTCCATTCTTTCTTATCTTTTGATATTTCCAGCTATTGAACGATACATAAATTAGAGAAGAAAACTAAGGCAAATTTGAAGAAGAAAAAAGAGGCAGAAATTATGGCTGAGCCCGATTTCGATGCCCGGAATGCAATGGAAGACGAAGACTTAGAAGATGGCGAAATTGAAACGGACGAGGAAAATGAAGAAGTGAAACCAGCAGCACCAGTAAAGCCGGCGATCAGTGAGCCGGTGAAGAAATCCAAGAATACCGATGATGATTCGAAGAAAAATGATGGCAAGGGCAAAAATGATCATCGCAAGTCGACACCAGATAACAGTACAGCTAAAAGTAAAAAGATATCAGCTAGCGATACCGTTGCAAAGGGTAAGTACTTTTGTTTCTTTGATTTTATCACACGTAAATAATTTCGTTGTGTGCTAGATTATTCCTCTTCAAAACGAATTATCAATCGTTTTCATCGCCGTTATTAATCAATAATTCATTTGGTTTCTTTTTATTTCATTCGTCGTACAGACGACTGGGCGGGTGATGTAGAAGCGCTTCTTGCAAAGGCGCTACAGAAAGATGGCATTGCGCCGAAACCAGTGAAATTAAATTCAAACAAATCCAAGGATGACACAAAGGACACCAGCAGTAAGGATGTGAAAGAACCAAAAGGCGAAAGTAGTAGTAAGTCGAGTAAACACAAGCGCAAACATAGTAAAAATGATAAAGAATCGCAGCGGAAAAAGGCACGACTCACTGACGACGATGCCGAACGATCCTATCATTCAAATGATTCTGAGGATTTTGATGAGTATGAAATGATGAATGTGAGAGGTGGCAGTCCACCATCACATGGTGGCCCATCGCAGGGCTCACAAAAGCAAAATGCACTGTATTATGATTCGGATGCGAGCTATTCATCGCCTGAGAGTGAATCGGGCGACCACAGGCGACGCAATCGTGGCGGTGGAGGTGGCGGCGGAGGCGGCAGCAATAAACGCAACCGTGGCGGCAACGATCGTAATTCACGTCGAAATCATCGCGGTGGTAATTCCAAACGCGATCATAAACGGCGACGCGACGATTCTGATGATGAAAACATTAGTCATAGCAATAATACCGGTGGCGGTGGCAACAATCGAAGCAATAACAATAATAATCAACCGCGCAAAGCGGAACTGTGTAAATTTTATCTGATGGAATGCTGTGCCAAAGGTGAAAAATGTTTGTATATGCACGGCGATTTCCCATGTAAATTTTATTATCTAGGAATGAAAAATCATAATCGTGAAAATTGTAAATTTTCACACGGCAAACCGCTGACCGATCAATTACGGGCCGTACTGTTGAAACATTTGGAAACGGCACCAAAGGAAATTCTTGGCGATTTTCCACGAATCGCGCGCGAAAATGCGATCAATATGATAAATGCACAGCATCAAAAGTTATTAGTAAAATTTGGCATGGAACCCGAACCCAGTACAAATCCAGCAAATTCATCGCAAACATCCAAATTACCATCGTTACTGGACATTAATCTGGATAAATATCAGCCACCATCGAACAATGATCACGGCCTCGGCAACATGAAAAAAGATAAACCACGGAAGAGCCGATGGTGCGACCAAAGATCCAACGAATCGAATACCAATCATTCATCGCAGAATACCAACAATTTGTCACACAGCAATGCCGCCGCAAATTCAACCAACGAAAATGATATTAAACTTAGCTCGCTCACCATTGGCACACTGACATCCGAAGAACTGACCGAACTGGATAAACTCACCAAAATGGGCATCGAAACATTAAGCCAAATTGCACAATTGACACTTCTACAAGTGAGTGAACTCGGCTTGAGTATAGCTGTCATTTCGGGGCTACAATTGAAAGCAGTTCAGGTAAACAATCGATTTTATGTTGAATTTATCGCAATTATTTATGATTTATTATCAAAATCTTATAGACTTTTTGAGCATTTCCATCTAAAACAAGAGCTCTGTCAAAAAAAAGGAATAATTTCGTTTCCTAACACATTTTAACATTCATTCAAAATATTCTTCCATCTACACCGGCCGGATGTATTGTCTGAAAATAAACATGAATGGGAATGTACGGCTGTGTGTGTTGGAACATCAACTTTGCCATAATATAATCAAATGCCTCATTTTCAGTCTTACCTATCTATAATAATAATGAAACATCAAATTCACCACTAAATTTCATTCGCAGACGCTACAAAATAAACAGAAGCAGCAACAGCAGCAACAGCAGCAACAACAACAGTCGTCGAAGAATAGCAAAAATAGTACAGCGTCAGAGCATCAAAATCCATTCTCATCAAAAGCAAAAGAGTTGTTGAGTCAAGATCAAGATATGCGAATACCGATGAATGCATCGAAAGCAAATGATAAATTGGAGTTGACCAATCAAGATGTGGATATGCGTATTTTATCCATGCCACGACAAACTGGCATGGATAAATCCAAATATAAAAAATCCGAAGCAAATAACTACAACAAAAATACTCATTCATCCGACAAGTCAAATGAATCGGCGAACGCATCGAGAAAAACAATTGATTATTCACAATATTTAAAAGATGCCGCCATCGATCCAAATCAATCTGACTTGGAAGATTCAATAGGTACGTATCATTTATACTGAATATCCAATTGATTCATTTTTAATTGTGAATTTAAAAGAAAAACAAGTAAAAAAAAAGAAAATTGATAAGTTAGAGTTATTAACGATAACCAACTAATTCATTTTCTTACTTTTGAACGCAGAGAGTGAATCATTAAATAAAGAGAAGAAGAAAGGCTATGACAGTGATGAAGATGAAGCCAATACATTAGTAATAGAGGAAGAAGATGAACCAGTACAACTCGAAGAGTTGAATCCAGAAAATGATGCGACTGGACTTCACAAGATGAATTCAGCATTGAGCGTAAGTATCGGGTTAATTTTGATGGAAAAAAGTTCAAACATAAAGGTTAATTGCTTTGAAATGATGTTAATCATATACAAAACTTAAATGAACGATAATTTTTAATTAGAATCTTAGTTATCATACTAATGATTTTATTGCTCTAGTTGGCATTGATCAAATTCTCCATTCCGTGGATGCTTTAATATTAATTCAAATCTTGTTCGTATTTTTTCTTCAGGATAACACAAGCGAATTCAACTCACAAGCGTCTACTTGGTTTGATTCGCAACGCGAGCCCAGCGATATGGCAAACTCATTACCCAGCCCTGATCCAAATTCAGATCCATCAAATCAAAATGAAAATATCTTGCCAGCATTTTATGCACCATCATCACTATATCCGACAAGTAATAAAATCGACTTAAGCTCATCCGTATCACAATATTTGAAAAAGGACAAAGACAGCGTACAAAAGACTGATAACTATAATAGCCAAGCGGACAGTGGTTTCAATACGGAACCTCTTGATGGTAAGTGATTTTTACTTTGGGAGATTTTTTTTTTGTTCACTTGAACACATTTTCATATCCCTTACTAACCCAACGAGAATGACTTAAGGAGAAAAATTTTATTTATTTATTTTTTTCTTGACTTTTCATTTGCTTTCCAGATAATGAATCACCCAGTCGATCACCGTCAACAAGAACATCATTCTATTCGAGGTACGCATTTCGACTCAATTTTTATTGAAATTTTGATGCAAAAAATTCATAAATTTTCTTTTCAATTCATTTTTATTCCAAATTTTGCATCTTTTTTCTGTTTTAAATCTGACCTTCGAATCGATTTGTCTTTGCTGTTCTAAATCGAATCTTCATTTCGAATATCTACTGATCTTTTCTGAAAAAAAAAATTAAACTTCTCCTTTCTCTTCATGAAACTCATAGGCAAATACCCGAAACGAATCACCCGGCTCCACAAGCACTCGATGAGAAACCATCGCCAACCGTTGATTATGACAGTTCGTCAGAGACGAATGCACGAAATAATTGTAGTTCACCACCGGTGCTGGTCAAGCCGATACGAAAAAGTATGTACGAAGTGAGTTCGGACGATGAAAATCAAAATGATGATTGCATTCGATCGCCCAGTGATGATGACGATTCACAAGATTCACGGAATAAAAATGCATTTTCGTTGAGCAAAGACAAAGATATGCGCATCCCAATTTTTGAGGATTATTCAAACGGTGATATTGACCTGCGACTACCATTCAAACCAGTTATGGCCAATTACATACCGGCCACGGAAATTGATGCTGCAATCACTTCACATGCACCGATCACATATGAGGTAAGAGCTGTTTCCGTTTGTACTCCTTAAACTGAATTTATTTTAGAATATGGAATTTGATTTTTTTTATTAATTTATAAAAACATTTTATTTCCATAAAATAATCATGGCTCCCACGCCTTGGGATTTCGAATTAATCGTTAATTTCTTGTATTTTCTCCCCCTCATTTTTCTCTTTTGCAATTTTTTTTTTCTTCTTTCTACTTTCAATTTTAAACTAGGTGATGGAGGTGGATATTCCAAAACCGGACTACAGTGAATTGCGAAGAAGTATTCCAACGCATAAAAATACGCTTGATCCGCGTCTCAGACGGATATTACGGATAAAAGAAGATCCGGACACCGAATTATTTGCATTAAGCATAAAAGCGTCACCATTTTCACCGCCGCATGAGCCCGAAGCGCCCACCATTACAGCAACCAAACTAGATAATCCAATAAGCGGTGATCCGCGACGGCAACGAACCGATCCACGTCGTCCAAATGCGCACATTGGCGCTGGCACAACGGCGTCAAATGCCACAGCCTCAGTATTAAATAAGCAACCATCATCATCGTTATCATCATTGTCGTCACAACCACAACGTTCGGTGCATTTGGATATACAGAACATTCTACAGAAATCGAATTGGTACAAGGACTGTAGTTCAAAGCAAAAGATTATGGTCAATCAACAGTTGGCCATTGTATCGACTGAGTTGAAAAAATTTCATGCCGATCCATCGGACAATAAGATATTTGATTTAAATTTTATTAATCAGAATCCATTGCTGCAGGAGGTATTAACCAATTTAGGAATTTTCATTAGTGATGACGGTGAATTTGTGCAGCTCGATCAAACAACGGGTTTGAGCGGTAAAGAAATGTCGGGTCGTACGGGTGCCGGCAATTCGCAAGGAATAGTTGATTTAATGTCAATACCAATGGACGTTGACTACCTACGAAATCAACAGCAACAACAGGAAGTGCAACAGCAACAGCAAGCTGCATTGCAAGCGCAAATCAGTGCACTGGGTGGGCCACGATTCCTTGGTCAGGCGGGCGCAACAGCACAAATGCTCGCTGGCTTTGCTGGATCATTGCCGGGTGATTTAATACGGCCCGGAATTTTAGGTATAGCACCAAATATGCCTTTGAATGATGCCTATAATCTCATACAAAACGCCAGCCAAAATCCATTCTTTGGTAATCGAGGCTCGGGTGGTGGTGGCGGTAACGGAGGCGGAGGCGGCGGCAGTAATAATGGTGGTGGTGGTGGTGGCGGCAACAATCGACGCACCGGCGGTGGAATGAGACGCAACCAATTCGATAGAAATAATTCACGGCGTAAGTGAATGTATATGCAAAACAAACAAACAAATAAAATTCTCGGGTAAAAGAGGAACAAGCGCTTTCCCAAAATGATGATTATTTGATTCCATGAAAATATGCAATATATATCTCAGTCTATCTCAGTCTTTCTATCTTTCTCTATGAATGAAGTAAAAAAAAAATACAAAAAAAAACAAAACCGAACGCGATAACACAGAATAGCCGTCGAAGCGCTTCTTTGTCTCTTTACCACTTTTCTGCGAATACGTGCAAGAAAAGCCAATTAATGGCTTTTCATTTCTTCCTGCCGCGAATCAAGCGAAAGAAGATGAACAATATAAAACATGAAAAATGCTATGCTATGTGTCCTTGCAACAGAGATGAATTTACGATAAAAAATGATCAGAAGAGGAAGAAGAAAACAATGATGTAATATGTATGCATGCATGATGCGAGCGAAAATACAGAGAAAGAGTGTGTAAGCCGGTACAAAAAGCAACAAAAAATGAATGAATTCTTTATGATTTAAGGGTTCCTTAGATATACATATGGCATATATAAATATATATATATATCACACTGATAATGGATGATTTTTGGGATTTGATACACATCAACGATGAGAAAAAAGAATCAGAGACGCAAATCTGATGACATGATTTATATAAACAGAAAAAAAAGAGAAGAGAGAAATAGAAAGGAACTTTCGCTAAAATGTTACTGAAAATGAAAACATTTTTTTTTGCTTAGTATATTATAAAATATCAATCACAATGTACTTCAAATTTGTTTAAACGATGGTTGAAAAAATGACGTAAAGATGAGACTCAAAAGAAAAACAGAAAAAAAATTTTTATTGATCAATGAGTTGAAGAACGAGAAGAAGGAAAAAAAAGCATCGCATTCTTTTTTATAAGTATCACACATTTATTTTATTGAAACGAAAAAAAATTAATATTGATAATAAAACTGAAAATTACGCCAACTTGTTTGTTTCCACAAAAAAAAAATCGAGTGTGTATGTTAAGATTCAAACATTGGAATGAAGCACCGCGTACACCCGTTTTTTGTTCATTTTCTCTTTCGATTTCCATGACCGCATTTACTGCCTTAGTTAGCGCGAGTTAGCACACATAACAATTCGTTCGTGTGTCATCCCTCTTGTGCTGCCGCACATATTTCCAATACATGATGTGTGTGTGCATCTAGTGATTTTTTGTTTTGTTTTGTTTTCATTTCGAAATGGACACCCATCGGATACATGTAATATATAGTGTATATGTATGAAATCGGTTCATTTTTATTTTCTCTTTTTTCTGTCTTCTTGGAAAATCAAGAGCACACATATCACCATTACTTTGTAACTAATGACAACCGTTTCGGAATGTGGAATTTGGAACGGCAGCTCTTTCGCTCTTTCGCTTCAGATTGAGTGTGTGTATTGGCTGGATATGGTGAACTCAATTTCAAAAAGTCACACTCAGTCCACAACACATTTTTGCCGACACAACCAAAGTCCAAACAAAGCAACGACATTGACAACAACAACAACAATAAGCACAGTACAAAGCACAAGCACACGCAGTTCATAGACGTGTTTTTATGTCGTTTTTATATGTTAACAGTAGAGAGACGTTCATATTGTCCTTTTGGCTTTTAAGCACCCCCTACCGATATGTATGTCCCTACAATGACATGAAAAACGAAAAGAAAAGCGAAGAAAAAAAAGCACACATACACACACACACAGGTGCAATAACTGAAAATATGGATTGATATGTATGATACGCGATGTATTTAATATATTCATATCGGTGTTTTTGAAAGCAATCCGTAAAATGATCGATTGCCGCCACCGCCACCGCCGATGACAATCACGATGGCGATGGAGATGACGACCAAACACTCGTTGGAAAGCAGGAATCACATTGCCTGTTCGTATGCCATTCAAATCCATGTTTTTGTTGTGGTTGTTGTTGGTGATAGAACCAATCAAAGCCGCTGAATAAAATCCAAACTTTTCCTCCAAACAACAAATCTCAGCCCGTTTGTCAACAAGACAACGCGACAGAGAGAACCAAAACGAGAAAAAAAAAAGTCATATTAAATTTTCATGAACGGCAACTTTCGACTCATCAAATATTACTCAAGCAATTTGATCACAAAAGGAATTATGATGTAACCTGAGAAAACGTCATATTATGTATATTTGTGTGCCCGGTGAGCAATGAAGACAACAAAAAAAAACCTCTAGCAGCCTTTTTCAGAGCACATTAGCCACGATGAAAAGACTGTCGATTTTTTTTTCGTCATTCAGTTGTTGATTTTTTTTTCATGTTGTTTTCATTTCTATTAAAAGAGAAAGAGAGAGTGAAAGCCATTTGTATGGATTCAAGTGAAAATAAAATCCTTTTATTTCAACTGTACAATATCGTTCGACATCTGTTGGAACTCATTCATACCTCCTTCCTATAAAATTGTCCATTTTCTCCTTTTCAAACAGTTTAAAACATCTGAGGTTTTGTTTTCTGTACATTACCAGTTGTTGCCCACTTCTACTGCAAAAAAAGCAAGATCGAAAAAACTCCTTTTCTACAACTTGAAAATTTAAAAGGACCACCCAGGTCTCTATCAAAACGATAGAAGAAAAAAAAACATGTTCAAGCAGAAAGACTACAAACGAAAACAACCGCTCACAAATCGACGAATATTTGCTTGCTTGCAGTTTACTTTCCTTTTTGATCATGTGCTTTGCATGTTATACACTGTTCAACGGCAACCGAATTTCGAAAAAAATGCGAGCGAGCGCGCAGCTAGCACTCTTTCTCTCTCCCTCTCTCTTTCTTTCTCGACACGGACACTCGATATTGCTTGCCAAATCAGTCGAAATGCAAATGTGAACTGAATATCAAAGAAGAAGAAGCAGCAAGAACAACAACAACAAATAAATAAATAACGAACAAATATTATATATACATATATTTGAAAAGAAGAAGAAGAAGAAGAAGAAGGGATAAAAACGACGAAACACCTGTCCTTGTTATTTAACATTGATTCGTGAAAATAATAACAGCAATGTTAAAAGCTTCGACGTATTTGTGAAGAGTGAACAGCAGCAACGTGAACGAACGGCCGAAGAGAAGAAAAAAAAAGAAGAAGAGCAATACGAATTGTGTGTGAGTGTATGTCTGTATAGAGGTATAGAGAGAGGAATATATGAGAGAAATTATTTTTATTTTCATTTTGTCATCCGGGAAAATCAATTAAAACGGTCGTTACCAGCAGCGTAAAATGCGGCGATTTTTCGAGTTTTTTTTTCTCCCCTTTTGCTTCCTTTCTTCAAACCGAAAATATACCGAATCACATAACCTAGAGCAGCGAAGCGATGGGCCGCCGCGCGTGCACAATGCACACGGAACAACAAAACGATTGTAGTAATTATAGTCAGATGGGCTAAATGCTACTTCTATTTGCTAATGTTGGTACAAAAATGTTGTCGTGTGTTTTTTTTGCTTCTCTCGTATGTTGCTCTCAGTTCGTACACAAATGCATGGAGTACGACCGTTTTTTATTTTTCATTCTTTTTGGAAGCGGCTGCCTCGTTATTGATGCTCAACTCATTTTTTTCTTATCTTGCTCACAAATTCACGAGATTTACCGCTATAAAAGCAAAATTTTTTGTCCACGTGTAATGTTTGGGTTTTTTGTTCGCCTCCAAATGTGGCCCCGTCATCATACGGCCAAAAACCATATTGGCCATGCTACAAAACTGTTATGCCAGCACAACAACGGATTATGTGACAACACCATATGCTATGAATGAACCAGCTTCGCATGATTTTTTTTCCTTCATGAAATGATGTTTTTTTTTATAGATTGAATGCGATCAACAACTTCATATTTTTTAGCTTTTTTCAGGATGCTCTTTTAATTTAGCAATAGATTTAATGCGTGTAGTTTAGCCGAGCGTCTTAGGTGTCATGCGAGTCTTATGAGTCAACACGAAAAATGTAGGCAATTTTGCGAGTTTTTCATATGAGTTTGCGAGTCACTGTTTCTTCGAGAGAAAAAATTCGACTGACTCACGTTGATTCGTAGATTTGTTGAAAATACTCTGTACTTTCTGTGGTAGGACTCGCGAGTCAATTTATGTGAATTTTTGTGAGTCAGCACTGACTTGCGATGGCAAATAAGCCTCTCAAGTTGAGCAATGGATCATTATACAATCTTTAGGGTAATTCTTGGTCTTTAATTCTCTTTGCCCGTATTTTTGGAACGATTCTTTTCAAAAGCATTTTTGAACTCTTTTTTTTTTAAATAAACAAAAATGATCTTTCTATGAATGAAGATTTTTCTTTGTCTTGTTTACATCTCCTGATGCATGCTTTTGTTACATGAAACGTAATGTAATCAAGAATTTAAAAAAAATATGTGGAAGTTCAAGGTCTTAAATGGTTGGAAAGAAAAGAATATACGATAAAACCGGAGAGATATCTCTTGTGTATAAACACACTAAGCTCTTGATTTGTAGTTAATTATCATTATGGCGGCAATTTAGGTGAGTATTCTATCTTGAACTGAAAAATGAAGTGTCTTTTGTTCATTTGTGCAAGCTCTAGATTTCTTTTCGAAAACTGATCTCCATTTGAAATGATGTGTTGTTTACATGTATGATTGTAAATCATTCCTGATATCTCTTGAATATCATTTTATTTGAATGGCTTTTATTGTCATCGCTACTTATGGTCTTAGAATTGAATGTTTATTATACGATGTCATAATTTATGATTTGTGCTGAAATAACAGCTGCAATTCACGTTGTTTACACTTGTAAAACAGCCCGTTCCTCACTGCAATTAACTAATCTTGTGCATCTAAAAATGGTATCGAGGCTTTCAAGTTTAACCATCAATTTTTCCGCCTTCGAAGCATCAATCATGGCATTTTGCTTGCATCATCATTCGAATGGTCGATTTTTTTGCCCTTTCAATCTTTATTCACTTCCTCTTCTTCTATTCAAATATAATCAATTGAACCATTACCTCGAAACGGAAACGAGTTTATTTGCGAAACGAAACGACCTGATATACCTACAATGTTTCGCTATAATTTTAGTGCATTCGAACTGTGTGCGTATGTTATCAATGCGATAGCCGTCAAACGTAGAACGTGACAAGTGGACGATTTCACACTCAACTACAGGCAATGAATGATTGGTATTGTTGATTCAGAACGAATTCATGGTATTTGCTTGTAATGGTGTGATTTTTACATTCAAATGGAAAACATTCGAAAAGCAAATAAAAGTGCAACAATATTTTACACTCGATGATCTATTTGATAATGCTATGAAAAGTGTATGTATCGCCTTTGTCGCAAGAATTCCCCCGTGGGTATCTCTTCTTTTTCTGTTTCTTTCCAAACACTCAAAAAGTGTAGATAATTGATAACACAGCTCAAACACAGATAACAAACGATACATGATACATTTTAACGGATAAGATAGTTTCACGACAGAATTGGACTGACGCTTCTTTTACATGAACTTTTTTAAAAATCATGTTTCGATTGAATTCAAATGTCATTGGACTTTTGTTTCGAATAATAATCTGAAATTAAAAAATATATTTTTGTACTTGAAGATAATAATCCCAAAAGATTTCCAAAATCAAAGAGAGAAAAATTTGCCTGGGCTTATCCAAGTTAAAGACATTAAACCAAGAATGATCGATTTAGTCAAAAAAAAAAAACGATTTCATTAACGTATGACGTTTGAATGCTTATCGAATAAAAAATAATCGAAAAACGACATCTACTGAATTTTACACGTCAATTTTGAAAAATACATTTTTAATGACAAAATCTTATTATAATTCAAATTTCCTTGTTTTTTATGGTTTTCTCGAGTTTCTACCCAAAAGCATCTGGCCATATATGAAGAAAACAATTCGAACGAACACTTCATTCAGATTTATCAATTTGAACCGAAATGACTTGTCAAAAAATGTCGATAAAGTCAACGTTTTCGGCGGTAGTTGTGTATCAAGTCAAATATTCAGCAACCGGAAATATTCCTCTCACTAAATGAGCATAATTCGGCGAATTTCTAATGAGCGTAAAATGGGCGTAAAATGAGCGCATACAAGTAGCAAGTGTTTCACAGTGAGTTTTTCCGCTTTGGAAATTCTTGACCGTACCCGCCGACCGTATGAGTATTTTTCGACTAAAAATAATATTTCTTTGCAAGTTCTTCTTAATCCGCAATCGCATGTATCTAGGCTGAAACAGCATGCCTATTAAAAACGGCGGCGTGAAGACAGAGAACGAGAATGTATAGCGGCATATGAGAGCGAGTGTCTGATGCGATTCGTATTTCTTTTTTTTCATTTTCCTTTTCGTAAACATTCTTATCAATTTGTGTCGGACTGTGACTGCCGTCAAATTCAATGGAGCCTAGCAAATTTGTAAGCAAACCAAAAAGACGAGATCTTTGCTTTGATGAAATTTGAAGTTGATCATGAGCAATTTTATACGATCAAGTTGAGACGATCACAATAGCCCTCAAATAACGATCGATTAGTTTGTTCCAGGATCAAAGATAACCGATGTATGTAGAAATGTATACCGATCAAAGATCAGGAAAACTCGACCATCATCAAGATCAAAATTTGATCATCAGATCAAAATCAGATTTTCCTTTAAATAAAAAACGATTTTACTCTCGTACGCCGAATATTCAACCTTTTAAATGCTTGACTTTTTAAATCATTTAATTGAAACTGAAAAAAAAATCCCTAATTTCAAATTCATTTCAAACATGTTTGCATTTACGCCTTCATTGGCGTATCCATTAATCGCAAACCGGTTGAAATATAATGGAAAATTGCCACGTTGCTTCATTTCGTTCGTAACGATTCGTAACTTACGATTTAAATGTTGTTATTGTTCCGAAAGCCAATCAATTTGACTTGAAGATGCTGAAAAATAGGCGAAAAATTATCGCGAGAGATCGGAAAGCAAAAAAAAAAAAACAACGTGTCAGATCATTCGTTGAAATGAATTGGAAAATATATACAAAGAAAATGTTGCCTGTCGAAACAATTCGAAAATACATTAGTTAGTTGTTGAACATTTCAAATTGATGTGGCTGTCGGTGGCTATGGTGTCTCTCTCTCTGTATGTGTGTGCGTGTGGGTCAAAATGTTGGCCTTAAACAAAATAAACGAATTTGTAATATTTCGAGTAAATATTTAGTAAGTCTTTCAAAATCAATTTTATATGATCTGATGAAATATGAAGGTGTGTTGCACGGTGTTCACAATCGTTTGGGATTTGTTTCGTGTGTGTTATTTCTTCTTCTTCTTCTTCATTATTATTATCAGAGAATATTCATCAGGCTGTTTTTGGTCTTTAGCCAAGAAAATATTCGAGGAGAGTGTAATGCCACGTAAATGAAAAAAGAAGAAGGAAGAGGAGGAGGAGGAGAATCAGAAGCGGTCGAAAATTAGGCACTACGGCTCACAAATCACGTGGTTTTTACATTTTATTTGTACCACGTGACTGCCAGCTGTCGATTTCTAAATTGTGCTGCAATTTTTCTGCTTCTTCTCGCATTAAAAAGTGCAGAGCGCTCGTTCAATTTGTATGATTGTATGTGAAGAGAAGGAGCGATCAGGCGAATAAAATTCGACGAAAACGCATATTCTCGAAAACTATTCGAACAAGTTTTGAGAAATCACTTGAGCGAGAGCGAGGGTGGGAGAGAGTGAAAAAGATCAATCTACTCGATTTAGTGAAACCTTGACGAATTTTCGACGGGCGGTTTTCAAACACGTTAATCCACGACGACAACTGGAATGTTCGAACACAAAATTGAACAAACCAAAAAATTAAAAAGAAAAGCTTTTCACAATGGCATGCACCGCACATCAGCGGCCGGACAAATGCATCGATTTTTAATTTCATTTTGATTCAATTAAATGTTAAACCAATCATTTCGATAGTTTTTTTTTTTAAATCGCAGCATTGACGTCAAAACGAAGGCAAAGAGGGAGAAAATCACACAATCCATTTCTGCATACAAAAAAGCTCGTTTGATGAACAAATTGCAAAAGTTTTTGATTTCCCTACGGAATAATGCTGAAAATGTTGACAAAAGTTGATGAGAAATAAAAAATCAAATAAAAACTACATTTTAGTCCAAATGAAGAATTTGACCGAAAAATGAGATGCGAAATGTACCGTATTCACATGTTGTTGTTGCACGGCGCGCCGTTACGTCTGAAATTTTTGAAAAGAGTTCGCGGTTTCCGTAGTATTTCGTGTTATGTTTTCTGTTGATCGGTTGTTATTTCGCTTCCATGATTTTAGGATGACTGTCGCGACTGGTTCGCGCGCGCGACTCTTGCTCCTTTTCTCTCTCTCTCTCTCTCTCTCTCACTCGTGAAATCTATGTTTTACAAATACGTCGAATGAGCGATTTTCAGCAGTCAACGACAGATAGCTGAGGATATATGCTGAGCATAGAAACTCAGTAAGCTGAGATTGGGACATTTTAACTTTATGACGCGTAGCCCATATAAATGCATGATGAAATGCACGAAATTGTATCCGTGTCATCATAAATTTGTATGGACTACACGTCATAATGTCAAAATGTCCCAATCTCAGCTTGCTGAATTTCTATGCTCAGCATATATCCTCAGTTATCTGTCATTTTCAGCCGGTGATTATTCAAATGTAAGACTTCCGAGTCCTTGAAGTGTTCATTTCCATTCGAGTTTCGTATGATGGAAATTCCGTTAACGGATGCAATCGTAAATTCCAAGCATTTCGGCAAGCTTTCGAGTGCTTTTTTTCCACTTAGCATATACACGCAAACAAACCCATCGACGACGACGACGACGACGGCGACGGCGACGCCGATGCTTTTCCACACGCGTAAATTTCGTCCGCCTGCCAATGTATTGGTAAGTAAAAGTCATAAAAAATAAGAAGAAGAGCAGTTAAGTAAAAGCGCTTTCAAAATCGATAAACAATGAGAAAATCGATGGATTGAAACAGTTGCAACAAAAACGAATCGAAAGTGGAATTTTGGGGAGCCACTTGACTATCGACTTCCGTATTGTATTCTATTAAGGTTAAGTACTCCAATTCGACGTGACTGCATCAATGCCATATCATATTTTTGTTGAGGTGCCTTTTGTTTCAAGATCATATGACAGGCAACACGAGCTAACACATACACACAAAGAGAGAGGGAGGGAGAGTGAGTGAGATATAAGGGCTATTGTTAAGCAATCAGTTCAAAGGGCTCCGCTTTCTCGTACATCTGTAGTCGTCATTGTTTCGAGTCATAAATTATTCCCAAAAAAAAAATAACAACAACCAATACCACATACACACGATGAAGACGAAAAAGAGTGGTATATATGTTAATGAAAATGAGTTAGAAACATTAGCGAGTGGCGTTTTTTTTTGGTTGTTGTTGCTTTAATTTCGGGTTGGCATTCAACCATATACAATACAACCCCTGATGAGTATTGAGCAGTCAAGTCTTCGTCACGCAATTGAAACTTTCCGTCCGAAAAGGAATATCGTTTTGATTTTCTCAACTGAGAAAAATTCGAAGTGCCACCAATACATCAGCAGGAGCACGATGAAAATGTGACGAGGAAGACGAATGAACAGAGAAACGAACAAATATAATAATAGTAATAATGGTGAAAAGAAGAAATTGAATCGAGCATACACACGCAATATTTCCTAAACACACTCACATATGGAAAGAGAGAACGGGCCAACGAGAGAGCGAAAGCAAGAGAAAATCTGTCAGAGATATGATGCGTTTGCGCATAAGTAAAGATCAACGAACATCCATTCGAACGTTGCACGAACATATTTTCGTCGAATGAAAATGTCTTTGATGACCATTCGGAACTGTTTCTATTGTAAAATTGGCACGGGGTTGAGCATAAATCGCATTCCAATCGAACGCTATGGGCAATAAAATATGATCTCGTTGAGGGTGAAAATGGATGTCAAATGATTGTTAAGTGGCAAAAGTGTATAATATTCAAATCGATGAACAAACTCGATTTTGATGATCACTTTTGGCTCAACCCTACATCAATATGCCACGATTTTGGCGACTGAACAACCGAAGAATGCGCCCAAGCATGCGCACCACCATCACTTTTCATATTGCCCAATGAAGTAAAATTTGTGAGCGAGAGAATGTGTTGAGATATTGCTTGCCTGCCTGCCTGCGCTCGTTCTCTCATCAACACACATACACACACACACTCTCTCTTGTTTGTGCATGTGTTTGTGTCCGTGAGCCAACATTTTCCTATCGCCAAAGCCAAAACGGCCCCAGAGTAATTACTTGGATGCACGGTGGGAAAGCGAGCGGGCGCCAAAAATTTCGAGAGAGAGAGAGAGCGAGTGAAATGAAATTTTTCGAGGGAGAAACTGTGAGCGAGAGAGCAAAAGGCGAAAATGATGTGGAATTCCCGATGGTTTAAATGTCTGTGTGCCCGAACAACGATGATGTAGTGCAAGCATATTTGACGTCTATCTGAGTATGCGTACAATCGACATCCTTAATGCTGTATCCCTGTGCATGCACCGACTACCAAACACACACACACACATTAAATGTATGTGTGTGAGAGAGAGAGAGACTAAGCGGAAAAAAGAGAAATATATAAACCCGAAAAGAGTATAACGGTCGCGCGTCGAATAAAATACACAGCGCAGCAACAACAACAACAACAACAACAATACCGAGCATGCAGTGAATGAAAAAGCTCGCGTTTTCATATATACGATTTTTCTCACCACGACTATCTTTTTTTGACAGCACCAACTAGAATAGTGTCAATATCGAGCAGGAGGTGCTCATACGATAAAACCATTTCAACGTTTTGTTTGTTCCGCGCGTCTGTGTTGAAATGTCATACAATTAATTGGTTATAATTTTTATTGGCTAAATAGATTAAAAAAAAACGAAAAGAAAACAACCAACCAAACCAGATAAAGAACAAAAGAAAAACCAAAACGAAAAATAAAAATTAATAGATCCATCTATTTATATATCACACCTAATAAAGGACAAAAAAAAACAACAACTCCAAATATACACATTTAACTAGTAACATTAAACGGAAAGCCCCAACAAGAGAAAAAAAAGAAGAGCAAAGAAAAATAATAATAATCCAAATACCATATAGTCCAACAAGTTTATTGATCGCTAAACTAATCACAGCCAATACATACAAATGCAATCTATATAAAAAAATCAAAAATTATTATAAAATATCCTGTGTGTAATTTTCCCATACAAATTTTTACTTCCTTACATCATGTAAACGATTAAATTGAATTGAAACAAAAAAAAACGAAAAAAAAATTAATTTTTGGTTGTAGTTAAACGGCGAGAACTCAACGACTCATGAGCCTACTCGATACATTCTTATAAGAAATAGAAAAATTTATACTCAATAAAAGAAAAATTGCTCGAAGAGAAAAAGAAGAAGAAGAAGAAGAGATGAACTGTTTGTCCAAATTCAGAATGTTCAATGTGCATGTATTCGTATTTGTACTTGTATCGAGCGATGATTCCAATTTGTAAAAATTTAATTTTTCAGTGGTAAATTCAATTTACAGTATGAATATGTGCATTAATTGAAAAAAAGCGAAACGAGCAAACGAAGAAAAAAAAGAGAAAAAGAAAACGAATGAAAAAAAAAAAAAGAATTGAAAATGGAATAGGAAATTTTCCAATACGCTAAATAAAAAGCCCAACAACAACAACTGTAACAAACATAAATAACCGTATAAAATAGTGATCAATTATACTGATGAAAAATTCTATTTCTGTTATTTTACTTCTACAGCAGCGAAACCAACCAAACAACACACAAAACAAAACAAAACAAAACAAAAACCGAATCTGAATTTTTTTTCCTCGATAAACTAAATCAATCCAAATAAGTAGTTTAAAACAAGAGAAAAAAATTTAAAGGATACCAACAACAGCAACAACAACTACAACAACTACTAGAACAACAACAACAACAACAAATAATAATAATCAAAAAAACCAGAAAATCACCGAAACGAAATACAGAAAGAAAAAAAGAAAATCTATTCAACAAAAATAATGCGCCTTTAACGTAACTTAAATTACATTGTGGTTCAAATGTTATTATGGTTTTATGAAGTGAAGTAAGTATCAATATAAAACAAAACAGAACAAACAAACAAAAAAATTCATCAAAATATCAGTTATAAAATCATATTTTAATTTGACTCTTTGGCGAGAGGGATAAAATGAGAAGAAGATTGTGTTTGCAATGAACAGAAAAGAAATCGAAAGAAAAAAAAAGAGTATACTGAAACGGTTGGCCGTCTATTTTTGATGCAAAATGTGAAAGAGTCGCATGCCTTCAATTAGAAAAATACATCTGCTCATGTGATCCCTTGAAAAGTTTTTCTGTACAGGCCGAGAATGAGAGAAGCAAAGCGAAAAAGAAGAGAAAAAAAAACGACGACGACGGCGACGACAACGACGTCGACGATTATGAATATTTTTCGCCAATATTATACTTTCAAAATGGCTTCCGTTGACTCATACCATAGCGCTGATTGCTAATGCTGATCTATAACTATGACATTTCTTTTTTGGTGGCCGTCTCTTTCTTGCGCTTCGCTCTCGCTCTCTTCGTTTGCGTTTCGCTCTCATCGTACATGTTCTCATTCCTGTCGTTCGTTTCGTTCGTTTCGTTTGTTTCTCGCTCTCTTTCTCTGTGTTCGTCATCAGCAATAGCCGCTGTTATGTGTGAGAGAGCGGTGAGTGAGAGAGTAAAATGTTCGTACTGAGCGTGATATTAGTATACGCGATACACTCGACACCACTGAGATACTGTGAGTTGTGTGTGAGCATGTATTTGAAAATGCCATCACACACATCACACATCCGAATACTGATACACACTCACTCACTTACATCGAACGACACACTCTCGAGTAGCACTGCTGCTACTCTCTCTCTCTGATAATTCGAATTCTCTCTCATTTTCCATCTCTATGTCTCGCTCGCTCTCGACTTTGACTTGAACAAGCGGCTGCTCTATGGCAGTATTTTTCTTTTCCTTTCATCGGTATTGCCCTATTGCCTCGTTTCTACTCACACTGTCTGTCTCTCTTGCGCTTTGTCATCCATCTCGTTCGTGCGGTTCATTGCCTCTCGCTCGCTCTTGCACGCTCAAACATTGTCGATCGAAAGAAAAGAAGAGAAAAAAATTACATGATTATACTCACCAAGCGCGCTGCCATACACTTCAGCTACTTTGCTCATAATTTTTTTTTTCCGAACGGTGTGATATTCGTTGTGTGTTTGGCCCGAGAAAGTGTGAAGTGTGTGCGTGCATTTGTCGTGGTCGTGGACACATATTTCTAATTTTTTTATTTTTTCTACATAAAAAAATAATAATAATATCAAATTTATATGTACAATTTAGTAGCCTTTTGTTCCTTCGATTCGAAATATACAGTAATTTTTTGGGTTTAAATTTCCACCAGTTTTCACAACTTTTTTTTCCGTTCGCCCGTTGACGTTATTTTATTTTTTGTTTTGTTTTCGTTCGTTCTCGCGTATAAATTTACGTTTTTTTTTTTCGTGTGCAAAGGAGTAGCAGCAGCACCAGAAGCAGAAGGAAGAAGACGTTTTTTCTTTCTTCTGTTACTTGACGTCAGTTTAATGCTGAAAGTGTTCGGGACAAGAAAAAAGTAAAATGAAAATAATCGCATAATAAAAAAACAAATACGGAAAAAAAGCTGTTCGTTCAATTGCAAATTCCAATTTGTCAATTTTCGAACACACACACCACAACAGCAGCAGCAGCAACAACAACAACAACAGCCAAAAAAATTCACTAAACCGATATCGAAATCGAGTTTGAAAAGAACCGAGTCGGAAGAAATTACAACCAAATCGATCATCGTTGAATTCTTCGTGTTACGTTCGGTAGTTTTGGATTCCGTTTTCTTTTCTGTTGGTTATTTATTCTCCTTAATTTTTACCGTGTTTTGTTTGTGACCACGAAAATCTCCTTCCGGAAACAAAAAAGAAAAAGTATAGTAATTAAACAACAACACAAAATACCGAAACCAAATTGAATTTTCATCAAAAACCACAAGCGCAAAAATAAAGAGAAAAAGATTTCATAGAAAGATATCACATTCGAAGACAACGTCGGCGAACGACCAGAACTCAGAGAGAATCAACGTAAGCAACATGATTTGTGGTGCAAAGTGAAGTAAAAAGAAAATAGAAAGAAAGAAAAAACGAATTTTTTTTCTTCCTCAAGTGTGTTTCTAATCGGCGAAAAGATACTAACAAAAAAAACGAAGCGATACCAATATCTGAGGAACCATTGCATGTATATGCATATAAAAAAGAAATAATACAACATCCAACAACAACAACAACAACAACAAAAATAATAACAACAACAACAACACCACTGTGGATTTGCTGCTACCAGTTGTATTATAGTACGGTTCTTTTTCTTTTCTTCATTCAACCATTCGATTTTCTATATACACGATATTCTTTTGCTCTCGACATACATTCGGGTTCCTTTTTTTATTATTACCAAATTACTGCATATCGGTTGTTATTTTTCGGTTCGACATAAAAATAATATTAGACAAAATGTAAGTTCATCATTTTGGTTCAGTTTTATGTGAGTAGAGAAAACAAAAAATTATGATACTTTTTTTCTAGTTACATATGAAAAGAGAGAGAGAGAGAGATAGTTCGTTAGTTATATATCGTGAATATAATATATTTTTTGTTCAATTCATCGCTACAACAAGAATTCTATTTTTTGCCTCTGTTGTGCCCTATTTGATGCATTTACTGCGTGTGAGAGAAGCAGTGAAGTGCAAGTGTTTGCCAAATTGAATCGATTTTTTTTTATTCGTTCGCTAATTTTTTTTCTCTATTGCTGCTGTTCGCTTCGTTTTCGTATCGCTTCTCTTTCACTCCGTGTGTCTATATGTGTATGAGAATCAAAAATATCATTTTGGTTAAACTACAACAAATGAGTTTAGTATATTTTTATTGAGACGTGGGAGTTATGCTTCTATTTACGTCTTTCTCTAGTTTGACTATTACCATCTCATTCAAATCGGCATACATTTCTTCGGCCGCGTTTTCTTCTTCTTTCGTTGTGCTATTCATTTCGCCGAATTGCTGCTGCCGCTGCTATAACCTCTACTTCTTCTTCTTCCCTTTCGGTTCGTTTCTAAACTGTGTGTCGTGTCATGTGTATGTGTCTCTCGGTGTGCGTGCTTTTTTTCGGCGATATTCAGTGATTCAGTAATGTGTACACACATCACGCAAAAAAAAGAGAATTGTTAGAGAGAGCGCACGAAGAGAGTCGAAGCCAGATATCAAATGCCCGGTGCTTTTTTTCAATTTCTTTCTAGTTTTCATTGTAATTTTTTGTGAGCGTTGTGTGTTTTCTCTCAATCTATCTCTTGTTGCTTCATCATCGCTGCCGTTGCTTTTTAGTTCCTATGTATTTTTTATTGATACATTTTTATTCTCTGTTGTTCTCGTGTGTAGCGCGCGCGAGAGCTTGATTATATGGCACTAGAATGAGAAATGAGCGAGGATGTTTGCATATTTTCAGTATTTTTGAATTCATACCATGGGCAGCCGCAGAATTTTTTTTTATTTTTTAACTGAACAAATAGACACCAAAGCGAATTACAGCTAACAGAAGAAAAAAAATACCTAGAAATATCGATACAGAATATATTTGTATAAATATACAATATATCAGCTAAGACCAAATTGTGTGTATAGTACGAGGCGAAGGGAGACAAGTATATGCAGTGTGTGTGCGTGTTGTTTTCAAGAGAGATTTTTTAAATTCATTTTGTACAAGCCATCTCTTTCCATCTGTCGGTCACTCCGCGATTTTAATTGCGTGCTTTTAATACACACACACACACATAAACACACCGAACGAAGAAGGGAGATTATATTTTGGACACCAGATTTCCATAAATTTGCTACGAACAAACCACATTTTGTGTGAGTACGTGCGAGAATCGATGTTTGTTTTGATAATAGACAATGAAATTGAGTGTTTTTGTTGTACGAAAATGTTAGTTCAATCATTGAATATATCGATATAGCGATTGTAGAATCATTTTCAATCGCCAAGATGTGCTCACACACAGACACATACATGAACAATGGCTCTCAGGATTCTCTAATGATTGATGACATTCAATGTTTTAATCTGTCATCGATGTTTCGTCTCTGTTACTATATCCATCTAATTCACTTTCTTTAAAACACTTCCTATATCGCTCTCCCTCCCTCGCTTTCGCAGTCGTTCACTCTTCCCATGGACATAATAGGCATCAGCGTCTGAAAATTAACTTCCATAATGGGCTATGTTATGGGATGCAAGTCAAAACAAGCCGAAAAATCAATGTATAAGCCATTTGATAATGAGGCGAAGCCGCTTTGTCAGCGCGCTCAGTCATTTCTATGTCATTTTACACAACAGCGAGACAAGATAGATCGTCCTTTCCATGTTCATTCTACCCAAAATATTCATTAGCATGCATACGCGTTAGTATGTGTGTATGAGTGAGTAAGAGAGAGAGAGAGAGAGAGAGCGAGAGAGAGAGAGAGCGAGAGAGAGAGACTCAATTGTCTATGTATATTAAATGGTATTGTCATTGTGTGAATTTATGCTTTCAACCGATTAGATCATCACAATGCTATAAAGTCCGCGTGCATTGTTTTGTGCGTGACGACCGTGTGTGTGCGCGCAAAAAATAATGAAAAAACAACTACAACACTGTATACTTGTTTGAGAATGACGAATGCCAGAACAAGAACCTGAAACAACGCGCAACCATGGTTCACGTTCGCCGAGAGCGGGAAAGGGATGGCAAATAAGCGACCGTATAAGCAAAGCAAAATATAATAATTTTCGTTTTTTTTTTTGTTTCGGTCGTTCTCTTTTTCTTTCATTTAGCTGTTAAAACATACATAGAACAACTTGTGTACTATTCAATACACAAAATTCCCTTCTGTGTTTTGCTGATCGTAAGATTCTGTTGTATTTTTTTCGTGTTCGTACAATCGAAAGATCATTATTGTGATTAAATTCGCATAATTAAATGCACATAATTACCTTGAGATTTTAAAGAGAAAATAAAAATAAAATACAACAACAAAACCACACACACATATCGACCGACTGACCGACCGACCGACCGAAAGAATGTTAGTGAATAAATTGCATTTATCATGGCACAAGTATTAAAAATAAATGTCAAATTCTTTCTCACTATTTTGAAGTGAGATTACATTTGAATGAAATATTGAAATGTGGCTATTAGTGGATGAGCAGCACACATCACTGCTGCTGTTGTCATTGCGCTGCTGCTGTTGCCTCAGTGCGCTCACCGCACATCACATTCCTGCTGATGAGCTAGAGATAGTGACGTCTTTTCGGGGCGATTCGAACTTCAAGTGTTCATTTGCTCTTGAGTTCCAATTTCTTGAGAGGAGGCGAACACAGCTATGATATGAGCCATCAAATACATCGCGCAAATCGTCATTATCTCTCTCTCTCTCTCTTTCTCTCGCTCATATCGCACACCACGACCGCTGAGCACCCGAAGTGAATGTCAATTTCTGTTCGAGTGTATAACAACGCGTATGAGATGAGAGCAGAGTTACAGAAAAAAGAGTGCGGCGGCTCTTGCAATCGATGAAAAAAAAAATTAGTTTTGCACGAATTAAATGAAAAAACCGAACAACAAACATCTCAAAAGATTGAAAGGCGATATTTAAAATATCGTCGGTTCGAAGTTGAACACATATCGAATGTAATGAATTTGGGAACTGCTAATAGCATTCCACTATGTGTGTGTGTATGTTTGACGATGACAACAGCAGCGGTGGTGGCGGCGATGGCGGCGATGGCGGCGAAAAGAGGACGCATCTATGCTTTGCCAAACAGGTGCTATGTTCGTGTTTCGAATTTTCAGATGAATTGAGGAAAAAAAATAAATAAATGACGAAGCATACGTAAATTCTCGGCATGATAATAATGAGCTAGAGCAGCAGAGAGAGAGAGAGAGAGAGAGAGTCAGTTAGATAAAGAGAGCACAATCAAAGTTTAATTAATTTTTGTTGTTTTATTTTTGCCATGCTCTCCCGCTTTAGCTCTTGCTCCTGTATGCGAATGTGTGTGTGTGTGTTTCGGATTTTGGAATAAATTAAATTCAGCCCGAAACATATCTGTCTTGCTCACTTGGTGGAGCCTTTTTGGGCGCCGTTTGAGCGAGATTATTATTTCGTCGGTGTACATAGAGTTATCACACAACGTGAACGTTGACGAATCGTGCAGCCAGAAAGAGAGGATACATGAGGAAATGTTTGGTGTGTGAAATAGATTTATCGTCGAATCACACGATGATTCTATCCTCAAATTTCTATCTCTTTGCTATGACGAGCGTATATATCTTTTTGTCATCATGTTGTTGTTGTTGCTTCCTCACATCGCTGGGAATACTATCAAAATAACTGGTTTGCGCTAGTTGAAATTATAATGCATTGAATTCTTCTTTTTTTTCTTTGTTAGTTTTGTGTATCTGTGTGTGTGTGTGTGTGAGAGAGAGAGAGAAATAGGATCATGTTTTCCTTTAACCGAAAAAAAAAGATATTTCGTTCTTCTGCGTCACGTTCTGTCTGTGTTTTGCTTCCCATTTGGCTACTGTTGCCATTCGCAAAATTCACGATATTCGACATCATTTGTGCTGCATCGTGGTAATGGCTGGCTTGCTAGCGCACGCTTTTAGCCAAACCAAATAAGAAAAAGCAGAAAAAAGGAGGAGAAGAAAAAGAAGAAGGGAAAAAAATTGATTAAGAATCGACTTGTGATTATTTTCGATGGGGCCAACGCATATATACATACGCACAACATAATGTGTGTATAAATATAGAAATTGACTTGATGTGGCTTATTGTTTGGCATTGTTGTTATTTTTCGATAAGCCATTATCGGTATGGGCGAAATTGGGTGGCTTTTCCATATTTTTGGATTGTGCGTTTTCTGCGCCGTCTCATCATTTTTACCGTATAGGATATGTTCATTCTCGGTCGGTCGGTCGGTATCTCTCTCTCTCTCTCTCTCTCTCTCTCTCTCTCTCTCTCTCTCTCT